>NC_133330.1:332957602-333310102 GCF_042186555.1 Aquarana catesbeiana | reverse complement strand
AGTTTAATATAATTGCTATTAATCAGGATCGATGGTCGGAAGGGGGGGGGAGGGGTGGGGGGATTGTGAGTCCATCGCAAGGCTCTTTGGACTGCCAGAAAAACTATTGTCTTTTTTTAATTTTTTTTGCTTTTGTTATATATGCAAATCAAGGTAATCAACATGCAACCTGTTTATTATACAGTAAAACCTTGGTTTGAGAGAAACTTGGTTTGAGAGCGTTTTGCAAGACAAACAAAACATTTTAATAAATTTGGACTTGATATACAAGTAGCGTCATGTCACAACTGAGTATAAAAGAGAAGAGAGGCGCCTCTAAGTGTAGCAATATGGTTACATTTAACCACTTCCCACCCCACCCATTATCATATGACATCTGCAGGAAGGATCTCCCATCCTGGGCGGGCGTCATATGACGTCCTTGGCTTCCCGGCCGTCTGGTGGGCGCACGCCCCCGCCGCGTCACTCGGGAGCAGATGCGCGTGCCCGGCGGCCGCGATGTCCGCCGGGCACCCGCGGTTGCCCTTTAACGGAGCAGGACCGTGGATCTGTGTGTGTAAACACACAGATCCACAATCCTGTCAGGGGAGAGACTGATCGTGTGTTCCCAGTACAGAGAAACACCGATCTCTCTCCTGCCCTTGTGAGTCCCCTCCCCCTACAGTTAAAATCACTTCCTAGGTAAAACAATTAACCCCTCGATCGCCCCCTAGTTTTAACCCCCTTCCTTGCCAGTGACATTTATACAGTAATTGATGCATTTGTATAGCACTGATCGCTGTATAAATGACAGTGGTCCCAAAAATGATGTCAAAAGCGTCCGATCTGTCCGCCGCAATGTCGCAGTCATGGTAAAAATCGCAGATCGCCGCCATTACTAGCAAAAAAAAAAAATAATAAAAATGCCATAAAACTATCCCCTATAACTTTTGCGCAAACCAATCAATATACGCTTATTGCTATTTTTTTTTTAACAAAAATATGTAGAAGAATACACATTGGCCTAAACTGAGGAAAAAATTGTTTGTTTTTTTTTAAAATTGGGATTTTTATTATAGTAAAAAGTGAAAAATATTGTGTTTTTTTTTTTCAAACTTGTCGCTCTTTTTTTGTTTATAGCGCAAAAAATAAAAACCGCAGAGATGATCAAATACCACCAAAAGAAAGCTACATTTGAGGAGAAAAAACACTAAAAATTTTATTTGGGTACAGTGTTGTATGACCGCGCAATTGTCATTCAAATTGCAACAGCACTGAAAACTGAAAATTGGCCTGGGCAGGAAGGGGGTGAAAATGCCCGGTATTGAAGGGGTTAATGAAGGTACAACATTTAGCAACTCACATGTGTAGATGGACATTTTATGGTTACGCAACCTGATCACATTGCTATAATCTTTTTATATGAATTATAAACTGAAGGATTTATGAATAAATGGTTGTGGAACAAATCATCTGAGTTTCCATTATTTCTTATGGGGAAATTCGCTTTGATATACAAGTGCTTTGGATTACAAGCATGTTTCTGGAAGGAATTATGCTCGCAATCCAAGGCTTTACTGTATGTGGCGTGGTTAAAGAATTAGGGGCGGACGGGAAATAGCGATCACAGACGCCCCGGGTGCGTGCTGCAGTGAACGCTCTGGGGGTGTGGTTCTGGGAGGATGTCACTAGGCATCACAGCCCAGAATTGGACGACCACGCTCATTCTTCTATAGCGCAGTAGAAAAGCGGTTAGTAATTTCTTTTGTTTCTCAGCTTGGACCAATGTAACTATGCATACACCATCCAACTGGCCTTGATCATTGATAGTTGACTGTGAGCTCTTGGTGACGGCTCAGTTACAGTTCTGGGGGCGCTGATGGAGCGTGCCCTAGAACAGCACAGTGACGCATACAGTGCCTTGAAAAAGTATTCATACCCCTTGAAATTTTCCACATTTTGTCATGTTACATCCAAAACGTAAATGTATTTTATTGGGATTTTATGCGAAAGACCAACACAAAGTGGCACATAATTGTGAAGTGGAAGGAAAATGATAAATGATACAAATAAATATGTGAAAAGTGTGGGGGGTACATTTGTATGGCGCCCCCCGGAGTCAATACTTTGTAGCAGCCCCTTTCACTGCAATTATAGCTGCAAGTCTTTTTGGGGATGTCTCTACCAGCTTTGCACATCTAGAGAGGGACATTTTTGCCCATTCTTCTTTGCAAAATATCTCAAGCTCTGTCAGATTGGATGGAGAGCGTCTGTGAACAGAAATTTTCAAGTCTTTCCACAGATTCTCAATTGGATTTAGGTCTGGACTTTGACTGGTCCATTCTAACACATGAATATGCTTTGATCAAAACCATTCCATTGTAGCTCTGGTTGTATGTTTAGGGTCTTTGTCCTGCTGGAAGGTGAACCTCCGCCCCAGTCTCAAGTCTTTTGCAGACTCTAACAGGTTTTCTTCTAAGATTGTCCTGTATTTGGCTCCATCCATTTTCCCATCAACTCTGACCAGCTTCCCTGTCCCTGCTGAAGAAAAGCATCCCCACAACATGATGCTGCCACCACCATGTTTCACAGTGGGGATGGTGTGTTCAGGGTGATGAGCAGTGTTAGTTTTCCGCCACACATAACGTTTTGCTTTTAGGCCAAAAAGTTCAATTTTGGTCTCATCTGACCAGATCACCTTCTTCCACATGTTTGCTGTGTCCTCCACATGGCTTCTTGCAAACTGCAAACAGGACTTCTTATGACTTTCTTTCAACAATGTCTTTCTTCTTGTCACTCTTCCATAAAGGTCAGATTTGTGGAGAACACGACTAATAGTTGTCCTGTGGACAGATTCTCCCACCTGAGCTGTGGATCTCTGCAGCTCCTCCAGAGTTACCATGGACCTCTTGGCTCTTCTCTGATGAATGTTCTCCTTGCCCGACTGGTCAGTTTAGGTGGACGGCCATGTCTTGGTAGGTTTGCAGTTGTGCCATACTCTTTCCATTTTCGGATGATGGATTGAACAGAGCTCTGTGAGATGTTCAAAGCTTGAGATATTTATTTATAATCTAACTCTGCTTTAAACTTCTCCACAACTTTATCCCTGACCTGTCTGGTGTGTTCCTTGGCCTTCATGATGCTGTTTGTTCACTAAGGTTCTCTAACAAACCTCTGAGGGCTTCACAGAACAGCTGTATTTATACTGAGATTAAATTACACACAGGTGGACTCTATTTACTAATTAGGTGACTTCTGAAGGCAATTGGTTCCACTAGATTTTAGTTAGGGGTATCAGAGTAAAGGGGCCGAATATAAATGCACACCACACTTTTCATATATTTATTTGTAAAAAAGTTTGAAAACTATTTATCATTTTCCTTCCACTTCACAATTATGTGCCACTTTGTGTTGGTCTATCACATAAAATCTCAATAAAATACAATTACATTTTTGGCTTTAACATGACAAAATATGGAAAATTTCAAGGGGTATGAATACTTTTTTAAGGCACCGTATGTAAGACTGACATAAAGGGGTTAAGAAGGATTTACTATGTTACACACTGAAAGAATTGGAAGTTATATGACAGTAATTGCAATACACTGAAAAAAAATGTGGCGGGATATACATTGTAGATACATTATAAATTCAAATCACCCAACAAGTGTACATCGCTTAAAAAAAAAAATGACAGCAATAAATGAGATACGAGTCAATTTATAAGTGCACCAAATGTTCTTTCCCTCGTCCCGCCTTCCTTTTCAAAAAAAAAATGTCTCTATGATTATTTTTGTTGCCACATAGGGGGTGGGGCTGTTACAAATGTGCGTTATGATTGGTGTTACTAAACCACCCGTGACACATTATCGCGTGGCGCGCCCGTTACTAAAACAGAAGGTCCAAAGCCTTTCATGACGGAGGCTGGAGTCCTCTGACTGGGGTTCAGGCGGAGGATTGAAGAGCATCTACAAGATTTAACACAATAAAAATACTCAGTATCTCTTCTTTTGTTACAGTTATAGAACAAATCAGAACAAAAGTAACGTTTTATTAAGGCTCAGGAAAGCGAAGGGAAGAATCCTCCAAGACGGGAATAAAAAGTAATCCTTGTTCTCAGCAGTTTTTTCTCGTTCCAAACAAGTCCCCGAAGATGTATTCCACTTTCCTACATATTGGATTTGACAGCAGAGCCGTGTTTTCACTCTCAGAATAGAAATCAAAAGTAGTGCGCCAATATTTGCAAACCAAGGCTGAAACGTTTGTAAAAATAATATAGTGGATGGTGGAAGCCCCTCATAATAGGCACAGCGGGTTTACAGACCCAGGAACTCAGCACAGGGATGGTGGGAACCCCTCATAACAGGCACAGCGGGTGTACAGACCAGGGAACTCCATTAAGGCATGGTGGGAACCCCTCATAATGGGAACAGCAGGTGTACAGACCTGGGAACTCAGCACAGGAATGGTGGGAACCCCTCATAATGGGCACAGCAGGTGTACAGACCCGGGAACTCAGCACAGGGATGGTGGGAACCCCTCATAATGGGCCCAGCGGGTGTACAGACCCGGGAACTCAGCACAGGGATAGTGAGAACCCCTCATAATGGGCACAGCAGGTGTACAGACCCGGGAACTCAGCACAGGGATGGTGGAAACCTCTCATAATGGGCACAGCAGGTGTACAGACCTGGGAACTCAGCACAGGAATGGTGGGAACCCCTCATAATGGGCACAGCAGGTGTACAGACCCGGGAACTCAGCACAGGGATGGTGGGAACCCCTCATAATGGGCCCAGCAGGTGTACAGACCCGGGAACTCAGCACAGGGATGGTGGGCACCCCTCATAATGGGCACAGCAGGTGTACAGACCCGGGAACTCAGTACAGGGATGGTGAGAACCCCTCATAATGGGCACAGTGGGTGTACAGACCCGGCAACTCAGTACAGGGATGGTGGGAACCCCTCATAATGGGCCCAGTGGGTGTACAGACCCGGCAACTCAGCACAGGGATAGTGAGAACCCCTCATAATGGGCCCAGCGGGTGTACAGACCTGGGAACTCAGTACAGGGATGGTGAGAAACCCTCATAATGGGCACAGCGGGTGTACAGACCCGGGAACTCAGTACAGGGATGGTGAGAACCCCTCATAATGGGCACAGTGGGTGTACAGACCCGGGAACTCAGTACAGGGATGGTGGGAACCCCTCATAATGGGCCCAGCGGGTGTACAGACCCGGGAACTCAGTACAGGGATGGTGAGAACCCCTCATAATGGGCACAGTGGGTGTACAGACCCGGGAACTCAGTACAGGGATGGTGAGAACCCCTCATAATGGGCACAGTGGGTGTACAGACCCGGCAACTCAGCACAGGGATAGTGAGAACCCCTCATAATGGGCCCAGCGGGTGTACAGACCTGGGAACTCAGTACAGGGATGGTGAGAACCCCTCATAATGGGCACAGCAGGTGTACAGACCTGGGAACTCAAATTGGGATATTTATTATAGCAAAAAGTAAAAAATATTGTGTTTTTTTTTTAACTTGTCGCTCTTATTTTGTTAATAGCGCAAAAAATTAAAACCACAGAGATGATCACATACCACCAAAAGAAAGCTCTATTTGTGGGAAAAAAATGATAAAAATTTCATTTGGGTACAGTGTTGCATGTCCGCGCAATTGTCATTCAAATTGCGACAGCGCTGAAAACTGAAAATTGGCCTGGGCAGGAAGGGGGTGAAAATGCCCGGTATTGAAGTAGTTAATGAAGGTACAACATTTAGCAAACTCACATGGTTGATGATTACAGACCTGCATGGGGAACTCAGCACAGGGATGGTGGGAACCCCTCATAATGGGCACAGCTGGTGTGCAGAATCGGGAACTCAGCACAGGGATGGTGGGAACCCCTCATAATGGAGTAAAATCCTCCCTGTGGAAGTGGTGGTGCAGGACATTCTGGGTGAGGTTGGGAAGATTCAGGGTCTTGAGAAAGACAGGTGGCGGCAGGAGGCCTGGATAAGGGTGTGGAGGAAGATCAGGACTCTGTAGCTGCTGCCTGTTAATCTCGGGGTGCGCGGCTTTTCTTCGTATTCTTGTTTCACTCCCCTAGATTTTCAGATCAAATATATTTTTGATAAAAGGCTACATGCATGGTGACGGTGATGTTCCTTAGTCTGGCTCTCCCGTGGGGATTATGTTGGGCGCAATTTGGTTTGCACCATTTATTATGTTCTTGTTCTTTCTGTTTTGTATAGTCGTATTCAATTATTTTGTAAATATGTTTTATTTATTTATTATGGTTTTATTGTATATAAGTTGTTGTTTGTAAGATTTTTTCAAAAAACAAAATGAACCCCTCATAATGGACACCGCAGGTGTACAGACCTGGGAACTCAACACAGGGATGGTGGGAGCCCCTCGTAATGGGTACAACAGGGGTAAAGAACTGGGAACTCAGCACAGGGATGGTGGGAGCCCCTCATAATCAGTGGCGTCTCCAGCTTTCATATTTAGGGGGGCACATGGGGGGAAAGGGACAAAAGTAGGGGGGCAACTATAAAATACATATATATATATATATATATATATATATATATATATATATATATATATATGTATATATATATATATCTATATAGATATAGATATATAGATATATATATAGATATATAAATATATACTGGGGCCCTTTACTACGACCCCACAACAGCCCTTTCACATGTTCTGCAGTGAGCTCCCTTCCTATTGTATTGGGGCCCCCCAGGGTGGCAGAAAACAAGATATATATGTCACCAGCATACCAAGAAAATATAAGGATCCAAAGCAGTGGGAGAACTATCAGGGTTGCAAAGGTTGTCTTGCCTCCGGGCCCTGGTGTTCTGCCACTGTGGGGTTCCCCAGCCTCCTCTTGCTGTCCTGCCCCTGCTTTTGACTGCTCTGGTTTGGCATCTCTTGGAATTTACAGGCTGGTCCTCCTGTCCTAAGGACGGGAGAAATCAGTCTGTTTTTTCAGTAACTGAGAGTCCTGGTGGAGTCCTTCCTGCAACTCGCTCTTCTCCCTGCCAATGAGGATGCAGGGGAAGGAACAGATCGGGTGGCCATGGTTGTGTGAGCGCTCGCATTCAGTGCAGTGTCAGATGCAGTGTCAGCAAGCAGAAGGAGGGGAGAGGA
Source organism: Aquarana catesbeiana (assembly GCF_042186555.1). Classification (NCBI taxonomy): domain Eukaryota; kingdom Metazoa; phylum Chordata; class Amphibia; order Anura; family Ranidae; genus Aquarana; species Aquarana catesbeiana. The sequence continues at coordinate 333,302,946 of NC_133330.1, read as the reverse complement.
ATCACCCGCAGGAGCTGACTGGGGACTCTCTCCCTCTTAGACATTGATTTTTTGTAAAAAATAAAAAATAAAAAAACATTTTTTTTTTAATTGGGGGGGCACATGGTGGGGCACAGCATAATGTTGGGGGGGTCAGGACCCCCCCTGGCCCCCCCTAGGGACGCCATTGCTCATAATGGGTACAACAGGGGTAAAGAACTGGGAACTCAACACAGGGATAGGGGGAACCCCTCATAATGGGCACAGCAGGTGTACAGACCTGAAAACTCAGCACAAAGATCTTGACAATAGGTTCCCCGAGAGCTAAATGAGACTGTAATGCCGCGTACACACGGTCGGACTTTTCAGCTACAAAAGTCCGACAGCCTGTCCGACAGACTTTCGACGGACTTTCGACGGACTTGCGGCGGACTTGCGGCGGACTTTCTAACGAACAGACTTGCCTACACACGATCACACAAAAGTCCGTCGAATTGTTACGTGATGACGTACACCGGACTAAAATAAGGAAGTTGATAGCCAGTAGCCAATAGCTGCCCTAGCGTGGGTTTTTGTCCGTCAGACTAGCATACAGACGAGCGGATTTTTCGACCGGACTCGAGTCCGTCGGAAAGATTTGAAGCATGTTTCAAATCTAAAGTCCGTCGGATTTGAGGCTGAAAAAGTCCGTTGAAAGTCCGGAGAAGCCCACACATGATCGGATTACCAGCCAGCTTTAGTCCGTCAGCGTCCGTTGGACTTTTGTAGACGAAAAGTCCGACCGTGTGTACGCGGCATTAGGAGGTTGGACTCTACAGAATCTACCTACTACTTCAATATCAGCCTCGAGTGGAGTGACCCTTTCATTTTTTTTCTTCGCACGCCAGACAACTGTTTCTGGGCCATTTTCTTAGCTCTGAACATTACAAGCTCCGTTTCCGAGAACATTTTTTTATTCCTCCCCGGGTGTGAGTAAAGAAAAATAAATAAATCAAAAATCACACCTTGGTATTGCGAGGAACGAAATGGGATAAAATACAAGGTAGAAAATAGATATCAAATTGCCCAGCAACAGGAGCTCCAGGGTTCCGGCAGCAGAGAGCATTGGCTTGCCTGAGCTGAATGTTAAACCTTTTTTTCCCCTCTGCGGCACGGCGTCCCCCACAACCTGCGTCCTGCTTCTATTCATCAGCTATTAGGATGCTGAAGAACCTGGGAGCCCCCCCATCGCGGCCGGCCGTTCAATGAAATCTCTTAACACAGCGAAGTTCAAAGGAGAAAGCTTTATGTGTTGTCTTATTTATGTACAATGGCGCGGACGGGCACCGCTGCGTTACGTTAAATATCCTTTCAGATAGAAATTAGATGTTACATTCTACTTTGCTGCTAGGAAAGCACTCAAATAAGCAATTCTGGTGAGGCCCCAACACCTGCGTGTGGAAGGGATCAGGGTCAGTTCAACAAACCGCCATTCCAGCGCCGCGTGTTTATTCTCTGAAATAGCTTTGAAGGAAAATGAGGTTTTCAGCTCACATAAAAAACTTTTATTGGACGGGCTGAGTTTATCTGCCCCGTGTGTTTTTCTTTCATGTTATTTTATCTGTTTTTGTACTGTATTTGTAAAAGTCACATGATTAAAGAGACCCTGTCACCAACTTAAAAAAATTGCAAAAAAAAAATAAACAAGTATTTTCACCACCTTCAATACCGGGCACTTTTACCCCCTTTCCTGCCCAGGCCAATTTTCAGCTTTCAGCGCTGTCACACTTTGAATAACAATTGCGCGGTCATGCAACACTGTACCCAAATTACATTTTTATAATTAGTGCTTTCTTTTGGTGGTATTTAATCACAGCGAAGTCTTATTTTTTGCAAGAAAAAAAAAATGAAAAAGACCGCAAATTTGTGGGAAAAAAAAAGTTTTTCTTAGTTTCTGACAGTAAATTTTGTAAATAAGTAATTTTTCTCCTTCACAGATGTGTGCTGATGAGGTGGCAGCTATGGGCACTGATGAGGCGGCACTGATGGGGAGGCACTAATATGCTGAACTGATGGGCACTGATAGGTGGCACTGATGGGCGACACTCATGAGCAATTTTAGCCGGCATGGATAGGCGGCACTGATGGGGAGGCACTAATATGCCGTGCTGGTGGGCACTGATTGGTGGCACTAATATGCCGCACTGATGGGCACCGATTGGCGTGTACTGATATGTGGCACTGATGGGCACTGATAGGCGGCACTAATGGGCAACACTCGTGAACAATTTTAGCCGCCACGGATAGGTGGCACTGATGGGGAGGCACTAATATGCGGCACTGATGGGCACTGATAGGTGGCACTGATAGGCGACACTTGTGAGCAGTTTTAGCCGGCACGGATAGGCGGCATTGATGGGGAGGCACTAATATGCCGTACTGATGGGGAATGTGCGGTGGCACTAATATGCCGCACTGATGGGCACTGATAGGCGGTACTGATATGCGGCACTAATGGGCACTGATAGGCGGCACTGATAGGCGGCACTCATAAGCAATGATAGCCAGCATGGATAGGCGGCAATGATGGGGAGGCACTAATATGCCATACTGATGGGCACTGATCGATGGCACTAATATGCCGCATTGATGGGCACTGATTGGCCGTACTGATATGCGGCACTGATGGGCACTGATAGTCGGCACTGATGGGCACTGATAGGCAGCACTCGTAAGCATTGATAGCTGACACGGATAGGCGGCACTGATGGGGTGGCACTAATATGCCGCACTGATGGGCACTGATTGGCAGCACTGATGGGCACTGTTAGGCAGTACTGATGGGCACAGATAGGCGGCACTGATGAGCAATGATAGCTGGCACGGATAGGCGGCACTGATGGGTGGCACTGATGAGCAGGCACTGAGCATGCACTGAAAGGCAGCACTGATTGGTGTCATTGATAGGTGAGGAGGGCCGATAAATAGCACTTCCTCTTTTACATATGATCAGCTGTGATTGGATACAGTGATCACATGGGTCGCGCCGTGACCTAGGAACACGGCGCGACCGCGATCACTGCTCACCCCCGCGGGCTTGCAAGAACAGTGACACTGGGGTGACGTCATATGACGTCGCCCCAGAACGAGAGGGGATCCCTTGCACAGGAACGCTGTGCATCTTTGGCTCCATTTCAAGGCCGAATTCAGGCAAAAATTGGGCCCTGATTCGTCCCTGAAATCGGGCGCACCACACCCCTACTGTGAGCCGCATTGGTATTAGGCGTGAACCCAGCCTCAGTCAGTCCCCCCCCAGTGTCAGTTAGAGTCAGATTGCCCACCGCACTATCGCAGTCCCACTATAATTTGCCATTAGTAGTATAAAAAATTTTTTTTAAATTAAAAAAATATACTGTATCTCATAGTTTGTAGACTTTGTAGACGCTATAACTCTCACGCAAACCAATCAATATACACTTACAGTATTGGGATTTTTTTTTTTTACCAAAGACGTAGCAGAATACATTTTTTTTTCTCATTTTTAGCTTATATAACAAATTAAAAAAAAAAAAACAGTGGTGATCAAATACCACCAAAAGAAATCTCTATTTGTGTTTGGGCACAGTATTGCATGACCCCGAAATCACAAATTAAAGTAGCATGGTCAAGAAGTGTGGCCATGAAGAGGGTAAGACCCTGGAGAACAAAATAGTGGTAGTGCCAATTTTTTATGTCACACGATTTTAGTGCACGGGGGTGGGGGGGGGGGGTGAGGAATTCTCGCTTCGGGAGAGCCCCTCCTCACCAAGTACTCGTTCGTTGGCTTTGGCTGACCATGAGGAAAGGGGTGGCTAGAGGTGGCAAGGTGGACCAAGTTGAGCCTTTCCCCTGTCAGGAGCCTTGCACCCTGGAGAGTCAGGGTAAGGTCCTACTCCTTTGAGGGGTGGACACAAGACATACTTTTAAAGCGGAGTTCCACTGACATGTATTCATTTTTTTTTTCCAAAACATTTCTTAAGATCAGAACATTTACTTTTAGCACTCACTTGTTTTAGAAATTTCGTCCCCCGATGTCCGCTTTATTATAAAAAATAAAGTTTTATTCTTTTGTCCCGGCCATTCCCATCTTGCTTGTGGGCATGTGAAGCCCACAAGCATACTGTTCTGGGAGACAGTGCAACTGAGTGACCAGCATGCACCGCCCGTTCTCGCGCATGCGCCATATGTACGGCGCAGCGCCGTACACTTCTGACGTTGCCATCATAAGGGGCGGTAGCGTCGGAAGTGATGGCAACGAAGCCCGCGGCGCTGCCCAGTGACTCCTGAGAAATGATGACAGACATCTCCCAGGAACACTAGCGAGCACGGGCGCCGAGGGAAATGACGTCAGACGCCTTGGAAAGGAAGAGGCAGATTACGAGGGACCCCCTAGCAACAGACAAGAAAGGGTGAGTAAAAAAAAAATAATATTTTTTTCCACAGGTTGTTATTTAGATTTAATGCAGCGGAATAATGTAAAAAAAAATTATGACTGGAACTCCGCTTTAAGTGCACTTTTATGTGTGTGTTTTTCACATGCACTTTTTTTTTTTGTACATTTAGGTGTTTTGTTTTTGCACACCACCGCGGATTTAAAAAAAAAAAAAAAAAAAAAAAGAAAGTAAGTGTATGGATCACTGATTAGTTAACAGACCTACCTATCCAATAATCAGGAATCTGGTCGCACCAATCTTTTTATGATCTCAGCATCAGATTTCTATCAGTGCAATGCCCTATGCTAGTGATTAGCAGTAGTACAAGAAGTGGAGCTATCTTGACAAAAGACACAAACAGAGATATTTCATGAAATACCATAAAATGTTAAGGTAGTCTAAAGAGATATCTAATGCCGCGTACACACGAGCGGACTTTTCGACCGGACTGGTCCGACGGACAATTCGACCGTGTGTGGGCTTTATCGGACCTGCAGTGGACTTTTCAGTCGAAAATCTGACGGACTTTAAATTTGGAACATGTTTCAAATCTTTACGTCGGAACTCCGCTGGACCCAGGTCCTATCGAAAAGTCCGCTCATCTGTATGCTAGTCCGACGGACGAAAACTGACGCTAGGGCAGCTACTGGCTATCAACTTCCTTATTTTAGTCCGGTGTACGTCATCACGTACGAATCCGTCAGACTTTGGTGTGATTGTGTGTAGTCCGTTCGTTGGGAAAGTTCGTTGGAAGTCCGTCGGATAGTCCATCAGACCAGTCCGGTCGAAAAGTCCACTCGTGTGTACAGGGCATAACACTTTGAAAATGCCACCATCACACAGCAGGAAAAGTTTTTCCAGTGTTTCCCATGTGACCCGCTGACCTTACAGTCATGGTGAATGCGAGATTAACACGTCATGCAACTGTTAAACCTGGTACCTTTGTTAAAAACCTGTACAACATTAAAATATACAGACATGAGGTGTGTTATCAGAATTTGTTATGCTATCCAGCCACATTTTGCTTTGAGTGACACCAACTTCTCTGCTAGTATTAATAAATACAGTGAAGTCACCTCCTTGCTCACCAGCTCACAGCCTGCTGATTGGACAATGGACACAGTCATGATGTCGGTGGGAGAAACCAACACCGTGGAGAACAGAGGTGATGTTCCCAGAAGTGTTGGTTTGTGCTAAGACATTGACGAAGATACCAGTGGTCCTTCATGGCTCCCAGTGGCTTTCCCTCCAACCTCATGACACTGTAGGAAAAATGAGTGACGTGGAGGTTTGCAGGAGGAACCAGTGATGACCCAGGGTACTCCTGGATGTGTCAGCTTCTGCAGGGACTTTGGGAAAGATCTCTATGTCAATCTCTGATCTGTAGCTCCCAGTGGTTCCTTCCTCAACCTCACATCGTGGTAGGAGACAGAAGTGATGTGGAAGTCAGCGGGAGGAACCAGTGAGGACCCCGGACATCTACACTCCTAAAAGTGTCAGTTTCTGAAGAGACTTTGGGGAAGTTCTCTGTGACAATCTCTGTTATCCTCCCTTCCTTCATGGCTCTCAATGATTTCACCCTCTAATCTTAAAGTGTTACTAAGCCCACAACAGTAAAATTAGTGTGTATATGCAGAATAGTAAGCTTGTTATACTCACTGTGGAATTTAAGGAGTTAATCCTCTGTATTGTGTAAAAAGGCTCTTTGATCCTGTATGCACAGATCCCCCCCCTCCTGCAGGGTCTCTCTGGGCAAGGCCAGATAAGAAACAGTCAGAGTGGTCCCCCTGCACATGCTCAGTTTGGTCTATATTGCTGGAGAGAACAGTTCCTTGTTGAGCTGAGCTAGTCAGGTCACATGATATTGACATCACACATATGGGCGTGTATACAGATCCTAAATGACAGCCGAGTCCCTCCCTCCTCCTCCATGCCCAGTAACTAAAAAAAGAACACAGTGGGTAGGATGCCACATCTTGATTCATGGATGACCTGCCTCCCATAACAACATGAGGAGACAGACTGTAGTGGAAATCTCCTCCTACCTGAACACTCAGCACTCGGGCAGACTCTGCAGTTTATCATGTGACCGTGGTATACAGATGAGCCAAAAAGGCTGTGTTTTAATGTAAAAAGAAAATTTTCAAGCTGTGGGTACTGCGGGGGGGGGGGGGGGGGGGGGGGGGGGTGAACTATTTTCATATTACTGGGTTTAGTAACACTTTAAGTTACTGCAGGAGAGAGTGTGATGTGGAGATCAGCAGGAGCAACCAGTGAGGACCCAGTGTATTGACATTTCTGGAAGTGCTGCAGAGACTTCAGGGAAGATCTCAGTGTAGATCTTTTTGGTCCTTCATGCCTCTTAGTGGTTTCTTTATCTAACCTAAATCAACTGCAGGACAGAGTGGAGGTTAGCAAGAGGATCCACTGGGGACCCAGAAGATCAATGCTCCTGGTAGTGTCTGCTTCTGCAGAGATTTTGGAGAGGATCTCCATTTTGAAAGGAATTTGAAGTTATGGACTTTATAGGCATAACAAGAAGTTTTTTTTTTAAAAAGAATTTAAATATTTATTACAAAAAAAGGGAGACAAAAAAAACATACATAAACTTGCATATATTCACAGATAATACCTAGCATGTTAAATATTTTATATATAAATATATAAATTTTAGGATCTCCATTTTGATCTCCACAATCCTCTGTTGCTCTCAGTGGTTCTTCCATCGAATCTCACACCACAGAGTGGTGACATGGAAGTCAGCAGAAGACCCCAGTGAGAATCCAGGCGATCAACACTTCAAGAGGAGTCAGTGTCTACAGAAACTTGAGGGAAGATTTGTGGTCCTTCATGCCTCTTAGTGGGTTTCTCCACCTAACCATATTCAACTGCAGGACAGAGTGTTGATGGGGAGGTTAACAGGAGGATCCACCGAGGACACAGAAGATTAAAGCTCCTGGCTGGGTCTGTTTCTGCAAAGATTTTTGTGAAGATCTCCATTTTGATCCCAACAATCCCCTGTTGCTCTGTTGCTGTGGTTTTTCCATCTAATCTCACACCAGAGAGTGGTGACATGGAGGTCAGCAGGAGAAACCAGTTAGAACCCAGGACATCTACACTCCCAGAAGTGTCAGTTTCTGAGACTTTGGGGAAGTTCTCTGTGTCGATCTCTGTTCTCCTCCATGTCTCTCAGTGGTTCCTCCTTCTAACCTCATGTTACAGAGAGTGATGATGTGGAGGTCAGAAGGAGGAACCAGTGAGGACCAAGGGGATTAAGATTTCTGGAAGTGTTGGTTTCTGCAGAGATCTCAGTATAGATCTTTGTGGTCCTCCGTGCATCTTACTAGATTCTCCAGTTAACCTTATTCAACTGCAGGACAGAGTGGTGACGTGGAGGTTAGTAGGAGGGTCCACCGAGGACCCAGAAGATCAATGCTCCTGGCAGCGTCTCTTTTTGCAGAGATTTTGGAGAAGATCTTCATTTTGATCTCAATGATCATCTGTTATTCTCAGTGGTTACTCCATCTAATCTCACATGAGAGTGGTCACAGACATGGAGGTCAGCAGAAGGAACCAGTGAGAATCCAGGGGATCAACACATCTGGAGTAATCAGTTTCTACAGAGACTTTGGGGAAGATCTCCATGTTGATCTCCGTGGTGATCTTTGGCTCTCGTGGTTCCTCCCTCTAACCTCACATCACTGCAGGAAGGAGTGGAAATGTGGAGGTCAGTAGGAATAACCGTTGAGGACCCAGGAGATCGACACTCCTGGAAGTGTTGCTTTTTGCAAGAACTTTGGATAAGATCTCTGTGTTGGTATTTATATGTTTTACAGGAGCTCTCAGTGGTTCCGCCCCAACCTCATGGAACTCTATCAGAATGTGGTGACGTGGGGGTCTGCAGGAGGAACCAGTAGGAACCCATGATATTGACACTCCTGGAAACGTTGGTTTTCATTATGGACTTCGTGGAACATGAACTCATGAACAGAGCTATGCTTGGCAGTATTGGGAAAGGTGGTTATTTGCTGCCACCACTTTGCATATCGTACAGTTTACATAATACACATAACATATCTTTGTAGCTTTCAGTCATTATTGAAAACACATAAGAAAAAGAAAAGAAAAACAATACCTGTGGAAGGGTACGCATGTCTTCTCAGCAGAAGATTAAATCCAAACCAGCAACACCATGACTCTCCCAGTGCTACAAGAAAACATAAATGGGAATTCTTAAGTATGAATGTACCAATCATTATAACAAATGTGCTAAACTAGTATCTATACTTTCATTAATAACAATACAAATACCAACAATAAGGTTAACCATAATAATAGTGCTACTAATACTAGCAATAATACAATGAATAATACAAATGGCAATAAAAAATGCTGTTGGTCTTATTATTAGTATTACTATCTTCCTGCTTTGCATTAAGAAGCACAGAGAGCCAGTAATGACATCACAGTCTAAAATAAGGTAGGTAATGAAAATATAAAGGTTAGTTTTATTCCAAAATGTCATTAGCATGTTGATGAGACAGGGAGGCTTTAAAGTATGAGCCAACATTGAATAAAACAACAGAGGCAGGGTACAGAGATCACATCAGATATCAACTCATAGCTTGCCATCTCAATTGTCCCATGGATATGATCTATATTGTAATACAAATGGGATAGATAGATATCCTTACATTGTAAACTTACTGTCTCTATGATATATACTGTATATAAATTAGTATATCTTTATATACACTATATTGCCAAAAGTATTGGGATGCCTGCCTTTACACACACATGAAATTTAATGGCGTCTATGTCTGTAGGGTTCAGTATTGAGTTGGCCCACCGTTTGCAGCTATAACAGCTTCAACTCTTCTGGGAAGGCCGTCCACAAGGTTTAGGAGTGTGTCTATGGGAATGTCTGACCATTCTTCCAGAACAGCATTTGTGAGGTCAGGCATTTGGAGGAGAAGGCATGGCTCGCAGTGTCCGCTCTAATTCAGCCCAAAGGTGTTCTATCGGGTTGAGGGGTTGAGGTCAGGACTCTGCAGTTCCTCCACCCCAAACTCGCTCATCCACACTATATTGCTAAAAGTATTGGGCCACCCCTCCACATCATTTGATGGAGGTGGGGTTATGATGTGGGGTTGTTTTTCAGGGGTTGGGCTTGGCCCCTTAGTTCCAGTGAAGAGAACTCTTAAGGCGTCAGCATACCAAGACATTTTGGACAATTTCATGCTCCGAACTATAGAAGGAACAGTTTGGGGATGGCCCCTTCCTGTTCCAACATGACTGCACCAGTGAACAAAGCAAGGTCCATAAAGACATGAATGAGCGAGTTCTGGGTGGAGGCACTTGACTGGATTGCACAGAGTCCTGACCTCATCCCAATAGAACAACTTTGAGATGAATTAGAGGAGAGACTGCGAGCCAGGCCTTCTCGTCCAACTTCAATGCCTGACCTCACAAATGTGCTTCTGGAAGAATGGTCAAACATTCCCATAGACACACTTCTAAACCTTGTGGACAGCCTTCCCAGAAGAGTTGAAGCTGTTATAGCTGCAAAGGGTGAGCCAACTCAATATTGAACCCTACGGACTAAGACTGGGATGCCATTAAAGTTCATGTGAGTGTAAAGGCAGGCATCCCAATACTTTTAGTAATATAGTGTATATGTATATATACAGTATCTCACAATAGTAAGTACCCCCCCCCCCTCACATTTTTAAAAATATTTTCTTCTATCTTTTCATGTGACAACACTGAAGAAATGACACTTTGCTACAATGTAAAGTAGTGAGTGTACAGCTTGTATAACAGTGTAAATTTGCTGTCCCCTCAAAAATAACTCAACACACAGCCATTAAAGGGGTTGTAAACCCTCATTGTTTTTCACCTTAATGCATTCTATGCATTAAATCCCTCCTGTATTAATTTGTATTGCAAGTGTACTGTCTGCCCTCATGTTGCAATGCGCTACGCAAACTGTTGACGCTATACAAATTTTGTATTATAGTAATAATAATAATAATTAAGGTGAAAAACCTTCTGTAGTGCTGCAGCCCCCCAGCTCCCCCATTTTACTTACGTGGATGCTGTCATCCTCCACCCGGGAATGAGAACTCCATCTGTAGCTGGTGTCTCATGTTCTGATTGGATGGATTGATAGCAGCGCAGCCATTGGCTCCCGCTGTTGTCAATCAAATCCAATGACGCGGCACCGGGGGGGCGGGGCCAAGTCCTGCATTCTGTGTGAATGAACACAGATGCAGCACTCGGGAGCGTGCCCGCACGGGTATCCACCAAGGAGAGCGCTTCTCCAACGTGGACACTCAATGTGGGGAGGAGCTACCAGCACCGCCGGGAGACCCCAGAAGAGGAGGTTCGGGGCCACTCTGTGGATAACGAACTGCAGAGTGGAGGTAAGTATGACATGTTTGTTATTTATTTTTTATTTTTTTAAAGGAGGGTTTACAACCGCTTTAATGTATAAACCGCTGGCAACAAAAGTAAGTACACCCCTAAGAGAAAGTGTCCAAAGTCGGAACAAATGATTACAACCACACTCATATATACGTGAGCTGTTCAATAGAGCAAAGTGTGGACCATTTCCTACCATAGGATCTCCGTAGAAATCTTGACATGGATAAACTCAGTCCATTATCATGCAGCAACCTAACCCAAGCTTCCACTTCCATTGGCGGAGCTCCATATATAAACCAGAGAACAAAACATCACTCTGAATTTGAATTTCAATCACAAAAAGTTTTTTCAGCACTCTGAGGTTTTAGGCAAAAGTTATCCACTCTGTTTCTTTAAAGGTCTTTTAAATCATCTGACGAGAGAACATCCTCAGCTCAGGACAGATAATAAAATGAAAAATTATGTTCTGCTACTTCCTTAACCTCGTAAAAGAAGGATTCGGTTGTAAGAGAAGTAAAAGATGAATGGTAGAGTTGGAATAAAGGGTAATTAGATGGATTGCAATCCCATAATTCATTTTATCACTTTTTTTTTTTTTTTTTTCCTTTAGAAACCCTAAATTTCTCTCTGTAGTGTTGAGGCCGGATGAAGAGTGATCTGTCAATGCTGCTGAACATGTTCAGGATTAGAAGGCTTGAAGGACGGATCAGATAAAAAGGATGTGCAGACCTTAAATCATTCATCGTTCCATTCAGCGACCCGGTAACAAGATGTTTTAATTTGCTTAAAAAAAAAAAAAAGAAGAAGAAGATGGACCTAAAAGTTTTAGAGAAGAAGTTAGGTCACACTTTTTCGTCTCTACATCGGTAGAATCAAACACTAAAGAATTATTTAAAGCTGAACTCCGAGTACATCAACGTATCATTTAAATATATTCCTCAAAAGCCACAAAGGATGTAAATCCACTTTGTGTGCATCAAATGCCCTTGCAATCCCAGATATTATCCCGTGAAAGTAGTAATGATGTTATCACTGTGCTGTTCATAGCCTGTACAGAGTGCAGAGTTGTGGGAGGGGCCCAGCAGGCTCCGCCCACTACAGAAAACTACAGGAGGGAGTGGAGATGAGACCGGTTACACTGCACAAAGGGAGCAAAGTTGTGGGAGGGGCCCAGCAGGCTCCGCCCACTACAGAAAACTACGGGAGGGAGTGGAGACGAAACCAGTTATCTTGCACAAGGGGAGCAAAGCTGTGGGAGGGGCCCAGCAGGCTCCACCCACTACAGAAAACTACAGGAGGGAGTGGAGACAAGACTGGTTACCCTGCATCAAGGGGAGCAAAGCTGTAGGAGGGGCCCAGCAGGCTTCACCCACTACAGAAAACTATAGGAGGGAGTGGAGACAAGACTGGTTACCCTGCATCAAGGGGAGCAAAGCTGTAGGAGGGGCCCAGCAGGCTTCACCCACTACAGAAAACTATAGGAGGGAGTGGAGACAAGACTGGTTACCCTGCATCAAGGGGAGCAGAGATATGGGAGGGGCCCAGCAGGCTCCACCCACTACATATAACTACAGAGGAGGGAGCAAAGCCAAGACTGGTTATCCTGCAAAAAGAAGAGCAGAGCTGTGGGAGGGAACAAGCAGGCCCCACCCCCTACAGATTTCCGGCAGAAAACTACAGGAGGGGAGCACAGATAAGACCAGTCACCCGGCGCAGGGAGAGAGAACAGCAGTAAGGTGTCCTTATTAGAGGAAGCCTCACTTTGGGTTACTGCACAGATCTGGAAGAAAAAAAACAAAAGGATACCAAGGGTCTATCTATAAAAAAAATGTTTAATTCAAATGTTCCAAGCTTTTGCTCAGCTGTCACAAATAATCCTGTATTTTGCCTTTGATCATCAGCTTAATCTAGGTGCCATAATGGGGTATTTTCATGAAATAGCTGTCAGGACGTGGATCACCTGCTGGTGGCACTGCGCTTGCCAGAGTAGGAGGTTGTAGTTCTGGTGTCCACCAGTGGGAGGAACTAACTACCCTCCCAGCAGCCAGCATCAGGTGGAGGCTGGTTACTGCTGGCTGCTGGGAGGGTATTTAGTTCCTCCTCTACTAGTGCCTCTCGTGACAACATTTTGCTTTGCTGACAGATACTGCCAACTGTTTAAACCATTCCTCCAATTGATCGTGCCCTTTGCCTTGTACCTATACCCTGCTGCCTTGTTCCTATCTACCCTTGTTCCTAATCACAGTTTTGGTTCCCCCTTCCTATATGTTCCCTACACTTTCAGTTTTACCTTAATTGCTATGTTCCCTATTTTTATATACAGTGCCTTGAATAAGTATTCATACCCCTAGAAATTTTCCACATTTTGTCATGTTACAACCGGAAACGTAAATGTATTTTATTGGGATTTTATGTGATAGGCCAATACAAAGAGGCACATAATTGTGAAGTGGAAGGAAAATGATAAATAGTTCTCAATTTTTTTTGTAATTAGTCCCCTTTACTCTGATACCCCTAACCCAAATCTAGTGGAACCAATCGCCTTCAGAAGTCACCTAATTATTAAATAGAGTCCACCTGTGTGTAATTTAATCTCAGTATAAATACCAGTGGCGGTGCGTCCATTAAGAACATCTGACAGAGCTCTGTTCAATCCATCATCCGAAAATGGAAAGAGTATGGCACAACTGCAAACCAAGACATGGCCGTCCACCTAAACTGACAGGCCGGGCAAGGAGAACATTCATCAGAGAAGAGCCAAGAGGCCCATGGTAACTCTGGAGGAGCTGCAGAGATCCACAGCTCAGGTGGGAGAATCTGTACACAGGACAACTATTAGTCGTCACTCCACAAATCTGCCCTTTATGGAAGAGCCGCAAGAAAAAAGCCATTGTTGAAAGAAAGTCATAAGAAGTCCTGTTTGCACTTTGTGAGAAGCCATGTGGGGGACACAACAAACATGTGGAAGAAGGTGATCTGGTCAGATGAGACCAAAATTGAACTTTTTGGCCTAAAAGCAAAACAATATACATGGCAGAAAACAAACACTGCACATCACCCTGAACACACCATCCCCACCGTGAAACATGGTGGTGGCAGCATCATGTTGTGGGGATGCTTTTCTTCAGCAGGGACAGAGAAGCTGGTCCGAGTTGATGGGAAGATGGATGGAGCCAAATACAGGACAATCTTAGAAGAAAACCTGTAATGCCCCGTACACACGATCGGAAATTCTGCCAGCAGAAATCCGATGTGAACTTTTGGTTGGAAATTCCGACCGTGTGTATGCTCCATTGGACTTTTGTTGGCGGAATTGCTGGCAGAACTCAATTAGTGGCTACAAGCAGAATCTATTAGTGTTTAATACTTAGGTGAGTGGACTCCCAGATGTGCTTTGATATGATTAAGCGCATGAAGCGTGAAAATGCATCAACCCTGTTCCCTGTCTGTAGAAGCTGTGATGTAATTGTATTGACAGATTATCAATAAAGTTGCTTGGAATTTTCATACATTTGGGTGCGGTCATCCACTTTTCCATGTCAAGTGTTTAGCGGTTGCGAACCAGACCAACACCTCTTTGATTGGAATAGGGGGGCTAGCACAACCAACCTGGAGCAGTGTCTTCATATTATTGGGTTGAATAATGCTGCTGACTATCAGACGGACATCTAGTGGCAGAAAAAATCCCTGCGGGAGAAATCTCTCTATTGAAGATATTGAAGAGTTATGCACCATACACACGATCGGATTTTCCAACAACAAATGTTGGATGTGAGCTTGTTGGTGGAAAGTGCGACCGTGTGTAGGCTCCATAGAACATTTGTTGTCAGACTTTCCGCAAACAAATGTTTGCTAGCAGGTTCTCAAATTTTCCGCCAACAAATGTTTGTTGTCGGACTTTCCGATCGTGTGTACACAAGTCAGTCGGACAGAAGTCCACGCATGCTCGGAATCAAGTACAAGCCGGAGATATAACTAGCGTTCGTAATGGAGATATCACGTACATCTTGTACGTCACTATGTTCGTAATTGTTGGCCAACATTTGTGTGACCGTGTGTATGCAAGACAAGTTGGAGCCAACATCCTTCGAACAAAAACCCACGGTTTTGTTGTCGGAAAGTGCGATCGTGTGTACGGGGCATTAAAGTGGTTGTAAACCCCCAATGCAGAAGTTGTACCTATAGGTAAGCCTATAAAAAAGGTTACCTATAGGTACAGTAAAAACCGCCGTTTAGGACATATTTACCTTGTAGTGACATCATCGGCGCATGCTCTGTGAAGAAACGGCCCTCCGTGCCATTTTTTCACTAGCAAGTGCCGTGACTACCGGCTCCCGCGCCAATGCATGGGGGTGACGTCACACGACCAGTCACAGAGCCGGAGTCCGTGGCCCTGGAAAAGGAAGAGGGGCGAAGGTGGGTGCGGGTGCAAACGCAGGCTTCGTTTGCAATGCCAAGTAAAACCCATCAGGGTTTACTTCCTTTTTAAGCTGCTTGTGGATGGTGGAGGGGCAGTGTGGCCAGGGCAGCCATCAGAAATTTTTGGGCCCCTTACACAGCTTTAGGCCCCCCCCCCCGAGCCTGGCCACCAACATTCCCCAGGGCTTGCCCACAGGCCATCCTATCGAATCCGCACACCAGCCACCTCACCTGTACGCACTCAGCTCCCCCAGCAAACTTGTATATATGTCAGCCCCCACACACACCTGTATATATGTCAGCGCCCCACCCCCCACACACTTGTATATATGTCAATCCCCCACACACACCTGTATATATGGCAGCCCCACATACACATTCACCTGCCTTCTTCTTGCCCCGGCGGGCCCCTTACAGTTGTGACGGCTGTACCCCCCTGATAGTGGCCCTGAGTGTGGCATCATGTGTACTGGGGGGGGGTGCCACAAGGAGATTGGGGCGGAGGGGATTTGTGTTTGAAGGGGAAATTTAGGGGCGGCAGGGGGAAAGTATTGTTCTCATTGGGGAAATCTGGGGGGGGTGCTAAGAGTGATGATTTAGGGGAATTTGTGTTGGGAGGGGGGATGGTGGAGGGGAAGAAGATTTGTGCCAGGAGGGGGGATTTGGGGGGAATTTGAGCTGGAAGGGGGTATTTGAAGTTGGGGGAGAAAATGTGTACTAGCAGGGGACATTTTAGGGGTAGAAGATTTGTTCTGGGAGCAGTGAATTTTTTTTTTCTGGGGGAGCCGGTATATTTGTGCTGAGAAGGAGAATTTCAGCAGGGGGGTGGATATGTATTGGGAGGAGGGGAAATTTATGCTTGGGGGAGATTTTTGATGACGCATAATGCTCATACATCTAGGAAGGGGAGGGAGGTGCAGTTTGTCATGTCCACCCTGGGCTCTAGATGACCTTGCCCCAGCACGGCACTGATGGGGCCAATTCAGCAGGTGACCATACTGTCCAGACAGACTGGGTCTAAGGAGGTATCAGATCAAAGAGTCCATTTTAGGTTTACAAATAACAATGTAGCACAAGGATCAAACTAAACAATGCATTCAATTCCTATACAATCAGGTGGGCTCTTCAAGGCTTCATGGCTGTTGGCTAACCTAAGGCGATTGTACAGAGATCCTCCAATCAGATTGCAAGGTCCATGGCTAGCTTTACTCCCCAGCTATTGAGCATAATGGAATTAGTGTAATTTTGCATAGTAATAGGCCTTCGTTGGATTTCCTTGGTTTTCCTTTAAAAGTTCATATTAAATTGCCATTATGAAGCCCCTTCCTGGGGCTCTCTTCATTCTTCATCCTTGCCAAAATTTAGGGAACGTTTTCCGAGGCTTCTAGAAAAATCCTGTAATGTTTGTGGCAAACTCAGAGCCGACGAGCTAAGCCGATTGGACGTTTGGACTTTGCGCGATAGTTTTTACTGTCACTAATGCGAGAGCTGCAGGCACTACATGGCTGATGGAGCTAATATTCATACATTGAATTAACTTCCAGTCACATTACATTAGCCCAGTTAATGCTAATGAAAACCGCCCGACGTCCTCCGGAGCCAGCCGGCACGGCTAATGCTTTCCTTTAAATAGTGATATTGGTTCTAAACGTCACGACGCGAGCTGACAGACGCATCATTCCAGTCCTTTTTACAGGACCGGCTGAATTATGGAGGAGTCTGTGGGGGGGGGGGGAGCAAAAAATTTACCCAAGCAAAGCCATAGCCGGAGTCTCATTGCCGTCATTGTTCACCTTTAAAGTTAACAGATTACGGTTAAATTGCCCGCCGTCTGCCTATCTCCTCGCTCGCCCCCTTTGCAGAATTGCGCTGTACAAATTGTTCATTACTTTTACCGTTAATGGAGACATCCACTTCATTCGTCATGTCAGGAGAAGAGACTTTGCCGGGATTAAAATAATCAGACTGGAGACAGGCGGAAGTTTTAGGAATGTGTTAACCTTTAAGATTGGATCGTTACAAGCTGAACTGCCTTAGCCGATGCCCTCGGAGCCTCTCTGCATGTTACGGTAATGAATGGTAAAGCCTAAAACCTAAATAGCGGCTTGCTCAGGAAGCCCCCTGTGGCAGCTTTTGGTATGACAAGTCAATGCTGAATTACAAAATGCAAACCTTTTAGGCCCTACTCACACCTGAGCGTACATTGTTTTTGCACGTTTTTCACATGTCCAAACAATGTAGGAATTCCAGTGCAAATAATCAGTGATTCCAATGAGTCTCCAACACCATCCAACACCTTTAAGCAGTGATCTTGTGAGTTGGCACCACCACCAATAGCTGAAAGACTTACTTACCAGATCAAGAGGACCTCTTATGACAAAAGGTCACAAGCACCTGTGGCTTCATACCCAGCAGGGGTCTTTAACCCAGTCTGTTCTCTCAGCAGGGAACATCAATCCTCCTCGGACGGTGGTTAAGAAGATGCCCCAAGAGAAAGAAGACTCTGCATAGTATAAAATCCTCACACTTAAAAAAAACCTTAAAAACAGGTTGCACTTTCAGAGTAATAGTGAAAAAAAGGCTTAATTCGCATGCGTAGCCGGCACACATGCAAAAAAACCCATCAGTTTTAGCAGTGAGGTCAGCGTCGCTCCGCCCTACACGTTTCGTCATACGTTTGACGCTGTCCAGGGGCCTAGGTATGCTAGGTAATTTTAAGGAGAAAGGGGTTGATTATTAAGGGCTGCTTAGTGTTTCATAGGCTGCTGCTCTGTTGCTTTCTCCCTGTCTTCCAGAGCAGTGGTCATCAACCCTGTCCTCAGGGCCCACTAACAGGCCAGGTTTGCAAGATAACTAAAATACATCACAGGTGATATCATTAGCTGCTCAGTGATTGCAGTATTCTAGTCTGCAGCTCCCCAAGGTAATACATAAAACCTGGCCTGTTAGTGGGCCCTGAGGACAGGGTTGATGACCACCGTTCTAGAGGATTCAAGAACCTTGGTGGGAGGAAGAGCAGGGCATGCAGCCTGACTATATATGGCACTCCAGCCAATCCCTGGGGTGGTGTGCTCAGAAGGTGGTGAGAGAGCTCATAAATAGCTTGAAGCCTGAGCAGCAGCAGCAACAGAGTTCCTGGGTCTAGTCCTGCTGGATTAAACCCCTATGCAGGGGCTCTGCCCCTGGAATCCATTTGGAAGACACCGAGGTTCCAGCTAGGTTTAGCTGGGGCCTATTTGCAAGCTTAAGTCCAGGGATCAAGTTGGGTCTGGAGAGTCTCATTGGAGAGAACAAAAGGAAAGTTTGTGGGAAAGAGTCCAACTGTCCTATGGTGATTCTACATATCCCTCACTAAGAAGAGCCTGGTGGATATAGGCAGGAGGCAACCCATGATCCTTTGGCTAAGCAACCCCATTGATGACAAGTTAGTGACTGTGTGTAGCTTTTAGGCTCTGGAAGGATTACTAGTCACCATGAGCATAGAGATCCTCTGGGATTTTCATTTTTGTACTGTGTTGCCTTAAAGGGTAACTCCACTTTCGTGGGAAAAAATGTGTACCCCCTGTGCACTTTTTTGGGGTTCACTTTTTGTGTGCTCATTATTTTTTGCACCTGGTGGTAGTTTCAAATGTGCGCACCACACTGCGGAGCTTAAAAAAAATGGGAAGTATTATTTTGGGAGTATTTGCTCTCCAAGACAGGCAGTAAATGGAAGTATCCCAGATGGGCTACAGATAGAAAAAAAATCAATTTGAAACTGATAAAAATTGTGGCTATGGATATAACTCAGTTGAGTAGTATAGGCAAGGCTTTTCTTCTTAGAGAATAGGTGCAGGAGCTCACCCCTTGCCCCCTACCCACCTCCGAGCACCATACCTTGGTTCCAACCCCCAGACACCACTCAATACTGGCTCTTTCAGACAATACAGAATCAAGTAACATTTGTGGTGCTAAGTAATTCAATGGAATTTGTCAAAAGAAAAGCAGTAAAATAAATCCCCTGCAGCCAGCAACAATAGACCCCCCCCCATCAACAACAGATCCCCCCAGCAACAATGGACCGCTTCCAACAATATACCCTCCAGCAACTACAAATCTTCCTGCAGCCAGCCAGCATCAATATACCCTCCAGCAGCCTACAAGAATAGACCCCCTCCCTCAACAGTAAATCCCTCCTAGCAATAACTGACCCCCCCAACAACAAAAGACCCACCCTCAGCAACAATAGATCATCCACCAGCAACAATAGACCTCCCCAGCAACAATAGATCTCCCTTCAAAAATAGATCTCCTCCAGTGACAATAGATCCCCCTGCAGACCCCAGCGCCCCTTGCCATTACATACACTCAGTGCTGGAGGTGCCGGAACTGCGTTCCCCCAAGTTCCAGCTGAAAAAAATCCCTGACTATAGGTATGTAAATATATGACAGTGGGACTTCATTGTTCCGCCACTTCCTTTGGTTTTTTGGAGCAAACCTTGACTCTTATGCCCCGTACACACGATCGGAATTTCCGTCAGAAAAAACTTGGTTGGTTTTTCCGACGGGATTCCGCTCAAGCTTGGCTTGCGTACACAAGGTCACACAAAAGTTCTCTGAACTTTTGACCGTCAAGAACGCAGTGACGTACAACACTACGACGAGCCGAGAAAATGAAGTTCAATGCTTCTGAGCATGCGTCAAATTGTTTCCGAGCATGCGTGATTTTTTGTGCGTCCGAATTGCATACAGACAAACGCATTTTCGGATAGGAACTTTTCCCGACCGAAAAACAGAGAACCTGCCCTCATTCTTTTGCTGGCTGGAATTCCGCCAGCAAAAGACCGATGGAGCGTACACACGGTGGCATTTTCCGACAAAAAGCTCTCATCTGAGTTTTGCCGGCGGCATTTCCGATCGTGTGTACGCGGCATAACACATAAAATATCAAACATGAATACAGCCTGGTCTTTGTAAAGATGGCACCCTCTGTCTTAACCAGCATAGATATGTTTGATAAGGAACTGCCAGGTCCTTGGCCTTTCATCCCGCCACATTACATCCATTGTACGCATCATAAAAACTGTGCCCGCTTTTCAATTCTTCTAAGCCGCTTGATTTACCTTGGATGAAAGCTATGTAGCCGAGACCCCGAGCGTCCAAACCAGTTCCAAACCCCTGCAAACTTTTATCAAGATAGAAGGTAATTGAAAACCGCTTCTTTATTTATCTACGGCACAACACACAATGAGCGCGCAGTATGACCGGCTTTTTAATCCTTATTAAATATCAGAGAAGATTCATTTCTCATTGACAAAGACCTAACAAATACCAACTATTCAATGCAGTGAGTTGAAAAATCATCCCGGGGCTCGATAAAAAGAAAAAAAAAAAAGCCGCATAGTTCATATAAACGAGATGCAAATTGTTCACTGGACTGCGGAGGTGTCAGAAGCATGATATTCCATAAAATTGTAAATGTGTTCATTATCATAAGAAACTGGCCGTTGAGAGTGAACAGAATGAAATCAAAGTGCACAGAAGGTTTGAAATGATGTTTTGAAGCCTAATGTGTCTCTGTGACCCGCAGAACATGATCCTCTATAATACTCGAGAGCGGATGTTGAACCGGAATATGACACAGTTGTGTCTATTCAATAAGACCGTGCAGGGAGCCAATCAAATTATGGTATACTATAATTAGATCAGCTAATTAACAATATATGGGGAACAAAAATAAGTAAATATATATATATATATATATATATATACACACACAGTCAGGTCCATAAATATTGGGACATCGACACAATTCTAATCTTTTTGGCTCTATACACCACTACAATGGATTTGAAATGAAACAAACAAGATGTGCTTTAACTGCAGAATTTCAGCTTTAATTTGAGGGTATTTACATCCAAATCGGGTGAACGGTGTAGGAATTACAACAGTTTGTATATGTGCCTCCCACTTTTTAAGGGACCAAAAGTAATGGGACAATGGGCTGCTCAGCTGTTCCATTGCCAGGTGTGTGTTATTCCCCCATTATCCCATTTACAAGGAGCAGATAAAAGGTCCAGACTTCATTTCAAGTGTGCTATTTGCATTTGGAATCTGTTGCTGACAACTCTCAATATGAGATCCAAAGAGCTGTCACTATCAGTGAAGCAAGCCATCATTAGGCTGAAAAAAACAAACTCATCAGAGAGATAGCAAAAACAGTAGGTGTGGCCAAATCAACTGTTTGGAACATCCTTAAAAAGAAAGAACGCACCGGTGAGCTCAGCAACACCAAAAGACCCGGAAGATCACAGAAAACAACTGTGGGGGATGAATGACCGAAGAATTCTTTCCCTGGGGAAGAAAACGCCCTTCACAACAGTTGGCCAGATCAAGAAGACTCTCCAGGAGGTAGGTGTATGTGTGTCAACAATCAAGAGAAGACTTCACCAGAGTGAATACAGAGGGTTCACCACAAGATGTAAACCATTGGTGAGCCTCAAAAACAGGAAGGCCAGATTAGAGTTTGCCAAACAACATCTAAAAAAGCCTTCACGGTTCTGGAACAACATCCTATGGACAGATGAGACCAAGATCAACTTGTACCAGAGTGATGGGAAGAGAAGAGTATAAAGAAGGAAAGGAACTGCTCATGATCCAAAGCATACCACCTCATCAGTGAAGCATGGTGGTGGTAGTGTCATGGCGTGGGCATGTATGGCTGCCAATGGAACTGGCTCTCTTGTATTTATTGATGATGTGACTGCTGACAAAAGCAGCAGGATGAATTCTGAAGTGTTTCGGGCAATATTATCTGCTCATATTCAGCCAAATGCTTCAGAACTCATTGGACGGCGCTTCACAGTGCAGATGGACAATGACCCGAAGCATACTGCGAAAGCAACCAAAGAGTTTTTTAAGGGAAAGAAGTGGAATGTTATGCAATGGCCAAGTCAATCACCTGACCTGAATCCGATTGAGCATGAATTTCACTTGCTGAAGACAAAACTGAAGGGAAAATGCCCCAAGAACAAGCAGGAACTGAAGACAGTTGCAGTAAAGGCCTGGCAGAGCATCACCAGGGATGAAACCCAATGTCTGGTGATGTCTATGTGTTCCAGACTTCAGGCTGTAATTCAATGCAAAGGATTTGCAACCAAGTATTAAAAAGTGAAAGTTTGATGGATGATTGTTAATCTGTCCCATTACTTTTGGTCCCTTAAAAAGTGGGAGTCACATATACAAACTGTTGTAATTCCTACACCGTTCACCTGATTTGGATGTAAATACCTTCAAATTAAAGCTGAAAGTCTGCAGTTAAAGCACATCTTGTTCGAGCCAAAAAGATTAGAATTCTGTCAATGTCCCAATATTTATGGATCTGACTGTATATATATATATATATATATATATATATATATATATATATATATATATACACACACACACACACACACACACACACACACACACACACACACACACACACACACACACACACACAGTGCTGTGAAAAAGTATTTGCCCCTTCCTGATTATTTCTCACACTTAAATGATTCAGATCATCAAACAAATTTTGATATTACACAACGCTAACCCAAGTAAATCCAGGATGCAGTTTTTAAATTAATATTTCATTAATTAACCACTTCAGCCCCAGAAGATTTGGCTGTTGAATGACCGGGCCATTTTTTGCGATTCAGCACTGCGTCGCTGGGTGCGGTCGTGTGACGTTGCACCCAAACAAAATTGACGTCCTTTTTTAACCCCACAAATAGAGCTTTCTTTTGGTGGTATTTGATCGCCTCTGCGGTTTTTATTTTTTGCGCTATAAACAAAAAAAGAGCGACAATTTTGAAAAAAACACAATATTTTGTACTTTCTGCTATAATAAATATCCCCATTTTTTTTTTTCTCAGTTTAGGCCGATATGTATTTTTCTACATATTTTTGGTAAAAAAAAAAATCCCAATAAGCATATATTGATTGGTTTGCACAAAAGTTATTGCGTCTACAAAATAGGGGATAGATTTATAGCATTTTTATTATTATTATTTTTTTTTACTAGTAATGGCGGCGATTTATATCTGGACTGCAACATTATGGCGGACACTTCGGACACTTTTGACACATTTTTTAGACCATTGGCATTTATACAGCAATCAGTCCTATAAAAATGCACTGATTACTGTAAAAATGTCACTGGCAGGGGAGGGGTTAACACTAGGGGGCGATCAAGGGGTTAACTGTGTTCCCTGTGTGTGTTTCTAACTGTAGGGGGAGGGGACTGACCTAGAGGTCAGTGACGGATCGTGGTTCCTAGCTAATAGGAACTCACGGTCTGTCACTCCTCACAGAACAGAACAGAACAGGGATCTGTGTGTTTATACACACACGTCCCTGTTCTGCCTCACGTGCCCACGATCACTCGTGGCCGGCGGTCATCGCGACCGCCGGCCACGAGCATCAGCACCCCTTGCTGTGCAGCGGGTGCCTGCTATCCCTATCCCGCGAGCCGAGGTACAGCTTTAACGGCTCGTGGGATCGCGCCGACCTGCCGCAGTAAAATGACGGCGGCTGGTCGGCAATCGATTAAGGGGAAAAAGGTGTTCAAACCTGCCTGGCCCTATGTGATGGGTAATTGCCCCCTCCCATGCTGAATCATGAATGAGCTGTGATTAAACACAATTTTTTAGAAAGCTGAATTAAATTTCACTTGCCACACCCAGGCCTGATTACTGCTGTTGAATCAAAAATCACTTCAATTGAAGCTGTCTGACAAAGTGAAGCCCGCTAAAAGATCTCAAAAGGCAACACATCATGCCGTGATCTAAAGAAATTCAAGAACAGATGAGAAACAAAGTCATTGACATGTATCAGTCTGGAAAGGATTACAAAGCCATTTCTAAGGCTTTGGGACTCCAGCGAACCACGGGGAGAGCCATTATCCACAAATGGAGATAACTTGGAACAGTGGTGAACCTTCCCAGGAGTGGCCGGCCAACCAAAATGACTCCAAGAGCCCAACGAGGACTCATCCAGGAGGTCATAAAAGAACCCAGAACAACATCTAAAGAACTGCAGGCCTCATTTGCCTCAGGTAAGATCAGTATTTATGATTCAACAATAAGAAAGAGACAAAAATGGCATCCATGGGAGAGTTCCAAGGCCAAAGCCACTGCTGACCAAAAAGAACACAAAGGCTCATTTCATATTTGCCAAAAAACATCTTGACTGTCCCCAAGACTTTTAGGCAAATGTTCTGTGGACTGATGAGACAAAACATTTTTGGAAAGTGTGCGTCCTGTTACATCTGGCATAAAACTAATACAGCATTCTGTGCATAATGCACAGAATGCAGGGGTCAGAAGTGTGTAATGCACAGATTGCAGAGGTCAGAAGTGCATAATGCAGAGAGCACAGCAGTCAGGAGTGCCCAATGCATGAAATGCAGTGATCAGTGGTGCATAATGCACAGAGTGCAGTGGTCAGGAGTGTGTAACACACAGAGTGTAGGGGTCAGGAGTTCATAATTCACAGAGTGCAGGGGTCAGGAGTGCATAATTCACAGAGTGCAGGGGTCAGGAGTGCATAATGCACAGAGTGCAGGGGTCAGGAGTGCATAATGCACAGAGTGCAGGGATCAGGAGTGTGTAGCACAGAGAGTGCAGCAGTTAGGATTTCATAATGCAGAGAGTACATTGGTCAGGACTCAGGAGTGTCCAATGCATGAAATGCAGCGATCAGTGGTGCATAATGCACAGAACACAAGGGTCAGGAGTGTGTAATGCACAAAACACAAGGGTCAGAAGTGTGTAATGCACAGAGCACAAGGGTCAGGAGGTCAGAAGTGCATAATGCAGAGAGCACAGCACTCAGGAGTGCCCAATGCACGAAATGCAGTGATCAGTGGTGCATAATGCACAGAGTGCAGTGGTCAGGAGTGTGTAGCACAGAGAGTGCAGCAGTTAGGATTTCATAATGCAGAGATTACATTGGTCAGGACTCAGGAGTGTCCAATGCATGAAATGCAGCGATCAGCGGTGCATAATGCACAGAACACAAGGGTCAGGAGTGTGTAATGCACAGAGCACAATGGTCAGGAGTGTATAATGCAAAAAACACAAGGGTCAGAAGTGTGTAATGCACAGAGCACAAGGGTCGGGAGTGTGTAATGCACAGAACACAAGGGTCAGGAGTGTGTAATGCACAGAGCACAAGGGTCGGGAGTGTGTAATGCACAGAGCACAATGGTCAGAAGTGTGTAATGCACAGAGCACAATGGTCAGGAGTGTGTAATGCACAGAGCACAATGGTCAGGAGTGTGTAATGCACAGAGCACAAGGGTTGGGAGTGTGTAATGCACAGAACACAAGGGTTGGGAGTGTGTAATGCACAGAACACAAGGGTCAGGAGTGTGTAATGCACAGAGCACAATGGTCAGAAGTGTGTAATGCACAGAGCACAATGGTCAGGAGTGTGTAATGCACAGAGCACAATGGTCAGGAGTGTGTAATGCACAGAGCACAAGGGTTGGGAGTGTGTAATGCACAGAACACAAGGGTTGGGAGTGTGTAATGCACAGAACACAAGGGTCAGGAGTGTGTAATGCACAGAGCACAAGGGTCGGGAGTGTGTAATGCACAGAGCACAAGGGCCAGGCCCACACTTGATCAGAGTGTGGTTAAGCAGCCACTGTCAGGTGTTCAGGAGGAAATCCTGTTTTTGTTTTTTGCTTTTTTTTTTCAATTTCCAGTGTGACTAATGTGCCACAACCATGACCCCAATTGTATAAAAATGTTTTTCTGCAATGATTAATATACCCGTGTGTGTTTTTTTTTTCTCTTGATGATGTAAACCATCAATATATCCAATATTTTGCTACAATTTATTAATTTTTATTCAGCCTGATGAAATGTATTTGCTTCTGATTCATATTATGTCCAATAAAGTCTTCCTCCATAAATAACTACAACATTAAGTCCATCCTTTGAACCAGTTAAATGCTTCACAGGCGTGACCTCCTCAACAAGAAATTAGCACATTTTTTCTTGTAATATCCTCATCAAGACCATTTTTTATTAAGACAGCGCCAGGAACCAATAATTTTTTAGTATACTGTAGTCGGAGCAGTAAAGAAGGGACTTCTGATTGGCTGAAATGGGTTATTGCCTGTTTTTTACTGTCTCCAATAAGCCCGAATGAGAAAACTTAATTGCTTTTTTTTCAGCTGAAATTGGATCAAAGACCTTTGGTGCTCACCTAATAAAATATTAGAAATTTGCAGAACGGAGCGGGTCATAAATTAGGGCTTCCGGTGTGAATCTAAAACGACATTGCCGATTTTATTACCACAAAGACGTTTTTTTTTTTACCGGGGTGGGGACCATCACATACATAGGTGTGAGCGTTATTAGTATGCATCCTTTATAAGTTTTCCAGTCTTGTATATGGCGGTCCTATAGATAAACTCAGCAGCTGTTACAGGCCATGAGATAAGCCAAAGTCATGCATAAACAAAATGCTCTTTATGAAGGGGCAGCATTTTCTGGGCTGTTTGTCTTGGCCATTACCGTTAACATTCTCTTTGGCCTTTTGAGGATCTAATCATGAATTCAGCTCTCATTATTGCCTGCAATATTGAAATGAATAAACAGAATAAATCCAATTTATCTGGCTCTACTTTATGCCCCACTGGCCGGAAAGGAATTACAATAAGAGGAGGAAGAGGACATACACATATAAAATGTTAAGTCGGTAAAATAGCAAGCTTAACACAATACTAGGGGCATCTGTTGCACCCTATAAGGTTTTATTAAATGAGGCGTGGCAACAATCCATATCAACAAGTCAGAATACAGCTGGTAAAGAGAACCAGCCATGACTGGACGGATTCAACTGTCCGCTGGTATCACTAAAGCTGGCATCAGCCTTTGCACAAGTTAATTGTTAGGGAGTTTGGTGGACCTACTGTGTAACCAGAGGGGACAGCTGACTAACAGGCAGGATAGGTTCTAGAAAAGTGTATGTTCTCATACAGATGGTCAGAGTAAGCAACAAACAGTAGCAGAGTCTGCAGGTGCACCGCCATGTGTATTTTAGTGATTTCTTTTATAGCATAAATATTTGAAATAATACATTTTAGCCACCATCTATTATTCAAATGCTAATGAACTTGTTTAACTGGTTTGTTAAGGCTAGTTAAACAGAAAGTGATGTTGGCAGGAAATAGGGCAGCCAAGAAAGGAGATAACATAGCCATGTGCTAAACACAAAGAGGAAAGTTCTGAAAGAAGACCTGGGTAGAAGGAGGAAGGCTCCATAACACCAGGAAGAACTGAGTAGAAGGAAATGTTATGTCAGAGAGGACTTCCCAAGACCAAAGAAGGAACTTCACCTAGGGATAATGGAAATCCTACCCAAGAGCCCGATTGCTGTAATTGCATGAATAACCTTGTGTTTTAGTTGCCTACAGAGACCGTGAAGCTCTGTCAGGACCAGGATCTGAACCTGCAACCTCTACTGTGCAGTATCTCTTCTTACTGAGCCACCTGAGATGCTGGACAACTTCCTGCCTGATTCTTTAGACAACCTTGCCTTGTGTCTTGTTTCTCTTGAACCCTTTGCTCCTCCCACGAACTTCCTATTTAAGCCATGCCTTTGTACTTCTTGTTTTCCAATATCTCGCATTTGTCGCTCCTGCTGCCACCTGTATCTTCGGTACCGCTTGTTAGCGACCTTTGGCTTGTTCCTCAACTATGGTTCCACTTGATCCCAACCTGCAACCACTTGTTACCAATCTTTGGCTTGTTCCTTGGCTACTATTCTGCTTGATCCGAACCTGCAACCACTTGTTACCGACCTGTGTGTAAGGAAAGGCCTTCTGTGCACAGGCTAAAACAGGTTCCTTTTCATGCTCATTGGCTAATGCATATGCGCAAAATCACACGCACACATGAGCCATCGCACATTCTCATGCGTGAAGGCGCACACGTGAACCTATGACAGATGTTGGTGCCAATCAAGCACAAACCCAGCCTACCTGAGATGGCAACCCCGTAGATATTAAGAAAACAGGCGCCTGTAATTACCCCATTGGGGTCCGGAAAGTGGGTATGACGGGGGGGCGGTGTCGCAGCCATTCCTTTCCATCCCTCTTTTTCTTGATCTCCCCCCCCCCCTTCTCCCTAAGGCCTTCTTGTCTTTCCCTCTCCCCGCTTTCCCTTTTACTCTTTTCTCTATCCTCCCTTTTCTGTTCTTTTGTACTGATAAGTTCACCAGGTAGCCGTGGTGACGGCGTTAACGAATTAATGAGAATATGCTATTCACGGTGAGCAGGAAATACATACTCGCACGGTATTAGACACATTCGTCTTAAAATGATTTAAGTATTACATTATATTTCAATACTGTTTAAGATCTGTTCAAGACTTATGCAAGGAGACCCATGTGTAGGCTACCTTGCTTTATTATGTTTAGGAATGATGTATAGTTGGCTGGTACACACATGTATTTCCCCATTTGTTTGGTGGACAACTAGATCTTGGTCTACAGTCTCAATCTACCTGATCCAAAACGTATTAATGTACGAAAATGTATGACCTGCTTTATACTGTACTATGTACCTATGCCTTCTTTATAATAAAATAAAGGAATTAAAAAAAAAAAAGATGTTGGTGCCAATTAGGCTTTTTAAACTCAGCCAGTGCTCAGGTTCAGTACTGCTTTGTTGTTCAGCCTCCTGTGTATGCTGTGTTCCTGTTTCCTGATTCCAGTTACTGACCCCACTTGTCTGACCATTCTCTGAACTCCATCTGCACCGACCCTGGCTTGTCCTTGACTCCGCTTCTGTATGCTCCATTAACTTCTATTGCACCAATTGGCTCCTGACCCAGCTTGTACCCAGACCATGTTATTGCCTGCTCTTCTGTCCTGCCATTGTATGACCCGGCTTGCCCAACTCTGCTTCCTGACACATCCTGCTGTGCCTGCTATTCTTCAGTCTGCTACCAGTGCATGCCTCACCTGCCTGCTGTCGCCAGTACCAGCCTGCTTCAGTCTGCTATCCTCCAGCTGCCCACCTGCTTGTTGGAGCCACCTGACCCGACTTCTCCTGCCCTGCTACTAGCAGGACTCACAGGCACTCATGCCATTCTGCACTCCTGCACCTCCTATATACTATCAGGGGCCTGTGTTAGAGGTGTAAGAGAGCCCTTCCTCATTGTAATAAGGCTCTGCTACCAGGTATGTGATACTTTGGCTTGTTTACTGACTTAATCCCTACATAAAACATTGGCTACCGGACCCTGATTTGCTCACCTCCTGGTTGGGCTATCTTGAGGACCATGACCTGGTACTAACACACAGCAAAACCCATCCAAAAAGCCAGTGGCAGAATACCTAACTAATCAACCTAATAAACAGAAAGCCTAACAACTAACTAGTATTACAACTAACTAGTATAACAACTAACTAGACATTAGTTTATTACTACTTATGAAGAAGGGGTGGGATTAGATATGATCGTTCTTTTTCCCCACATCTTTTCAATATGTAAACAAAATTATTGTTTATAGTTCCTTTTATGTCTTCTCTTGTAACTAGTTGTTTTGTGATTGCCTACTACTGAATGATTACTTTTTTATTTGGTATGTTTTTTTTTACGTGTTCGAAATAAACTAAAACAAACTAACTAAAAAAAATATACAAGATATACACAAAATAGGGAACATGGATCAACTGGGTAAACTGGAGATGCAGGGAACAAATGGGAAGAGGGAACCAGGACTGGGATCAGGAACAAGAGGAGCAGATACAAGACAGCAGGGTACAGGGGAGGAGCAAGATCAGGGTCACAATCAGAATAAATGGCACGCAGTCTCTGGCAGCGGAGCACAACACTGGAGCAAGAGGCACTACAGACAGTCCCCGAGTTACATACATTGGACTTACCTACTACTCATACTTACAAACAGAGGGAGACAACAGGAAGTGAGAGGAAATTTACCCCTAGGAAGGGAAATTCACTTCTGTAAGAGTTATCATGTCTCCACTTAAGCCTTATCAACAATCCTTGTTTCCACACTAACCCAACATCTTCCAAATTCAATTGTCACAGGGACAGAAAGTGATTTGAAATCTTCTGAAAAGGAGCACAGGTAGCAAAACAAGTGTTACAGGGGTGTTAACCCTTCTCTAAGCTGTCCAAAAAAACGTACAAATTTTTTTTTTGGCTGGAGTTACTTTAAAAAAAAAAATGTACCTGTTACAACTTACATGCACATTCTAATTAAGAACAAACCTACAGAATCTTGTTTGTAACCCAGGGACTGCTGGGTCCTGTAGTAGGGGAGGACTAAAATACACTCCCAGCAGCCAGCATCAGGTGCGAACTGATTACTGGGATCTGCTGGCTGGACACCCAAACTACAGACTTCCACTTTGGGAAGCACAGTGCCACCAGCAGGTGATTCCAGGTCCTAACACATACTAACCATTGTCAATGGGAAGGATAGTGGCCGTATGCATGGATGTGTTGTATGCATATTTGTAATACTCTGTGATGTTTGGTTTTCCTACAGCTGTAATTGGCAGCCAGTGCTGTATATATGACACCCATCGCCAACCCACCCCCGGGTCGGTCGCTCGTCCATCCCCCCACCAGCTCTGCACTTACCCCATCTAGCAGCTTCGACTCCTTCCTGCATCTCCTCCTTCTTGGCGGCAGCTTCCTCCTCGGCGGCTTCACCCTGCATCTCCAGCTTCATGGTGGCTTCCTCCTCAGCAGCTTCCCTCCTCCTTCCCTCAGCGGCCATTAATAACCCCATTAAAATCCATGCGTCTGGCGCCCTGCTTGTAGAGTAGGGGCCGGTCGCATGGATTAGGGGGCGGGGCTCCTGCGCCCCTAATGGACAGGCCGCCACTGGTTGTAAGTAATTTGTATGTAAAGCATTCTTGTCTGGTAAAAGCGCACTAATATACTACAGAGTTTTATGCTTCCTTGCTTTACTTCTTTAAAAGTTTATTATTTTTAGTCCACAGAACAATAACATATTTTCAGTTCTTGTCATTTTTCATTTCCAAGTAAACTTTTTTTTTTATCAGGAAAAAATATATTTTCAAAACTTTCCTTGTTGACCTGCACAAGCTATAGTGCTGCAATGACTTTATGTCCTTGTGTTTCATGTTGACGAATTGTCGAGATGTAAGGGATAAACTGTTTTCGCTTTTATTTGTTTTTACATTTTTTTTTCTTGCTTTTTATTTTCTTCAAACAAACATGGGGAAAAAAGGGATTTCAACGCGCACCGAACACATTTCAGCCGTCTTTACTGGTGCCGGAAAATAAAAGACTTAGAAATAGCCTTATTTTACCGCAATAGAAACAGTAACAGATTCAAGGATATTATTCTTATTGTAACGAAAATGTGATGTTATCTTATGATAAAAGCAACCATTATCCAAACACAGAATTTCACTGACTATCCAAAAATACCTTGTATCATACAAAAAACACTCTGGAAATGGGGGCAGATGACTACTGTTAGATCAGAATTCTAGGTACTGTGATCTTCTGTTACCTGCCTCTGATTGATGGTGAGCAGTGTGCTGCATGCAGCCAATTCTACCAACCAATTTGAGGTTTGCATGGTAGACTAAGACCCATTACTGATACTGAGGGGTTATATGTAAAGGTTCCTGAGAGCAATTACCCCTCTCACCTGGACTATACTGACCCTACAACAGCCATGTAAGGTCCTCTCTTTGTTGTGTTTTTTACAGGCTTGGCAGGCACCTAGAGAAACCAGAGGGAGTATTGGATAACACTTACAGAAAAAGAGTGCATTGTTGATGCCATAACTAGAAAGAGGGTGTGGAGGTACAGAAAAGAATATGAAATTTGTAGAAATTGATTTTGAAGGCAAAGTACAAATTTACCCTTAGCTGAAATGCTGTCAAAGTTAGGCTTCAAATCTCACTATGTGGACTGCTTAGGCAAAACAAGCTTGAACAAAAAAAAAATCACATGACTTTGTTTAATAAGGGGGTTCCAATTCTTCCATCTAGATTTGGAAAAACAGCTATAGACTTAGTGTCATGGTCTAGAGTTAGGCTCAGAAACCAGTAGCTATAGCAGTGGAGAGGGACCCATCGACCAGCTGGATAAGCACAGAAGCAGGTCACCCCGGCAGGTGACACAGGCTCACTTGAGGTTCGCAGTCTAAGTACTAACCGGTATTGACCAGAGCTCCTCATGGTGGAGATGGGTTTTGCTGCATGTTAGTACAAGGTCGCGAATCCTTAGGATGGTCCCACCAGGAGGTCAGCAAGCCTGGGTTAAGTAGCCAATATAGCAGGTAGCGATAAGCAGAAGTGTATTTAGTTAACAATTGGATGCAGGTTGGGATCAAGCCGAAGCATTGTTGAGGAACAAGCCAAAAAGTTTGTAACGAGTGGTAGTGAAGATATGGCAGGCAGCAGGAGTGACAACAGCGAGATATTGGTTGGAGAAAGCACAATAATCTTACAAACAGGGAGTTTAGAGATATGGTGTAAATCAATGAAGTTCATGAGAGGATCAAAGAGTTTAAGGTTCAAGAAAAACAGGGTTCAAGGCAAGATCATTCAAAGAATTGTCCAGGCAGCTGTCCAGCATCCACGGGGCACAGTAGAAAGAGACACCACCAGACACAGCAGAGTTTGCAGGTTCATACCCTGGTCCTAACACTTAGTTAACGTGTATAGTTTTGACAAAACACTTTATTAATTGCTTAAAACATTTTATTTAATTGGTTAGAATGGACCAAATATTAATGTTACTTCATTCAATCCAACTGGCACTGAATAAAGAAGGCTAAGGGTCATGTTCATCCAGTCCCAATACCCACAAACACTGGGTTTTTCCTTGTGCTCTGGAGGTGGGAGTGTTTTATAAGTAATGTTACACCAACAATGGTTTCCTGGTATGCTTTAGTAAAAGGGAAGGTCAGGTATACTAGTCTACTCACCAAGGTGACAAGTTCGCTTTAAAGCCAAACTTCTTGTAAAAAAAAACAAAAGCTTGAGGAAAAACAAAGAATTACAGTATGCCCCATGCAGCTATTAAAAATAATTAAAAAAGCCATTCCAGCTGCAATACTCACCTGATCACTATCACTGTCCCATCTCCATCACTGTCTATCTCCATTGTAGACTTATCTGCTGACTCATCCAGTGGCAGTCTTCTTCCAGGTTGAATAATGCCCAACATCATTCAAACTTCTTCCTATAAGCCCGAGGTGTCATGGCCCCACTGTCCAGAGTCATTCTAACCACTTCATAAAAGCCCATTTGTGTCAAGGCTCCACCACCGAGCAACATTCAAACCACTTCATACAAACCCAGGGTGTGAAGGCTAAACCGACCAACATCATTCAATCCACTTCATGTAAGCCCAGGTTGCCAAGGCTTCACTTCCCAGCATCATTCAAATCACTTTCTGTAAGCCCAGGGTGTCACACCTCCACCACCCAGGATCATTTAAACTAGGCATGTGCATTTCGTTTCATTCCGAATCGAAATTCGGACGAATTTTTCATTATTCGGAAATTCGGATGCATCCGAATTTCCGAATTACAAAAGTAAAGAATTTAAACGAATCCGAAAAAAAACGAACTAATTCTAAAACATATTCGAATCGAATTCGAAAACATATTCAAATCGAATTCGAAAACATATTCGAATCGCATTAGAAGACAAATTCGAATCGATTTCGAAGACAAATTCGAATCGAATTCGAAAACAAATTCGAATCGAATTTGAAAAAAATAGAAAACGTTTTTCTAAAAAAAACTATAAGATAGAATATAAAATAATAAAGCAATAGAATATATATATAATTTTTTTTTTATTATTCTCTTCTATTGTTTTTTATGCTTTTCTTTTCTATTATTTTATATTCTATAATAGTCTTTTCAATTCAAATTCAAATTCATTCTATACGAAATTCGAATTTCGGAACATGGCTTCTGAAGTTTGAATTTCGTATAGAATGAATTCGAATTTGAATAGAAAAGATTAGATCAGAAAATAATAGAAAAGAATAGACTAGAAAAACAATAGAGCAGAATAGAAGAAAATATAATATATATATTATATTTTCTTCTATTCTGTTCTATTGTTTTTCTAGTCTATTCTTTTCTATTATTTTCTATTCTATTCTAATCTTTTATATTCAAACTTGATTTCGGTCTATATGAAATTCGAATTTTGGAAGATGTTTTATATATATATATATATATATATATATATATATATATATATATATATATATATATATATATATATATATATATTTTAGATTTTGGAAGATGTTTTATATATATATATATCGTTTTAGAATTAAAATAGAGTAGAAGAGAAAAGAATAGAAAAACAATAGAACAGAATAGAAAATATATATATTATATTTTATTCTGTTCTGTTCTATTGTTTGTCTAGTCTATTATTTTCTATTCTAATCTTTTCTATTCAAATTCAAATTCATTCTATACGAAACTTCTAATTTTAGAAGCCATCTTCCGAAATTCGAATTTCGCATAGAATTAATTCAAATTCGAATAGAAAAGTTTAGAATAGAATAGAAAAGAATAGCATAGAAAAACAATGGAACAGAAAAAAATAAAAATATAATATATATATAACCATCTTTCGAAATTGGAATTTGGCACAGAATAAATTTGCATTCGAATAGAAAAGATTAGAATAGAATATATTATATTTTTTTCTATTCTGTTCTATTGTTTTTCCATGCTATTCTTTTATATTTTCTATTCTATCCTAATCTTTTCTATTGGAATTCGATTTCATTCTATACGAATTTCAAATTTCGCAAAATGGTTATATATAGTTTACTTTTTCAAATTCAGTTAATGTTTTTTTCGAATGTGGTAGAATTTTTTCGAATTTGACAGTTTTTTTCGAATGTGGTAGAATTTTTTTGAATTTGATAGTTTTTTCGAATGTGGTAGAATTTTTTAGAATTTGATAGTTTTTTTCGAATGTGGTAGAATTTTTTCGAATTTGACAGTTTTTTTCGAATGTGGTAGAATTTTTTCGAATGCGAAACGAAACGAATTCCGAAAACGAATCTAATGAATGCAAAGAATTTAACTAAACGAATTTAGTTAAATAACGAATCGAAACGAAACGAAACTAAACAAATTTTTTCATCCTGCACATGTCTAATTTAAACCATTTCCACTAAGTTCAGGGTATCAAGGCTCCACTGCCCAATGTCATTGAACCCACTTCCAATAAGTCCAGGGTGCCAAGGCTCCACCGCCCAGCATCATTCAAACCACTTCCTGTAAGCTCAAGCTGCCAGTGCTCCACTACCCAGGAGGACCATTCAAAACCACTTCCAGTAAGTCCAGGGTGTCTAGGCTCCACCACCCAACATCACTGATCCCATTTCCAGTAAGCCCTGGGTGCCAGGGCTCCACACCCAATCATTTCCTGTAAGCCAGAGGTGTCAAGGCTCCACCTTCCAATATTCAAAGCACTTACTTTAAGCCTAGGGTGTCCGTGCTCCACCTCCCAGCATCATTAAAAACCACTTTCTCTATAACCTCAGGGTGTCAAGGCTTCACCCTCTGCCCTGGACTGACAGGAAAATACTGCAGAAAGCAGCGCCATTTAGAATCTTCCCACCTCTGGAGGAAGAAGATATTAAAGAGGGATTTTGAGGTCACAAGACCAAACTAAAGGCACCTGCAAAAAAGTGTATACTTTTAAATGGCTCCATTTGATATACACTATATTACCAAAAGTTTTGGGACAGATTTTGGCCAAAACTTGTCTTGCATGCACACGGTCGCACAAAGTTGTCGGAAAAACCGATCGTTCTGAACGCGGTGACATACAACACAAACGTCGGGACTATAAATGGGGCAGTAGCCAATAACTTTCATCTCTTAATTTATTCTGAGCATGCGTGGCACTTTGTGCGTCGGATTTGTGTACACACGATCTGAATTCAAACGATCGGATTTTGTTGTTGGAAAAATTTAAATCCTGCTCTCAAACTTTGTGTGTCGGAAATTCCGATGGAAAAAGTCCAATGGAGCCCACACACGATCGGAATTTCCGACAACACAATCCAATTGCACTTTTTCCATCGGAAAATCCGGCCGTGTATACAGGGCAGTAGTCCGTAGGGTTCAATATTGAGTTGGCCCACCATTTGCAGCTATAACAGCTTCATCTCTTCTGGGAAGGCTGTCCACAAGGTTTAGGAGTGTGTCTATGGGAATGTTTGACCAATTTTCTAGAAGCGCATTTGTGAGGTCAGACACTGCGGTGGAGGAGAAGGCCTGGCTCGCAGTCTCTGCTCTAATTCATCCAAAAGGTGTTCTATTGGGTTGAGGTCAGGACTCTGTGCAGGTCAGTCAGGTTCCTCCACCCCAAACTCACTCATCCATGTCTTTATGGACCTTGCTTTGTGCACTGGTGCGCAGTCATGTTGGAACAGGAAGGGGCCATCCCCAAACTGTTCCCACAAAGTTGAGAGCATAAAATTGTCCAAAATGTCTTGGTATGTTAAGTCCTAAAGAGTTCCCTTCACCGAAACTAAGGGGCCAAGCCCAACCCCTGAAAAACAACCCCACACCATAAACCTCTCCCCCCTCCACCAAATGATTTGGACCAGTGCACAAAGCAAGGTCCATAAAGACACGGATGAGCTAGTTTGGGGTGCAGGAACTTGACTGGCCTGCACAGAGTCCTGACCTCAGCCCAACAGAATTCCTTTGGGATGAATTAGAGCAGAGACTTGAGCCAGGCCTTCTCGTCCAACATCAGTGCCTGACCTCACAAATGCGCTTCTGGAAGAATGGTCAAACATTCCCATAGACACCCTCCTAAACCTTGTGGACGGCCTTCCCAGAAGAGTTGAAGCTGTTATAGTTGCAAAGGGTGGGCCAACTCAATATTGAACCCTGCGGACTAATGCCCTGTACACACGGTCGGATTTTCCGATGGAAAATGTGTGATAGGACCTTGTTGTTCCGACTGTGTGTGGGCTCCATCACACATTTTCCATCGGATTTTCCGACACACAAAGTTTGAGAGCAGGATATAAAATTTTCCGACAACAAAATCTGTTGTCGGAAATTCCGATCGTGTGTACACAAATCCGACGGACAAAGTGCCACGCATGCTCAGAATAAATAAAGAGATGAGAGCTATTGGCCACTGCCCCGTTTATAGTCCCGACGTACGTGTTTTACGTCACCGTGTTCAGAACGATCGGATTTTCCGATAACTTTGTGTGACCGTGTGTATGCAAGACAAGTTTGAGCCAACATCCGTCTGAAAAAATCCCAGGATTTTGTTGTCGGAATGTCCGAACAAAGTCCAACCGTGTGTACGGGGCATAAGACTGGGATGCCATTAAAGTTCATGTGCGTGTAAAGGCAGGCGTCCCAATACTTTTGGTAATATAGTGTATATCACAGCAGGGGTGGGTGAGTGTACCACAAAAGCATGTGCTTAACTTTACTACTGGCAATTAACAATTCCTACATAAGTGTTCCACCTCTGCATTTTTGCTGTTGGGCTGGAGTTGCCCTTTATATCTGCGTTCCCCAGCTTAATCCTCTCCAATCTCTCCCATACATATGGTTTCCGGGACTTTTAAGTCTCCGGTGCAAAATATGGGCGCGATTCAAATGGATTTTACACTCCAAATATTCAATCAGATAACGCCGGAGCTCGCATAATGAAGCCTTGTGAGATGCTTCTTTCAAAAACTAGAAAATACTTTTCAAAGCGCTACACGGAAGCCAACGTAGTAAAGGATTATATTAACAATCTGCGCAGACAACACCTGTTGGCTGAACGGCGACTGATAAGGAATTCTCAGCGCTCAGCAAAATTAGGTATTTTCCAGCGTAAAAATATTTCACTGCTGACAAAGAGCTGAGACGCTAAAAAAAAAAAAAAATAATAAAACAACACAGGGGAAAAAACATGCGTGAGATAGATTGCTTTTAAAACGATTCACATGTGTTGTAAGCGGATAGACGTCTCAGTTTTTAACAGCAAACACAACAATTTTCATGTATCATAAAGAAACAAGGTTTCTGCAAGATAAGCCTTACCAAAACACTATGACTAGATACATTGTATATATATATATATTTATATTTATCTCTACAGACTGCGCTGTCCTCCTATCACCATTGTACAAACTCAACTGATAACATTACAAGGTAGCAATATTTCGTTTTCACTTGTACGCCAGAAAAATAGGCTTTGTGTGAATTTCAAAATGTTCTTCTACATATAGATACATTTAGGAAATAAAAATACCCCCAAAAGTCAATGGGACTGGAAGATAATGCCTCAGTGAATCCCAAAATGATAAAAAAAAACTTTTCCCGGATGATCTGAAACAGCAAAATATACAAACAATGCAACTGTAACAAAGAAAATTATATTATGGTGTAGTTGGATGGATACGGGGGAATTTGTTGGGTATCTACTACCCCAAATTCAAATCTAAAAAAAAAGGAGAAACCATCCAGCTAGACCATGAAAGTTGCCACATCCCTAGGATAAGGAAATAAAAATACCCCCAAAAGTCAATGGGATGTGGCCAGGGGTGGACTGACAACTCATGGGGCCCCCGGGGCAATAGGAGATTATGGGGCCCCCGGGCAATCAGAGATTATGGGGCCACACAGTATACACACACACAGTATACAATCACACAGTATACACAGACATGTTTCTATTGGCTGAGAAGGTACTGGAGAGGTGGGGCAGCTATAATCTCAGGATTTTTAGACCAAAAGGATGGCGGTAAGAGAAATTTCAGAGACAGATGTAAAAAAAAAACAGATTTTTACATACTGTCCCTGTTTTTACTGAGGCTGGCAACCCTGATGGGGCCCCTAGTGGCCCGGGGCCCTCGGGCAGTGCCAAGTGGCCGAATGGTCAGTCCGCCCCTGGATGTGGTAACCTTCATGGTCTAGCTGGATGGTTTGACCTTTTTTTAGATATAGATACATTTATATTTTACAGAATTTCTAAAAGTTTGCTTGCAGTGACCTATTCGAAAAAATTTAAAGCGGAGTTCCACCCAAAAATTGAACTTCTGCTTTAAGGGAAGGTGACCCCCTGACATGCCACATTTGGCATGTCATTTTTTGGGGGGGGGGTGGGGTGGAAGCCATCTCTTGTTCCAGCTCCCACTTCCTCCTGGGGCACCGCGGCGCTGGAAGCAAGTTAACCTCTCCCCCCTCCCTCTCGGCAATCATCTGGGACACGTCACAGGTCCCAGATGATTGCCCGGCCAGTCACGGTGCGCCGCACGGCCCGCGCATGCGCAGTGCGTTCCTATTGTGGGGTCACCAGTACGGTATTTGTAAATTGAAATCATATCCCCTGTGACGGGAGTCATTTTTGGGCGTGGGCTGACCAAGAAAAGAATGAACCCTGAGAATATCATTGGATTACTTCAAATGGGACAGTAATAGTCATTAACAATGTCTCTCAAGAAATATGAAGATTTTATCCCCTGTACACTGTGAGGTCTATGGCCAGGAAGTATAACTCCTAATATGGGCATTCCAGGAAGTTCAATGTAAGAGACCGACCGTTTATTGCTTAACTATGTTGCTTTTGTCTGGATAAGTAAATTGTGTTAATCTTGTCTGAGGCAGTTTACCCTTCACCTATTATTAAGTGTACTAATGAACTCACCTGTTGTCCGCTAGGGGAGATATTGACACTCAGAATAATGTGAATTGGGGGCTCATTATGTAACCATTGTGTGATGTTGTGGGTTGGGACAGGTCATTGCTCATGTGGCGCCTGCAGTATTCTCAAGTGTATAAAAAGAGCCTGCATTCGTTTTCAATAAAGAGTCTGATTCCTGTTTGACCCTCCGTACAGAGCCTCGTCTCGTACTTGGGGGGAAGAATTATTCGTATGGGTTTCTTGTTCAGCTGATTGGAGTGTTCGGTAGCTGCCTGAACCCCTTTCATACTCGGGGTGTCGTGTCGGGGTGTTTTGGAACTACATTTCCCATGATGCTCAACTACACTGCAGAGTGCATGAGCATCATGGTAAATGTAGTTCCAAAACATCTGAGGTGCCAAGGTTCACCATCACTGGTCTATGCTGACACCAGACAATCCCGGGAGACAGCGCCCCCCAACACACAACAGGTTATTGACAGCCTCAGCTGTGCATGCTTTCTTGTGAGACTGTGTAAAAAGGGGGTGTGTTTATTCCCTTCACTCAGATCACAGATTACACTCAGCTGTCTGCTCTATGCGACATTAGATCCCTGCCCTCTGCCTTCTGAAGCTCAGCAATGTTACGTAAATTCTGAACTTTGAAAGAATGTAAAGGAGAGAGGGTGGCAGATAAACAGGTACAACTTATGTAGGAGGATTTGCTTCATCTTTGTGTATCACCCGAGGCCAGCCACTTCACCGGGTATATGTAAGGGTTTACAGCCACTTTAATCCCACTTTTCCTTCCCTCTATACTGGTGGTCGATGTTTTCAACTGTTTGCTGCAGAGCTGATCCACCCTATATGCTCTCTACAAGCTGCGTAGAGCCCCGCAAATTACTTGAGGCCCCTCGTGTCATAGCGCGTAGTGCATAGTGCAGTGGGGAGAGGTGGGAGGAGGTGGAAGATGGCGATCGGCAGCTCTATGGTGCCTGTGTGGGTGGGGGGATCTCCCTGGGGCTTGTGGTACTCTCTCGAGTGTCAGTGTATACAGTGGAGAGGCTCTGACCCAGCAGGTATCAGTTTCCCTTTCACTCTGCTTGAACACTGTTGCTGATGCCCTCGTCAGAGGCCCCTCCCCTCTCCGCTGTATACATTCGGAGATAGAACTACTAGCCCCAGGGAGATCCCCCTGCCTGTGGACACCATAGAGCTGCCGATCGCCACCTCCCACCTCCACCAGCCAGGTACAGGGGAACCTCTGCAAGGGGGGGAGTCAGCTGTTTGGGGACCCTGATGTAAGAGGGGGGCTTTCTGGGGACACTAATGTAAGGATGGGGCCCTCTGGGGACACTGATGTAAGAGGGGGGCCTCTGGGGACACTAATGTAAGAGGGGGGCCTCTGGGGTCACTAATGTAAGGACGGGGCCCTCTGGGGACACTGATGTAAGAGGGGGGGCTCTCTGGGGACCCTGTGTAAGGAGGGGCTCTCCGGGGACACTAATGTAAGGGGAGGCTCTCTTGGGACCCTAGTGTAAGAGGGGGCTCTCTGAGGACCCTGATGTTAGGGGAGGCTCTCTGGGGACCCTGATGTTAGGGGAGGCTCTCTGGGGACCCTGATGTTAGGGGAGGCTCTCTGGGGACCCTGATGTAAGGGGAGGCTCTCTGGAGACCCTGATATAAGGGGAGGCTCTCTGGGGACCCTGGTGTAAGGGGGGGCTCTCTGGGGACCCTGGTGTAAGGGGGGGCTCTCTGAGGACCCTGATGTAAGGGGGGGCTCTCTGAGGACCCTGATGTTAGGGGGGGCTCTCTGAGGACCCTGATGTTAGGGGAGGCTCTCTGGGGACCCTGATGTAAGGGGAGGCTCTCTGGGGACCCTGATGTAAGGGGAGGCTCTCTGAGGACCCTGATGTAAGGGGAGGCTCTCTGGGGACCCTGATGTAAAGGGAGGCTCTGTCAGGTGTGACTGTGTGGCAATGGCAAATGGTTCACATAGCTCACGGCATCACGGGTCAGGTAGAGGGCCCCTTAGCAGAATTTTGCTTAGGGCCCCAGGGAGGTCAGGATCAGCACTGGTTTGCTATGACCAATAATAACATCCAGAATACATTGCATGTGCACA
Organism: Aquarana catesbeiana; assembly: GCF_042186555.1. Lineage (NCBI taxonomy): Eukaryota > Metazoa > Chordata > Amphibia > Anura > Ranidae > Aquarana > Aquarana catesbeiana. The sequence goes on along the minus strand of NC_133330.1, from coordinate 333,260,845 downwards.
CTTCAGTTTTCAGTTTGGCTTGCTTGCACACAAAACCCGTGTCTACACTGGATGGTCTTCAAAGGGTTAATCTGTCACTTAGCACCCAGTACATACCAAGCTCATACTGAGCGTATTCCGAGGCTGCTTCAGTGTTTAATAATATCTCGCAGAGCCATTATTAAATATCGATCCCTCCAATCCTGAGTCTTCTGACTCAAGTCTGCAAGATATTATTAAATTCCTAAATAACAGGCTTCTATAATATGGAGGTGAAGAGGGCAAAGCCAAAGTGCAATTAAATCATAGCAGCCAGAACTTCGTGCACAGAAGTCTGATCGGTCAGTTATGAATTCTGATTGGCTGCTCGGTGTTTACTTTGGTTTTCACCGGACTGCAAGACTAAACCCCTGAAATGAAATATGACCAAAGCATGTACTTCTATAGAGTCTACTTGCCTCAATCCAAAGCACCTAGCATGAATTCTGTCTGCTTTATCATTCCTCTGCTATCTACATGAGTCACTAACAGTCTATGCCAGGGGTCTCTAAACTTTATAAACAAATGGCCAGTTTACTGTCCTTCCAACTTTCGGGGAGCCGGACTGTGCCCAGAAAGTAGAGTAGGTGCCAGGCACATAGAACAGTAGAAAAGGTCCCGACCTCAGTGAGAAAAAATAATTCCCCGTTGTTTGTTTCAGTGGTAGTAATTGTGCCCCATCGTTGGTGTCGCTGGGAGGAATTTTGTCCCATCATTGGTGTCATTGGGCCCCACTGTTGGTGTCATTGGGAGAAATTGTGCCCCATTGTTGGTGTCATTGGGAAGAATAGTGCCCCATCGTTGGTGTAATTTGGAGAAATTGTGTCCCTTCTTATGGTGTAAGTGGAGGGAATTATGTCCCATTGTTGGTATCAGTAGATGAAACAGTGTCCCAAGGGCCAGATAAAAGCAAGCAAAGGGCTGCATCTGGCCCCCGGGCCGCAGTTTGGAGACCTCTGGTGTATGCCAACATGAAACGATCCCGGGAGACAGCCCCACCCCCTTCCAGCACATGGCAGACTCAGCTGTGCCTGTTTCCCCAAGAGATTGCATAGAGGAGTGTGTGTCCATCCTCCACTCATGTCTCAGATTACACTCAGCTGTCTGCTTTATGCTGTGCAGTATGTGATGTCAGATCCCTTCCCCCTGCCGTCTGAAGCTCAGAAATGCTGTGTAAATTCTGGATTTTGAATGGCTGTAGAGAAGAGAAGGCTGCAGGTAAACAGGTACAATGTATGTAGGAGGATTTGTTTCATCTCTGTGTTTCACCTGTGGCGTTAAACTTTAAAGTGAATCTAAAGTAAAATCCTATTCTTGTTAGCTTTGGATAGAGTAGTGAGGAGTTAGAACACTTGTTGGGTTTTAATCCCTGTTTTTGGCCTAGTTTCAAAGACTCACACTCTTATAAGCTTGCACACAGGGTGTGCCAGGTGTGCCTGGGCACACCCTAATCAATTGTGTGCCATTGGATTCTGGAGGCAGCATAGGCATTGGATGTGGGCAGGAGAGGGGGTGTCTCTTATCAGAACCAATCCCATTGTGTGTGTCTCCCTGCAGCAGCTAAAAGCTGCTTCCCCTCCCACCAGCTTCAGCTATTGCAGGGAGAGACACATAATGGGATCATTTCTTTTAATGGCTGATGTGATGATGCAAGTTCTTTTCTCTCCTGAGATGATCCCGCCACCGGCTATCCAATAGGAAGTGTTTACACACATACACTGACCCCGGAGTGAGGTTTTACTGCCCCCTCAACCATCCGCCATTAACCACGGTGCTGTGCTTTGTGGCCACGGCAAATCTTAAATAGCACTTGGCTTTCAGTGGACGGTGCCTCGGCCTAATGCAACTAATGCAGTTCTATGGATCTGACCCACAACTACATGCAATGCATGTGATTGCAACACAGTAACATGGCAATTATAGGGTTAAATCAGGTGGTGGGAAGATGACATATTGCCTCCTCACTGCCTTTCAAATGCCCTATGAGAAGTGATCCACTCTTCAGCGGGCACTACACATGTGAATGAACCTTAAAAGTCTGCTTTAAGTCTGCTCTTCTACAATATATAGGGCTACTGCACCACCAGAGCCCTACAGTCGGCCCCCAGATCAAGTAAAGCCGCGAAGACATGACCGGTTTTGCCGTCGGAATAAACTCCAAAGGTTTCTCCGACGGAACTCAGACGGAATTCTGGTCTTGCCTACATGCGGTCAAACCAAAGTCCGACCGTCCAGAACGCGGTGACGTAAAACACGTACAACGGGACTACAAAAAGGATGTTTAATAGCCAGTAGCCAATAGCTCACGTCTCGTACTTGCTTCAGAGCATGCGTCGTTTTTGGTCCGTTGGAACAGCATACAGACGAGCGGTTTTCCCGATAGGAATTGGTTCCGTCGGGTGTGTATGCGGCATATTTGTACCAGTGAAGACCCTCATTCAATGTCCTGACCAATCAAAGTTGGCAGAGGGTCAAATTTGTTACTTACTGCAAAACATCCTCAAAAATGTTACATTGTTTTACAGTCTGACTCTTTTCTCACTCTCATTGACACTATCATTTCACAAAGTCTAGCTAGCCAAACACAACATCTGGTAAAGTGACAGGTTGGTATTCGATCCACCACCAGGCAACAGACCGGCTCAGTGAAAATGAAATATGACATTAATGTGACATTTCTGCCCAGCGGCTGATAAGTTATACCTAGCTGTCAAAGTCCTATCACCTGTTGCGGATAATCTCTTAATGCTTCTACTGTACTGTAAGAGCCGCTCGAAAAAAGGTAATCATGTAAGTAATTTCTTGGCTTCTCCCCAAACTTTGGAGAATAAAAGCTTTCACTGCTATCAGCGAGAATATTTATCAAATTTCCAACAAATAACATGTAAATGAAAGCTTTCCTGGAGAAGGGAGCTCGTTTATCTTAAATAGGGATTTTTTAAAAATAAATTTGGCGACCGCTGCTTATCGATATTCGAGACGAGCAAGCTAAAGTGGCGAGACAAAAATCTTTCTGCATAGTCACGGCATGCATGGAGGTAGCAAATTACAAAACACATTGTTATGAGACTAGACAACTGTGCTGTTCAAGTCTACAGTTCATCACAAAGGTTCTTTTAGGAGATAAAATCCTATAGAGGCTTTCATTGCATTTTACACATCAACACCTTCATTCTTCATCATCATCGTCACCACCACCGCCACCATCATCATAATCAACACCACCATTATCATCTTCATTAGTAACACTTTCATCATTAATGTCACCTTCAACACCACCATCATCAACTTATCAACCATCATCAACTTCACCATCATCGTCACCACCACCGCCACCATCATCATTGTCACCACCACCGCCAACATCATCATTGTCACCACCACCATCATCTTCATCAACACCACCATCATCATCTTCATTAGTAACACTTTCATCATTAATGTCACCTTCAACACCACCATCATCATCTTCATTAGTAACACTTTCATCAATGTCACCTTCAACACCACCATCATAAACTTCACCTTCATCAGCAACCATCATGAACTTCACCATTATCATCATCCTTACCGCCACCATCATCATTGTCACCACCACCGCCACCATCATCATTGTCACCACCACCATCATCATCATCAACACTACCATCATCATCATCTTCATTAGTAACACTTTCATTATTAATGTCACCTTCAACACCACCATCATCAACTTCACCTTCATAATCAACCATCATCAACTTCACCATCATCATCATCCTCACCATCATCATTGTCACCACCACCGCCACCATCATCATTGTCACCACAACCATCATCATCATCAACACCACCATCATCATCTTCATTAGTAACACTGTCATCATTGTCACCTTCAACACCACCATCATTAACTTCACCTTCATCATCAACCATCATCAACTTCACCATCATCATCATCCATACCACCACCGTCATCATCTTCATTAGTAAAACTTTCATTATTAATGTCACCTTCAACACCACCATCATCAACTTTTCCTTCATAATCAACCATCATCAACTTCACCATCATCATCATCCTCACCATCATCATTGTCACCACCACCATCATCATCATCAACACCACCATTATCATCTTCATTAGTAACACTTTCATCATTAATGTCACCTTCAACACCACCATCATCAACTTCACCTTCAGCACCACTATCATCATTATTAACACTATCATCATCTTTAACATCATAAACGTCACCACCGACACCATCAACACCACCATTATCATCATTATTAACACTATCACTATTATCATTCCCATTATCAACCGTAACATCATCCCCATCAACACTGCCACCATCATTATCATCAACAACATCATCACATGATCTTCATCAACATCACCATCGTCATCATTATCATCACATCATCATTATCATCAACATCATCTTTATCATCAACACCACCACCATCATCATCATCATCACCACCACCGCCACCATCATCATTGTCACCATCATCATTGTCACCACCACCATCATCACTATCAACATCATCATCGTCATCATGAGCATCAACATCATCACATCATTGTTACCTTCAACATCATCTTCATCATCAACATCATCACATCATCATTATCATCAACATCAACTGCATCATCATCACTATCAACACCATCATCATCGACCATCATCATTCTTAACAACATCATCACATCATCCTCCTCAGCATTATTATTATCAGCATTATCATTGTCATCATTATCATCATCATCTGCATCATCAACAACATAATCACATAATCATCACCAACATTATCGTCACATCATCATCATCATCACCCTCATCATTAACAACATCATCATCATAATCAATATCATTACATCACCATTATCATTATCAACATCATTAATGTCATCATCCTCAACAATATCATAACATTATCTTCATCATCATTGTTATCATCATCATCATCTTCATCAACATCATCACCATCATCACCACTCCTCTTTGACACAGTCTATGATTAAAGGTAAATGAGTACATTATATGGACACATTTTTGTGGACACCCAACCATCACACCTGTATGAGCTTTTCACCTATTGGCATTAAGATGGAGTTGTCAGTTCTGAGCTATAATATCCTCCACTTTTCTGGGAAGGCTTTCCGCACAATTTTGCAGCATGTTTGGGGGAACCTGTGCTCATCCAGCCAAAAGAACATGACTGTGGACAGGTACTGATTTTGGATGAGAAGACCTTGGTCACAGTCGATGATCCAATTTATCCCAAAAGTTTTCAGCAGGGATGAGGACAATGCTCTGCATAGGTCACTCAAGTTCCTCCACACCAAACTGGTCCAACCACGTCTTTATTAGAGCAGGCTTTGTACACAGGGGCACAGTCATGCTAGAACAGAAAAGGGTCTTCACCAAACTGGTACCACAAGGTTAGAGGAGCACAATTGTCTAACATTTTTGTATGTTGTAGTATCAACAGTACCCAGGGGCGGACTGACAACTCATGGGGCCCCTGGGCAATAGGAGATTATGGGGCCCCCCGGGCAATAGGAGAAGATTATGGGGCCCCCAGGCAATAGATTATGGGGCCCCCAGGCAATAGATTATGGGGCCACACAGTATACACACATACAGTATACACACACACACAGTATACACACACAGAATACACATACACACACTGAAAAGGTACTGGAGAGGCGGGGCAGCTATAATCTTGGGATTTTTTTAAAAAAACACAGATTTTTACATACTGTCCCTGGTTTTATTGAGGCTGTCAGCCCTGATGGGGCCCCTTAGGGCATGGGGCCCTCGGGCAGTGCCCGAATGGTCAGTCCGCCCCTGACAGTACCCTTCACCAGAAACACCTAAACACCATTTAGAGGTGTGCCCAGTTGTCCACATACTTTTGCCAGAATAGGTAAGGCGTGATGGTCAGGTGTCCTCAAACCTTGGACCTTACAGTGCTTTTTCATTAAATTTAAAGATGAGATATCACATTATTTAGTTACCTCTTCCCATGCTCACCTCCAACACTTCTCCAGGGCCTCTCTAATCCTCTGGAACTCCCTACCCCAAGCTGTTCGGCTGTCTCCTAATCTGTCCACCTTTAGGCGATCCATGAAAACTCCCCTCTTTAGGGAAGCCTATCTCACCTCTACCCAACAACCAAATTTTACTTTCTTGGACTCAAACCCCCCCCACAGATATTACCTTTTGTATCACTTGCCCTTCCCGTTAGATAGTAAGCTCTCATGAGTAGGACCTTCTCCTACGCTCTTGTCTTGAATTGTGTTGTAACTGTACTGTCTCCCTTTATATTGTAAAGCACTGTGCAAACTGTAGGCACTATATAAATGTATAATAATAATAATAGTATTAATAATAATATGTTTTGCTCCCAGCTTGAAGTAACGAGATGTTCCATTTTAGTTCTCTCCAGCAGCAGGGGTAGTGCGATTCTCACACTATATATCGTATCGATTTTAGCTAATGTTATATAGCAAATTATAGTCCCTGCTTATGTGCAGTCAAGATATCATCAATATCTAAGTGGCTTTTCCTTACAATAGCATTTATTATATGGTTCAAGCAGTTATGTGGATGTGACATTCCCGGTTGGGTTTTATAAAGTTACAATTGTTAATTAATGACATATAAGAGGAACCCCCTGTATGTACGAATCAGAACTGAAAAAGGACACGGCATCGAAAATGCATTCATATTATTATCATTATTATAATGATTATTATTACAAGTGGCCTTTGATTTTATCCTCAGCTCTACATAAAATGTGAGTTATCTGATGCCGGATTTGATTGTTGGACCCTTTGTTTCTTTTTTTTTGTTTTTTGTTTTTTGTGATTATGGGCGTTGGCACCTCCACTGCAGAGAGAAATTCGGGGGCAGGTAAGCTGTGCATAGCTTTATGAAGTCTATTTTGAGTCACATGGATCATAATAAAACAAAATGCTGTCTAACAGATGAATCGTGTATAGACGACAGATGGGTGGCTGAGACTGTTAAAGGATAAAAGTAGCTTTGTAAGACTTTTCATTTCTGAAACAAGCAGAAAATGTACTGACACGCTCTCAATATATAACTTCTTACCCTTTTTTGTCAAGTAGACTTTGTAGTTACTTTAAAAGTTACTGAAAGTAAATTCCTGACATTATTTGCTTTACAAAATCCCTCCACCAATAAAAAGTTGCCCTTAAAGAATAGGTTCACCTTTAGGCCTGTTTAAAACTAAGGCTGGGTTCACACCTATGCATTTTTTTTTAGTGCGTTTTCAGTTTTGCAAAAGCACACTACAGGCAGTCCCCGAGTTACGAACGGGTTAGGGACTGCCGGTTTGTTCTTAAGTCTGAAATGTTCGCGCAGAACGGCAAAGACATTGTTTTCCAATGTTTTCCGATGTTCTGTCAAGTAGCTGCGCATGCGCAGACATCATTTTCCAATGTTTTCCGAGGTGCCCGCCGTCAAAAGGTGGCCACGCATGCGCAGAACGTCACACTGCCTCCCGTTCGTAAGTAGGAGGTTCGTAACTCGGGGACTGCCTGTACAGTCCATTTAACATGGTTTCCTATGGATGTAGTTTACATCTGTGCATTTTATGGAAAGGGCCCGGGACTTTTTTTTCTGGTTTTTGCTTCCATAGACTTTAACGGATTAAAAAATGTGTGTTGAAAAATGCAAAACGCACCTGCAATATGCAAACTGCATAAGGCTCCATTCACACTAGCGCGTTTTTTGATGCATTTTGCATTTTGCAGAAATGCATGGGAATTTTTTAACATGGGTTCCTATGGAACATGTTCACATCAATGCTTTTTTGTATCTCTGCGTTTTTGGAAAGGGTCGGGGACTTTTTTTCATGCAAAAAGCAGCGTTTTGCATGTAATGGATTTCAATGGACAAGCATCAAAAACGCAAGTGCACCGTTTTTGCAGCGTTTTTGCAGCGTTTTTGGTGCGTTTTTGGTGCGTTTTTGCCGTTTTGTTTTTTTTTTTGTAATTTTTTTTTTAAGACTGTAAAAAAAATGAAAAAAAAAAACAAAAAAAAAAAACCGCAAAACGCAAATCGCGGCAAAAACGCCGCAAAAACGCCACAAAAACGCTGCTCAAAAACGTGCCAAGCATGAAAAAAAAACCTCCAAAAACGCTCAAAAGCAACATGCATAGGTGTGAATCCAGCCTTAGGCTGGATTCACACCTAGGCAGTTTTAGTGCTTTTTGCATTTTGCAGATTTGCACTATAGTCCATTTAACATGGTTCCCTATGGAACACGTTCTGCATTGCAAATCTGCAAAAAGCACTAAAACTGTATAGATGTGAATCCAGATTTATGCAGTTTGCATACTGCAGGTGCATTTTGCGTTTTTTTCAATACATGCTTTTCATCCATTGAAGTCAGTCACGGGCGGCAACCCCTAGCCCCCCCCCCCCCCCTCTGATTGATGAGTCAGTTGGGGCCCCACACTTCTCTCCGGGCTGCCGGCTCCTTGTTTGCTGCTCGGTTCCCCTGCGTGCTTCTTCTCCCTCCTCTCCTCCGTGCGCTGTACGTCTCCTGCCAGCCAATCCGATCAGATCTCCTTTCGCCCAATTGGGTGACGGGTCTTGTGACCCGCTTCCTGATCGGCCAGTACAAGATTCAGTGTTACAAAACAAAAACAACCCCCCCACCTTTGGAATCCATGCATCCGGCGCCCTGCATGTAGATCAGGGGGCCATATGCATGAATAGCGGGGCCCCTAGTGGACAGTCTGCCACTGCTTAAAAGGATCTGCTACTGACGGCTTGATGCTAGATGTATTTATCGGCTTGATGTATTGTATGAATCTATCTATGGCCACCGCTGCCACCCCCTATTCAGGCGCCTGGCACCTTTTCGGGCACCGGGCGCCTGAATTACAGCAGTGGGGAATTTTGTTGAAGCACCTGATTGGAGCCATAGGCTCTAATAGGTGTAAAAAAAAAAAAGTAAACAGCGAGCGCCATGCTTGGCACTTGTAGTTCACTCAGTTGTGTTAGAAAAGCGAATGAATAACACTGAACCGCCTCTCCGCCAATCAGGTGCTTGCTCGGGTCTGTTATCCGTCATTTGATTGGCTGAAAAGACAGGCGCTGTGATTGGACGCCTATCAGGCGTCCAATCATAGGAGAGGACGGGAGGAGCGGACAGGAGAAGACATCAAGGACATGGAGGAAACCGCTCGCCGCTGTCACCCGCTGTCCCACAGAGACAGGGTAAGTGCCGGGCAGACGGTGGGCGGGGGGGCACAGTGGCAACATTCGATGGGCACAGTGGGAACATTTGATGGGCACAGTGGGAGCATTTGATGGGCACAGTGGGAACATTTGATGGGCACAGTGGGAGCATTTGATGGGCACAGTGGGAGCATTTGATGGGCACAGTGGGAGCATTTGATGGGCACAGTGGGAGCATTTGATGGGCACAGTGGGAGCATTTGATGGGCACAGTGGCTGCACTTGATGGTACAGTGAGGCTGCAATTGATGGTTTTTTTTTTTCAGTTTGTTTGCGCCCCCCAAAAAACTTTGAGCACCAACCGCCACTGCTTCAGAGATCTAGTGGTGTCCATGGGATTGATTTAATAAAGGAAAATAGACTGTGCACTTTGCAAAGTTGCTCCGGAGCTTAGTAAATGAGGTAAAGCTTCACTTTGCCAAGAATACCCAATCACAAGCAAGGAATAAAAAAAACTGAATTTTTGCTTGCACATGATTGGATAATGGAAGTCAGCAGAGTTTCTGTTCATTTACTTTGAAAAGTGCAGTCGATTTGCCTTTAGTAAATCAACCCCCACGGCTCAATGGGTCAGGGCTGTTTCGGTGGCAACGAGGGACCTACTCAATGTCAGGTGGGTGATCATAATGTTATGGCTGATTAGTGAATGCGTCCATGAGAAACGTTTTTTTTGGTGCTGAGAGCGCACAACAAGATATCAGAGGCAGCTCCCGATGCATATTGGTGATTTGGGAGCTTCTGATCATGTGACCGCTGTGACAGCCAGCCAATCACAGCAGTCATATCATTGGAATGCCTGCCTCTTCCTCCCAGCATCTTGATTATCTTAAAGAGATGGGGGGCAGCGAGTAAGGGGTTAAATACATTTTTAAAAAAAGACAGAAAACATCAGTTTAAAAACTTGTAAACTTTCTAAAAAATAAAATTGACCAAAGCCATTAGTTGGCCTTTAACCGGTTCCCGACCGGCTCACCGGCAAAATGGCTCTCCTGGGGGCGAAATCCCGTATGGGTACGTCCTTCCCTTTAGCGGCCGCCAGAGGGCGGGGGACCCGATGCGTGTGGCCGGCGGTCGCCGTCTGCCACGCGTTAATGCGTGCACGCGAGCCAGCACGGGGATTTGTGTGTGTAAACACACAAATCCCTGCTCTGTCAGGGCAGAGGAGACATATCGTTGTTCCTACTAAGTAGGAACAACGATATGTCTCCTCCCCTAGTCAGTCCTATCCCCATACAGTTAGAACACACTGAGGGAACACACAATTAACCCCTTGATCGCCTCCCTAGTGTTAACTCCTTCCCTGCCAGTGACATTTACACAGTAATCAGTGCATATTTATAGCACTGATTGCTGTATAAATGTCAATGGTCCCAAAAATGTGTCAAAAGTGTCCGATCTGTCCATCGCAATGTCGCAGTACCACTAAAAATCGCAGATCACCGCCATTACTAGTAATAAAAATAAATAAATAAAAATGCCATAAATCTTTCCCATAGTTTGTAGACGCTATAACTTTTGTGCCAACCAATCAATATACGCTTACTGCGACTTTTTTATGTAGAATATATATATTGGCCTAAACTGATGAAGAAATTTGTTTGTTTTTTTTTAATTTGGGGATATTTATTATAGCAAAAAGTAAAAAATATTGTTTTTTTGAAAATTGTCGCTCTTTTTTTTTTTTTAAAGCGCAAAAAATAAAAACCGCAGAGATGATCAAATACCACCAAAACAAAGCTCTATTTGTGGGAAAAGAAGGATGCAAATTTAGTTTGATTACAGCGTCGCATGACCGCGGAATTGTCAGTTAAAGCGACGCAGTGCCGTATTGTAAAAAGTGCTCTGGTCAGGCAATTGGTAAAATCTTCCGGGGCTGAAGTGGTTAAAGAATCTTAATCATGGCAAATCTGATATTTTCCTCTACTGGCGTTGTTAAATAAAGGCAATAGTAGACAATGTGACGTTCTGGGGGGTCTCCGGGGACATGGCACCCCAACACTTTGCCTGACTCTTGTTCGGTCCAGAAGCAGACCTGTGTGAGCCGTGGCTCTGACGTGACGCCAAGAGGCTTCCGATAAATCATTTGAAGTCTGCCAGTGAAAGAGAAGAGCAATACATCGCCTAACAAATCAAGCAAATATATCGCCGCCTCTGCAAAATATACCATAAATTACGGCACAACATTTGCAATCCTTATAAACCGCGAGAGACTTCGTAGCGCCAGGCGGATCATAAGACAAAATTTATGGCTTCAAAACAAAGGAAAACAAAATGTTATGTTGTTTTAAAGTTACATTTTTTTCCCCCTCTATCTGCTTTTGCTGCGATACATAAAATATTCGTAGAGTTGTTGATAAAAAGCTACTGCCTTTGGGGAAGTTCCACCGAAAAGATGTTTTAGTTGGGTTTTTCTTTGTAGTGTTATGTAGTATTATGACCCTTCCTCTTTTCTCACTCTTTTCCCATTCCAACTTCCAAATCAAAATGGAAAGTTGCAAAATCTGAGAGGTCAACTTGTAAAGAAGAATGTTTGAGCTTCTAGAATTCATAAATTTGTGAATTTTGTTGTCTGTTATTCATTGCACAGCACCTCCCAGATCTATAACCCATGAGATGTGTTTCTGGAGTATGTTAACGCGGGCTAATGTACAGCTAGTAAAGCAATGCCTGTGAGAGCTGGTCAATATACAGCTAGTAAAGCAATGGCTGTGAATACTGGCCAATGTGAAACTAGTAAAGCAATGGCTGTGAGAGTTGGTCAATCAGGAAGCTAGTAAAGCAAGGACTGTGAATGTTGGCCAGTGTGTAGCCAAGGCTGTGCACGTTGAAGCTATCGAAACAATGGATGTGAATCCTGGCCGGTCTGAAGCTAGTAAAGCAATGTTTGTGAATGCAGGCCAATGTGTAGCTAGTAAAGCAATGGCTCTGAATGTTGGTCAATGTGAAGCTGGTATAGCAATGGCTGTGCATGTTGGCCAATGTGAAGCTAGTAAAGCAATGGCTGTAAATGATGGCCAATGTGAAACTAGTAAAGCAATGGCTGTAAATGATGGCCAATGTGAAGCTAGTAAAGCAAGGGCTGTGAATGCTGGCCAATGTGAAGCTAGTAAAGCAATGGCTGTGAGAGTTGGTCAATGTGAAGCTAGTAAAGCAAGGACTGTTAATGTTGGCCAGTGTGTAGCCAAGGCTGCGAATGTTGGTCAATGTGAAGCTATCGAAGCAATGGATGTGAATCCTGCGGTCTGAAGCTAGTAAAGCAATGTTTGTGAATGCAGGCCAATGTGTAGCTAGTAAAGCAACGGCTGTGAATGTTGGTCAATGTGAAGCTGGTATAGCAATGGCTGTGCATGTTGGCCAATGTGAAGCTAGTAAGCAATGGCTGCAAAAGCTGGCCAATGTGAAACTAGTAAAGCAATGGCTGTGAATGATGGCCGATTTGAAGCTAGTAAAGCAAGGGCTGTGAGAGTTGGTCAATGTGAAGCTAGTAAAGCAAGGACTGTGAATGTTGGCCAGTGTGTAGCCAAGGCTGCGAATGTTGGTCAATGTGAAGCTATCGAAGGAATGGATGTGAATCCTGGCCGGTCTGAAGCTAGTAAAGCAATGGTTGTGAATGCAGGTCAATGTGTAGCTAGTAAAGCAATGGCTGTGAATGTTGGTCAATTTGAAGCTAGTATAGCAATGGCTTTGCATGTTGACTAATGTGCAGCTAGTAAGCAATGGCTGCAAAAGCTGGCCAATGTGAAACTAGTAAAGCAATGGCTGTGAATGCTGGTCAATGTGAAGCTAGTAAAGCAAGGGCTGTGAATGTTGGCCAATGTGAAGCTAGTAACGCCAGGGCTGTAAATGCTGGCCAATGTGAAGCTAGTAAAGCAAGGGCTGTGAATGCTGGCCAGTGTGTACAAATACACAACATAGGTATGGTCTAAGGAGTCCGACCAAAAAGTGTGCTCAACTGAGGAGGTGCCACCTCTTTGTAGATGGGAATGATATTGCTCCCGGAAGGGGTGTCTCATACCAATGTGCAACTATTAGAACAATTAATCTGATTTCAGACCAATGTGTAGCTAGTAAAGCAATGGCTGTGAATGCAGGCCAATGTGCACTGCTGTCACTAAGGGTTCTCACTTATACAAGGAGGAGGAACTTCAAGATGGTTGTTTCACAGGGAGAAAACTGGCTTTGTGGCTTTCTCAGGGCTTGACAAGTCCTGGTCGGGGTGCTGGAGCCCCAAAACTTTGTATTGTGAGATGAAGCCTCCAACCCTGGGTCTACGTTTTGTTAGTAGCCATTGCCAAGGGTTTTGTTATGGTAGCTGATTGTAGCTCGAGGCTCCACCCGGGGAGAGACAGAGGAGGGCTCCGCCCGGGGAGAGACAGAGGAGGGCTCCGCCCGGGGAGAGACAGAGGAGGGCTCCGTCTGGGAAGACAGAGGTCAGCTGCATTCAGGGAAACAGAGGAAGGCTCCACTGGGTTAGACAAAGAAGGTCTCCACCCAGGGTTACAGAGAAGAGCTCCCCCCAGTAAGACAGAGAAGAGCTTCACCCAGGAGACAGAGAAAGGCTCCACCCATAGAGATAGAGGAGGGCACCTCCTGGGAAGTCAGAGGAGGGCTCCACCCAGGAATAGAGAGGAGGGATCCAACTGGTGATACAGAGCAGGGCTCCACCTGGGAGAGAGAGGAGGGCTTCACCTGGGGAGACAGATGAGGGGTCTACCTGAAGAGACAGAGGAAGGCTTCACCTTGGGAGACAAAGGAGGGCTTTACCAGAAGAGACAGGCGAGGGCTTTACTGAGGGAGACAGATGAGGGGTCTACCTGAAGAGACAGAGGAAGGCTCCACCTTGGGAGACAAAGGAGGGCTTTACCAGAAGAGACAAGCGAGGGCTTTACTCAGGGAGACAGATGAGCGGACTACTTGAGTAGACAGGGGAGGGCTCCACCTGGGGACAAAGATGAGGGGTCTACCTTGGGAGACAGAGGAGTACTCTACCTGGGGAGACAAAGGATGACTTCACCCAGGAGACAGATGAGGGGTCTATTTGAGGAGACAGAGGAGGCCTCTATCTGGGTGACAGAGGAAGGCTCCACCTTGGGAGACAGAAGACAGCAGAAGGCTCTACCTGGGAAGACAGAAAAGGGCACCATCTAGCAGTCAGGATGTGTGCACAAGAGTCTGAGTACTGTCTGGAGGATAAAAGGCCTGATATCTGAGACCAGAGCAGCGGTGCTGCGAAAAAAAGCCAGGAAGCTGAAAGTGTATTTGTTTTGGGAGAGGAACCTTGAACAACCCATACATGGGTATCCTTGCGTGGGTGACCTGCGTGGGAAACACCCTATTTCTCTGTACATATTCATTTATTATGTTCTTCATTTTGTGTGCTGCTTTAGGCCTACTTTTAGATCAAACAGAAAATTTGCTTCTGTTTAAGTCTCATCTTTGCACCTGTTGCTACGGTGACCGAAGCCCTGTAAGTTTTTAAAAGTATTTGAGAGTTTATACGGGACTTTTGAGATGCAAATAATTATACACAATATGAGCTAACATACTGTATATACTTTTTTATTTATATATAAAAAAATATTTAAAAAGATCACGTATAGTAATATATACTTGGGTTGATTTACTAAAACTGGAGGGTGCAAAATCTGGTGCAGCTGTGCATGGTAACCAATCAGCTTCTAACATCAGCTCGTTCAGTTAAACTTTGGCAAAAAAAGAACCTGGAAGCTAATTGGTTTCTGTGCAGGGCTGCAACATGGTTTGCACTTTCCAGTTTTAGTAAATCAACATCACTGTAGTCATGACGCATTTCGCAGCTTTGCTTCTTCAGGAGAATGAATCCTTTTTTTACTTTTTTTGAAAGTTTGGGTGGAAAGATCCGGATAAGATTCCTGACACCCAGCAATACAACCGGACTAGAACTTTATGGGGTTGATTTCCTAAAACTGGAGACTGCAAAATCTGGTGCAGCTGTGCATAGAAACCAATCGGCTTCCAGTTTTTTGTCAAAGCTTACCTGAACAAGCTGGAGTTAGAAGCCGATTGGCTGCTATGCACAGCTGCATCATATTTTGCACTCTCCAGTTTTAGTAAATCAACCCCTGTATATCAGAATCATCAATGTGGACCCAACAATACCATCTTTTTACTATGTACAAATTGATAGCAATATTAATTAGGGGTTCCTATCATACCTGTACTTAGTTCCTGGGTCTGTACACCTGCTGTGCCCATTATGCGGAGTTGCCACCATCTCTGTGCTGAGTTCCTGGGTCTTCACACCTGCTGTGCCCATTATGAGGGGTTCCCACCATCCCTGTGCTGAGTTCCTGGGTCTGAACACCTGCTTTGCCCATTATAAAGGGTTTCCACCATCCCTGTGCTGAGTTCCTGGGTCTGTACACCTGATGTGCCCATTATGAGGGGTTCCCACCATCCCTGTGCTGAGTTCCAATATCTGTACACCTGCTGTGCCCATTATGAAGGGTTCCCACCATCCCTGTGCTGAATTTCCGGGTCTGTACAACTGCTGTGCCCATTATGAAGGGTTCCCACTATCCCTGTGCTGAGTTCCCAGAACTGAACACAAACTTTGCCTAATATGAGGGGTTCCCACCATTCTTGAATTGAGTTCCCAGGTCTAGACATCTGTTGGGCCCATTGTGAGGGGCTTCCACCGACGGCCATCGCTGCACTGCGTTAATAGGTTTGCACATCTTCTGTGCCCATTTTCAGGGGCTCCCACCATCCATGCGCTGAGATCCCAAGTCTGTACTGAAGGTAACAGTAGAAGCTTAGACCACATAAAAGTGGACACCTAATGCCCTGTACACACGATAGGATTTTCCGACAACGAAATCCATGGTTTTTTTTTTGGACGCATGTTGGCTCAAACTTGTCTTGCATACACACGGCCACACAAATCTTGTCGGAAATTCCGAACGTCAACAACGCGGTGACGTACAACACGTACGACGAGCCGAGAAAAAAGAAGTTCAATAGCCAGTGCTGCTCTTCTGCTTGATTCCGAGCATGGGTGGAATTTTGTGCGTCGGAATTGTGTACCCACGATCGGAATTTCCGACAACATATTTTGTTGTCGGAAAATTTGAGAACCAGCTCTCAAATTTTGCGTGACGGAAATTCCGACGGAAAATGTCCGATGGAGCCTACACACGGTCCGAATTTCCGACAACAAGCTCCTATCAAACATTTTCCGTCGGAAAATCCGACCGTGTGTACAAGGCATTAGGCAACCGGGTAGGCAAAGCTTGGAATTATGGCACTGAGAGCTTGCTCTTTAAAGTAACATAGACAAGAACAAGAAATCACCAGCACCGCCTGTAGCCAAAATAAACTTTTTGGGTTAGCTGACCCCTTAAATATAAGTCAGGGAAAAAGCTCTAGTATGATCCCACCCTAGTCCTGTCCTTATGTGGTCTCTTTATATCCTCTATTTGTATAGTTTTTACTGTCTGAAGCTTAGACACCGGAGGTCTCCTGAAAATAATGAACATAATCGTTAAGCCTATCTGGACACCTGGTAGTAAAACGTGTCTCTTTTATCCCCTTTTAATTTATATCGCTCGTAGCAAAAAACTTATGAACCTGCTCAAGTTTTTATACCGAACCTGACAGATTTCCCCTTTGTCCGGGCCATAAAGATGGAAATGAGCTTCGTTTAAAGGACCTTTTTTCTTAATAATCCAGGGGATTTATGATGCGGTGATGTCAGGGAGGCACAAGAATGGCGCGGAAGGATTGATTTGCCATTATGTATTTGGGTGCAGATGACCGAGCTGTTTATTTTTACATCGACAAAAAAGCCACGCGTACACCGCCGTATCCCGAGATTTATCTACAGACGTCCCGCGGACCTGAAAGCCGACCCGATGTTATCAAAGGAGGGAGGGATGGATGCGGGAATGGTTCGGTCCCTGGAAACAAATAAAGTCAATTAGCTGTATTTTTCTATCCACACATTGTGGAATTATTGCAATCTCGATCAGGCAAAGCTTTCCATCTGCTGTATGGCCCTATACATCACACAGTCTTAAAGCCTAATGTTTATTGGTAGAATGCATCAGTATTATGTTGTAGATGAAGTATAGTATATTAAATCTGAACTCCGGGATAAGCAAATATCTTCTAAATACAAGAGCTGTGTATTCTTACTCAAATCTTAGCTTTTTGATCTGTGCAGTAATCCAGTGTGAAACTTCTTGTGATAAAGACCGCTCTCTGCTGCTCTTTCTCCTTGTGCAGGATGACGGGTCTTGTCTCCGCCCCCTCCTGTAGTTTTCTGCAGCCAGCCTGTAGTGGGTGGAGCCTGCTGGGCCCCTCCCACAGCTCTGCTCTCTCTCCTTGTGCAGGGTGGCTTGTCTTGTCTCCGCCCCCTCCTGTAGTTTTCTGCAGCCAGCCTGTGGTGGGTGGAGCCTGCTGGGCCCCTCCCACAGCTCTGCTCTCTCTCCTTGTGCAAGGTAACTGGTCTGGTATCCGCCCCAGTGGCGGCCCGTGCATTGTGGGCATACGGGCGCCGCCCTCCCTATCCATGCGCCCGGCCCCTTTCAGGACGACAGGCGCATGAGTTCCTATAGCGGGGATGGGGGGGGGGGGTTGGAGCACCTGATTAGAGCCAGGGGCCCTAATAGGCTCCAAAATAGGGTGTGCTTGGGGCACAGAGCATTACGCCAGAGCCCAACCAGTTGTGTTGCAACAGCGAATGAATATTCGTCAATCGGGAAGCAGGTCTGATACCCGTCACCCAATTTGCTGAAAGGACAGGATATCCTATTGAACGCCTAGGAGGAGGGGAGGAGACGCACGGCGCCCTGATCTCAGAAGAGAAGAGGACGTAGGAAATTCTGCCAGATGGCCGCTGCAGCCTGATCGGACACAGGAAATGCTGCCCGATGTGCCTGCCGATCCCCGCCGCTGTGTGCCCGCCGATCCCCGCCGCTGTTTGCCCGCCGATCCCCAATGCTGTTTGCCCGCTGATCCCTGATGTGCCTGCCGATCCCCAATGCTGTTTGCCCGCTGATCCCTGATGTGCCCGCCAATCCGGGGCTGAGGTGCCGCGGGGGGTTGTTGTTTGCCGCCCCCCCCAAACAAAAAAACACCAGCTGCCACTGATCCGCCCCCTCCTATAGTTTTCTGTGGGCAGCCTGTAGTAGGTGGAGCCTGCTGGGTCCCTCCCACAGCTCTACTCTCTCTCTCCTTGTGCAGGGAGACTGGTCTTGTCTCCGTCCCCTCCTGTAGTTTTCTGCAGGCAGCCTGTAGTGGGTGTGGCTTGAAGTCACACAGATATGAACGGTACTCATTGGAAATCATGGGGTACCACTTGTCATGCGACTTTGCAGTCCCAAGTCGCATGACAAATCGCACAAGTGGAAACGTAGCCTAAAGGTCCTTCTACCCAAGGCAGATCGTGTTTCCTTGATTGACTCTGCTCTTGTGTTTTCAGATCTTTGTACCTTGTTTCAAGGGGGATCATTCTTTGCCTACTAGATTAATAATGTGTATCTAAACCGAAAAATACAAATGTAGTAAATGTAGGTTACCAGTCCTTAGATGCGGTGGCTGCATTAGTTTCATCTGATGCTTTTGCCAGAAACACACTCCTGGTCTTGGGGTGAGTACGTTGCTTCAGTGTCCTATATCTCTAGAAGAGGAGCGTGGCCACCCTACGACTAAACTATAGAACAAATCTCCTATTCCTCTCCTCCATAAGGAAGGGCCAGAATGGCCCAAGTTGAAGACCAGAACTAAAAAATATGGCGCAGAGGTTGACGTAGGCCATCAGAGTCCACCTACCATTAAAGAAATACGTTATGTGTGACCGACACCTTATTATGGTGACCAGTATGGGTTCTTGATTCCCAAATAGCACTCAGTTTTCCAGGGGTCAGGAGGAAAATTCAATTAATAACACACAAATAATTAAAATAATTATTTACATCACCAGCCTATGTAATCGTGTATGCCAGCTGGTATGTGAACTTCTGCGTTAACTCTTTTTTTTTTTTAAAGGTAGCAATTTTTTTATACTTTGTATTCTAGCAGTAGAGTAGCTTCAAATAGCAATTTTGGTTTGGAGTTATTACAGCTTTGTATTATATTATTTAATATAGCGATTTGTAGATTAGCCACTAGGTAGCACTCTCACTGACCCATTGCTTTCAGCCTCCTTGCTTGACAGCTTTTGAAAAACGATACACTATATATCCAATAGTACTGTATGACCAAAAGGTTGTGGATACTTGACTATCATACCTACTACATGGCCAAAAGTATATGGGTATGCCCTCAATTTTTTTTTTTAATTTCGGTGTTTTCAGTGAAGGGTGCTGTTAATACTACAGCAAATTATTATTATTATTCAGGATTTATATAGCGCCAACAATTTACGCAGCACAAATAAAGGCTTTTTACACAATTATGCTCTTCCAAATGTGTAATAACAGTTAGGGGAAGACCCCTTTTCTCTTCTAGCATGACTGTGCCCCTGTGTACAAAGCCAGCTCCATAAAGACGTGGTTTAACTAGTTTGGGGTGGAGGAACCCAAAGGGCTCGCACAAAGCCCGGACCTCAACCCTACTGAACACTTTTGGGATGAATTGGAACACCAATTGTAATACCAGCTCCAAATATCTGTGGTTTTACTAGTTTGGCATGGAGGAACTGGATTGTCTGGAACAGAGCGCAGAACTCAACTCTACTAAACGCTTTTGGGATGAATTGGAAAACCAATTGTAAACCAGCTTTAGAAAGACACGCTTTGACCAGTTTTGCATGGAGGAACTGGAGTGTCCTACACAGAGCCCTGACCTCAACCCTACTGAACACCTTTGAGATTAAATGGCACATCCATTGTAAACCAGCTCCATAAATACATGGTTTGACCAGTTTGGTATAGAGGAACTGGAGTGTCCAGAACAGAGCCCTGACCTCAACCCTTGGTGAAGACCTTTTTCTGTTCCACCAAGAGTGTTTCCCTGTGTACAAAGCCAGATACATAAAGACAGGGTTTGACCTTATTTGCATGGAGAAACTCGAATGCACAGAGCCCTGACCTCAACTATACTGAATATCTTTGGGATGATTTGAAACACCAATTGAAAACCATCTCCATAAAGACATGGTTGACCACTTTGGCATGGAGGAACTACAGTGTCTGGAACAGAGCCCCGACCTCAGCCCTACTAAATGCCTTTGGGATGAATTGGAACACCAACTGTAAACCAGCTTCATAAAGACATGGTTTGACCAGTTTGGCATGGAGAAACTGGAGTGTTCTGCACAGAGCCCTGGCCTCAACCCTACTAAATACCGTTGGGACGAATTGTAACACCAATTGTAAACCAGCTCCATAAATACATGGTTTGACCAGTCTGGCGTAGAGGAACTGGAGTGTCCAGAACAATAGACCTGACCTCAGCCCTACTGAACACCTTTGGGATGAATCGGAACTTATTGGTGAGTCAGGTCTTCTCATCCTAGATCAAAACCTGAGCTCACAAATGGCACAAATACCCACAGACACCCCCCAAAGTCTTGTGGAAAGCCTTTCCAGGAGAATGGAATCTGTTATAACCACATACTGTAGGGGACATCTCTAAATTAATTGCCATATAAATGGCAATGCGGGGAAGGAGGCAACTCTACATTAATATGCATTGGTTTTGAAATGGGATGTCCAACAAGTTCATACAGGGGTAATGGTTTGGTGTCCAAAAATTTTTCACAATGTAGTGCATCAGCCACACCGGTGGTACACTGTTTCTAGTTGTGTCAACTGATTTATAAATTTGCTTTGAGAGAAAGCACAGTAAAATATAAATCTTGCATAGCACTGAAAAGCAGGTAACATATGACATTGTGTATGTAATGAGCAAAAAAGGCTCCCCCGTGTAAATTTATAATTGCAAATTAGATTTTTTTTTTTTTTAATCTCTGTTTTGCACATATACCATAAAAATCATTGAAAGGACTATACATTGCGTTTAACTTGTTACAGTTTTTCTTTTCTCAGCGGGATGTAATGCAGCATCAGAGTTACAAGCTGCTATTCCTTCCAGGAAATCATCAGATGCATGACGATAAGGATAGGAGAGGGCACTGACATTTACAAGCTTCGGCTGTGCATCGATTGTTCTGCTGTAATTCATGTGGCTACTCTCATTCCACTCTGTTTGCTTAAAATGGCCAGAGATATGCACGCTGTGCACACATCAATTAACAGGTTCTATTCTAATACTCATTTATTAAACATGATATATTGAATCCCTAACAGCAGGCTATAAAAAAAAAAAAGAAAACACTAAAGTATCATATAAAAAAATAAGATCTTATTTCTACTTCCATTGCACAGTTGGGGTTCAGTATGTACAAAGTTTCCTTGGTTGGAATTCCAAAAAAAAAAACAAAACAAAAACAGCTTTGTAAAAAAAAATAAATAAAATATAAGTACCACCAGTACCCAGCAGGAGGTTGAAATTCCAAGAAAAAGATGAACGAAGTCAACTTTGCTACTTTTCTTACTTTCAAAATGTGAACGTTTAATGATTCCCTATGGCATTATTTAGATCTATAATATTTTTCTGCTTATTGGCTTACCGATCCTTGAAAAGACCGGAGATATGCATACTGTGCGCATATCAATTAGCAGGTTCTATTATAATAGTAATATAGTAAGCATTATAAATTCAACAGAACTAACAACAGCAGGCTGAAATAATAAAATAAAATTGTAATAAGCACTAAAGTATAATATAAAAAATAAAATACAATATATATATTATTCGCACGTCTAATTGCACAGTTGAGGTTTGGTATGTACACAGTTTCCTTGGATGGAATTACCAGAAACAGATGAAATGGTTACTTATTACATTATTAACCCCTTCCCTACCACGCTATAGCCGAAAGATGGCTTGGCTGATCTCAGATGAGGGTAAATTTGCAGACAAGTGCCACCTATCAGTGCCCACCAGTGCCACCTATTAGTGCCCATCAGTACTCATAATCACTGCCAATCAGTGCCACCTATCAGTGCCGCCAATCAGTGCCCATCAGTGCCTCATTATCAGTGTCACTTATCAGTGCCACCTATTAGTGCCCATCAGTACTTATAATCACTGCCATTCAGTGCCACCTATCAGTGCCACCTATCAGTGCCATCTATCAGTGCCCATCAGTGCAGCCTCATCAGTGCCTTTCGATCAGTGCCCACCAGTGCCACCTCATCAGTGCCCATCAGTGCAGCCTCATCAGTGCCTTTCGATCAGTGCCCACCAGTGCCACCTCATCAGTGCCCATCAGTGCAGCCTCATCCGCGCACATCAGTAAAGGAGAAAAATTACTAAATGATTAGATATTATATTATTTAGATCTAGAATATGTTTCTGCTCCTTGGCCTACCAATACTTGAAAAGACCAGAGCTATGCACACATGAATTAAAAGATTCTCTTTAAATACCAATATGTTAAGCATGTTATATTGAATCACTGATAACAGGCTCCCAAAAAACTAAAAAAAAAAAAAAAAAAAAAAAAAAAAAGAAAAACATCTTTGTAACAAACACTAAAAAAAAATAATATAAACGATAAAATATAATATATGATTAAAAGCCGCTTTTTAAAAAACGCTAAAAAATATAAAAGAATAAAATATATGATTTAAATTTGCAGACAAGTGCCACCTATCAGTGCCACCTATTAGTGCCCATCAGTACTCATAATCACTGCCAATCAGTGGCACCCATCAATGCCGCCAATCAGTGCCCATCAGTGCCTCATCATCAGTGTAACTTATCAGTGCTGCCCATCAGTGTCACCTATCAGTGCCCATTAGTACCACCTATCAGTGCCTTTTGATCAGTGCCCACCAGTGCCGCCTCATCAGTGCCCATCAGTGCAGCCTCATCAGCGCACATCAGTAAAGGAGAAAAATTACCTGTTTGCAAAATTTTATAACTAACTATGAAAAATGTTTGTTTGTTTTTTTTCAAAATTTTCGGCAAAAAATAAAAAAACCCAGTGGTGATTAAATACCACCAAAAGGGAGCTTTATTTGTGTGAAAAAAAAAATGATAAAAATGTAATATGGGTACAGTGTTGCATGACCGAGCAATTGCCATTCAAAGTGTGACGACACTGAAAGCTGAAAATTGACCTGGTCAGGAAGGGGGTAAAAGTGCCCAGTAGGCAAGTGGTTAAGATATATCATATCTTTCTGCTTTTTGACTTAAAAGTCAGTGAAAAGACAAGATATACGCACACTATGCACATATCAATTAATATGTTCTATTTTAATACCAATACGGTATATTACGCATGACATATTGAATCACCATCAGCAGGCTACAAAAAGATAACAACTTTGTAATAATAATAATAATAATAATATGAAAAAAAATATATTATATAACTTTCACTTCTATTGCGCAGTTGGGGTTTGGTATGTACACAGTTTCTATGATTGGAATTCCCAGGACCAGATGAAATGATTACTTTATTTAGATGTATAATATTTTTCTTCTTGATTTACCAGTCCAAGGACAATAAATATGCACAATATGCACAAATCAATTAATAGGTTCTAGTTATTACTAAAATATTAGGAATTAAATATTGAATCACCAACAGCAGGCTACACAAAAAATAAATAAAAACGCACAAAACAAAACAAAACACAAAAAAAAAAAACACCTTTTAAATAAACGCTAAAGTAAAGTATATACAAAAGAAGGAAAATATAACATATAACTCACACTTCTATTGCACAGTTATGGTTTGGTATGTTCATAGTTTCCTTGGTTGGAATTCCCATAAAGAGATGAAATGATTACATTATTTAGATTTATAATATCTTTCTGCTTCTTGACTTGCCAGTCCTTGAAAAGACCAGACATATGCACACTATGCACATATCAATGAATAGGTTCTATTTTAATACTACTATATTTGAATCGCCAACAGCTAAAAAAAAAAAAAAAACTTTTAATAAACACTAAAATATAATATAAATAAAGAATTATAAAATATAATGCACACTTCTATTGCACAGTTGAGGTAGGGGAATGTACACAGTATCCTTGGTTGGAATACCCAGAAAGAGATGTGCAGAGGCCTTTCTTACTTTCAAACAGAATGATTACATACTATATTATTTAGATCTAGAATATGTTTCTGCTTCTTGGCCTAACAATACTTGAAAAGACCAGAGATCTGCACACATTACCGTAATAGGTTCTCTTTTAATACCAATATGTTAAGCATGTTATATTGAATCATTGATAACAGGCCCCCAAAAAAACTATTAAAAAAAAAAAAAGAAAAACAACTTTGTAACAAACGCTAAAAAATAATATAAAGTATAAAATATAATATACGATTAAAAACAGCTTTTTAAAAAATGCTAAAAAAATATAAAAAATAAAATATATGATTTACACTACTATTATACAGTTGGAGTTCAGTATGTACAACATTTCCTTGGTTGGAATTCTGAGAAAGATGAACAGAGTCGATCTTGCTACTTTTCTTACTTTCAAAGTGATTCCCTATTGTATTATTTAGATCTATAACATATTTCTGCTTCTTGACTTAGCGATTCTTGAAAAAAGGCCAGAGATATGCAAGCTGTGCACACATCAATCAAAAGGTTACATTTTACAATTAATATATTCAGCATTGTATATTGAATCCCTAATAATCAGTGGCAGACTGCTACAAAAAAAAAAAAAAAAAGAAAGAAGCCTTGGTAATGAACACTTAAATATGAAATAAAAAATAAAGTGGCAACTATGATTTACACTACTATTGCACAGATAGGGTTCAGTATGTACAAAGTTTCCTTGGTTGGATTTCCAGAGAGGAAAAAGTGATTTTAGCCCGGATCAACCACCAGGTTATATCAATTAATTGAGTATGAACAGATGTTCATCCAAAAAATAATAATAATAATAATGATGGATGCAGTTTGGGTCGCCTTATAAAGCATACAAAAATAACAAGGAAAAAGAGATTCCCCAAAGGAAGGCAAAACCCAAACTCAATCTGTCAAAAAACAATATATTTAATAGGCTATAAACACCACACAAAGATACAAAAATTGGCAATTATGGGCAAATCAGGGAAGAAATCAAATGACTAAATAAAATTGATAACGTTATCATTAAAAACAACGGAGCCGCGGCCAAGCATACCCCATACACACACCAATCACAACAGCAGATTCTAACTAGATCGGCTAGTATTGGATAATGTAGGACCTCAGATAAGTCCAAGTACAGACGGTGTGGCGGTGTGGGGGTGGGGTGGATGAATGTAGATTAGATTTGGTAATGTTGCAGGGAGGTTCAGTGGTTTGAACACACTTGAAAATTTAGTACCAGTCCGGGAGCTGAACAATGATATATATAGGCTGACTGAAATGACCGGTAAAACCTATTAAGGCAGTGAAAACTCAGGACTTTCAAACAAAGCAGTTCATACGGACAGCAAGCAGTAGGGGGAGCATGTACGGCAAAGCTGCACTGATATCATAAATTGGAGTAATACATCTCTCACCAGGTAGATCAGCAGCTCACAGAATCGCACGCTCTACCCCGAGTGGTCACTTGTAGACAAAGACTGTTGCGTTTGCTTGTGCCGTCAGGTGGAGAAAGTCCCGCTGTGTTAGTGCCTTCTATCAGATGGTATAAGTCGGTCGTCAGCTGTTGGTTCCCGGTAAAGCATTCAAACGCCCTGTGCTCGCGGCTCCGAGATGACGTGCTGACGTCACGTGCTGACGCGTTTCACCAGCCAATCACCGCTGGTTTCCTCAGAGCAAAGGAGGGGTCCGTGGGCGAGGGTTAAATAGACTAACCAATATAGGGTGTAATTACATCAAGTGTCCACCAGATGTCGCACACAGTCACCACTCATCACAGACATTTCAGCAAGAACAAAAAACTTGCAGATGGCTTCACAAGCATGACTACAATCATTTAGTCAAAAAACCATCTGATAGAAGGCACTAACACAGCGGGACTTTCTCCACCTGACGGCACAAGCAAACGCAACAGTCTTTGTCTACAAGTGACCACTCGGGGTAGAGCGTGCGATTCTGTGAGCTGCTGATCTACCTGGTGAGAGATGTATTACTCCAATTTATGATATCAGTGCAGCTTTGCCGTACATGCTCCCCCTACTGCTTGCTGTCCGTATGAACTGCTTTGTTTGAAAGTCCTGAGTTTTCACTGCCTTAATAGGTTTTACCGGTCATTTCAGTCAGCCTATATATATCATTGTTCAGCTCCCGGACTGGTACTAAATTTTCAAGTGTGTTCAAACCACTGAACCTCCCTGCAACATTACCAAATCTAATCTACATTCATCCACCCCACCCCCACACCGCCACACCGTCTGTACTTGGACTTATCTGAGGTCCTACATTATCCAATACTAGCCGATCTAGTTAGAATCTGCTGTTGTGATTGGTGTGTGTATGGGGTATGCTTGGCCGCGGCTCCGTTGTTTTTAATGATAACGTTATCAATTTTATTTAGTCATTTGATTTCTTCCCTGATTTGCCCATAATTGCCAATTTTTGTATCTTTGTGTGGTGTTTATAGCCTATTAAATATATTGTTTTTTGACAGATTGAGTTTGGGTTTTGCCTTCCTTTGGGGAATCTCTTTTTCCTTGTTATTTTTGGTTGGATTTCCAATCAAGAGAAGAACGGAGACAACTTTGTTACTTTTATTGTGTGCGATAGGGAAGGACTACAATCAGGGCTTTATTAAAGTACTCTCAGTCTAGTGCAGGGATCATGCGTACAGAAGGAGAAATCAAACTGATTAGAGTGATGACTTAATTAGCATGCTCATTCATCACCCAGCCATAGACAGGGGGGTTTGGTCCAGTCTACAGCATATTGTTTCATTGCAAGGTAGTGTGTATGAAAAGAGCGGACCTGGGAAATGTTGGTGCAATGTGCCATATTATTATTATTTATAATATTAATATTACCACTATTATAATAATTAATCAATTATATATTCATTTTTTGTTTTTTTGTTTTTTTTTGGAGGAGAGTTAATGGGTGCATTTAAGATGCCTACCACACTAACCTAACTATATCACTGGTTAAATATTTTGTCACAGAAGGGATATGATTTATATACTTTTTTGCTGGTTTTAGAAATGCTCTCAAAATCTTGCTATAATATTATCATTGCCACTATTATTATTGATTCATTTTTTATTTTTTTTGGAGGGGAGGTAATGGGTGCATTTATGATGCCTATCACACTAACCTAACTATATCCTTGGTCAAAAATGTTGTCACAGAAGGAGTATGATTTGTATCCTTTTTTACCGGTTTTGGAAATGCTCTCAAAAACAACTGAGTACTGTCTGTGATCCTTTTCTTATTTGCACTAACATACAGTTTTTCAGGACCAGGATATGTCCAATTCCTCATGGTCCAGGCAGTACTAATTCATAAAAGTTTTAGCAGAATGTTAAAAAAAGAAAGACAATCTCTGAGGGAAAAAACAAACAAACACACACACACAAATGTACAGAGTAATGGCAATAAAACTGGCATAGTTAGTGAGATAAGACAGAGGGAGAGCTATAGACTGGTGAGGGGGAGGGGGGGGGCAAATAAACAAAGTATCACAGACGGTACTTAATTGCTGTGCACTAATACACCTCAATAGGAAACTTTCTCAAAACTTTGCTATCAGGTTTTCAGTGACATGATTTTTAGGATATATATCTATATATAGATATATATAATACAACTCTAATTTAGGATTTTTTTTACAATTCTATTTGAATAAATCTTTAAGACATTCAACAGTGACTCAACATGGAAAAAAAATATAGCAAATAAAATAAAAAAAATAGCAAATAAAAAAAAATATATAAATTATACAACTGCTATAAAAGCCATCTTGTAATTTATTGTTATTAAATATTACGTTTGCTTTTCAAACTGCAGCTCTGTCATTTTCTGCAAAATTCAATGCAGTATGGCAGCTTGAAGGTGTTCTGTACACAGTTGGTGTACAGAATACCCCCAGAGAGGTCATTTTCTGCTTGAGTGAAGAACTATGTATCAAGGTACAAGTCAGGCTTCAGGCATCTTCAGCAACAGACATCTAATGTTTGGCGAGATACTCCCTAAGGGTTAATCAGTTCTAAAGCGATGGCAACGCTGCAACCTTCCTCATCAGAGCTATGAAAGTGCAACAGCTGATTAAACTTAATTAGTGACTCTCATTCAGAATCAGTATCCAAAGACACAAAGTGGAACAAACAGCTTTTTCTTCTGAACAGAAACAGGTAGGAATCTGCAACAAAGTTTGGTAAAAATCCTTGCAATGTGCATTGATCACCCAGAGGGGATTGGTTTTTTTTTTGTTTTCTTAAGTGGCTGTAACCTGTGAAAGGGAATGTGAATGTAACAACTGAGAAAAGAAAAACTGTTGCACCCCAAAATAGTGATCCAAACCAAACATCACAGACTGTAGGAAATAAGAATATAATCAGCACAAACAATAAATCCCAATATAGACCTGCACAGTCCAGATGGTGCTAGACCACATATACCTTTGGGGGTGCGCACAGTGGATGGCACAGTGGATGGCACCGTGCAGAAAACAGAGCTATAAAGTAAGAAGTTACCAGCGCTTCAAAATTGTGAATTCACAATGTCACGTGGGCCAATCAATGTTTCAGGGCCCAGAAGGGGAATATGCTGCCACCTCATTCTAATCACACTCACCAGATATATATGGCAAGTGTGCAGCGCTTTAAATCCCAAAAGGACAATCCAGGAACAAAAGTTCAATAGAAGTTCAATCCAGTGGTGGCCTGTCCATAGGGGGTGCACGGGCGCCGCCCCCACCCAGCAGTCACAAAAAAAATTTTTTAAAAATAATAAAATTCTTTTTTTTTTAAAAAAAGGTCCCTTTAAAAAGAAAATAGAAAAAAATGTTCTTTAAGTGGACCGTGTTCGGGCGCCGGACACAGTGCACTATGGGAAGTGCCACATCAATGCAATCACGAGATTGCAGACGAGGCGCTTCATTTGCAGGCTTTTGACCTGCTTTGTGGCGCAGTCCAATGCGCCGAACAGCTTCCGCCCGTAGTATTGTTGTAGTATTGTTGTTCAAGTTAAGAGGTTACTTCCGGTTTCCCTGTGGAAGTGATGTCGGCAGTTCTGTGGAAGCACGGCCCGAGTGGAGCTGCCTGTAAGGTAAGTAAGTGCACAGTGAGGCTGCATTAGATGGGGCACAGTGAGGCTGCATATGATGGGCACAGTGGCTGCATTCGATGCTGCACAGTGGCTGCATTTGATGGGGCAAAGTGGCTGTATAAGATGGGCAGAGTGGCTGCATATGATGGGCACAGTAGCTGTATTTGATGGGGCACAGCGGCAGCATTTGATGGCACAGTGGGAGCATTTGATATGGCACAGTGGCTACGTTTGATGGCACAGTGGGAGCATTTGATATGGTGTAGTGGCTGCATTTGATGGGCACAGTGGCTGCGTTTTGCACAGTGGTGACAATTGATGGGCACAGTGGCTGCGTTTGGAACAGTGGCTGTGTTTGCTTGTACAGTGGCGGCAATTGATGGGCACCGTGGCTGTGTTTGGCACAGTGGCTGCGTTTGATGGCACAGTGGCTGCGTTTGATGGGCACAGTGAGGCTGCAATTGATGGAGTTTTTTCTCAGAATTTTTCAGTTTGTTTGCGCCCCCCCCAAAAATTTTGAGCACCAGCCGCCACTGGTTCAATCTGCGATAGACAGGGAATAGGGAGTCCTGTCAACAATGTAGCCGCTTGCCCCATGTGGTGGACCCTCATCACAAAGGTCACATCAGCTTATGTAAAGTAAACTCAGGTAAGAAGGCAGCCCATCAATCTTCATACACTTAGTGGCAGCAGACCAGATAGTGGATGCAGCAACGCTGGATGTGACTCTCCTTGTTCAAAAATTACCCTCCACCACTAATCATCAAATATATGTCATCCCATGCCGACAAAAGGAGATAAACCTCATTGCGCAGTACATCATAACAGTATTTATTCAGATAAAAATGATTGAAATTGCACTCACATTGCTGACATACAAAAGCAAGCTCTGTATGTATACAGCCTCTCCCTACCAGAAAGATGGCCGCCGTGTCCCGGCATGCAGTAGCGTCACATTGCCTACTCCTCCCTACGTCGTTTTGTGAGAGAATTATATCGTCAGGGGCGTGGCTAAATGGACGCTCGAGTAGTTTATATATGCTGGTCACAGTAATTGATATGCGGAAGTGGGATGTGCTCCAAATACAGGAGGTGACAACCCTGCTCACAGATATATGAGCAGCCAAGTCTACATCCTCTATTAACAATAGAACACCTCCTTTAATCAAAAAGGAATGTTCCAAAAGTACTATAAAACACACTATGGCATAATAAAAATGCTAGTATATAATATATACAGCTCGTAAAGTTTTCACTAGATAACATGACCTCCAAATGAGGAAGACATTATGCTAAAACGCGTTGAGGGCTGATTAGACAGGTGCTGAGCGTAAAAATTTGTTTCATTTCATTTAGATTTGTTATTTAAATAATTTTGTTTAGTTAAATTTGTTTAATTCATTTTCGGAATTCCTTTCATTTCATTTATTTGTTTCTGGATTTCTAATTGAATTCAATTTAACCAAATTTGGAAAATTCAAATCGCCAATCGGCATTCAAATTCAAATTTATTCTATTCGAATTTCAGAAAACGGTTATATTCTTTCTATTTTATTCTATTCTGTTATATTGTGTTCAAGTCTATTCATTTATTTTATTTGAAATTTCAGAAGATGGTTATATTCATTCTATTCTATTCTATTGTTTTTTCCATTCTATTCTAGTCTTTTCTATTCTATTCTAATCTATTCTATTTGAAGTCAAATTTAGTCTATACGAAATTCAAATTTCAGAAGATGGTTATAGTCTTTTTATTTTAATCTATTCTATTGTTTTTTATTTCTATTCTATTCTTTTCTATTCCATTCTATTCTTTTTAAATCTGTTCTATTCTATTCCTTTATCTTCTCTTTAATTTTATTCAATTTTTTGTATTCTATTTTATTCTTTTATATTCACTCATTTTCTATTATATTTGATTCTGTTATTTTATTTTCCACTCTATTCTATTGTATTTTGTTCTGTTTTACTCTATTCTTTTATATTCGTTTCTAATCCATTCTTTTATATTCGTTTCTTTTATTTTCTATTCTATTCTGTTCTGTTTTACTCTATTCTATTTTATTTCTTTTTTCTTTCTATTCTATTTTATTCCTTCTTGTTTTCACATTCGATTTAGAATTCAAATTCATTTTCTAATTCGATTTGAAAACTAATTCCAGACGAGTTTTGTTTCGTTATTTCGGATCCGTTTATGTTCATTACTGTTTCATTCGAATTTCTGAATAATGAAAAAATTTGTCAAAATTTTGATTCGTAACTAAACAAACTGCACATGTCTAGTGCTGACATCATCACGCACACACGTGGCTGGCTGCGGAGATCCTTTGGTGTTTTTTGATGGTGCTCATTAAGAATTGATTTGTTATATGTTTGTGATAGTGAAGAGCTATAAGTTATGTTTTTAGATTTAGGTTTAAACATTAAAACTTTTTAAGGGAAGGGTAAGATCTTTATTTTAGAAAAAATAGAGAAACACATTTGTGAGTCAGTATAGCTGCACACCCCAGAGAACTTGCAATAATGGATGATTTCCCCAAGGGTTTTTTTTTTTAGCAGCAAAGTATTAAATAAAAAAAGCAGTGATTTAGTAAAATCTTTTTATTTCACAAAATAGAATTCAAATTCATGAATGGTTTAAAATATGAACTCTGGTTAGACTTAAAAAAAAACATCATACATAGCGTAATCGCACAGTGGAGCAAATTAAACATTACATTACGGCATTGCCATCCACATGAATACCCCAACCTGTTTCGACCCATGTAGTGGTGGTCTTCATCAGGGGGATTTTAGTTCTAGGGAGATATATAAAAAAACTCTGACACATCATAATGTACAGTGGAACCTCGGTTTGCGAGTAACGCGGTTAACGAGCGTTTCGCAAAACGAGCACTGTATTTCTAAAAATCCTAATTCGGTTTGCGAGTGTTGTCTTGCAAAACGCTGTTCGGCTCCGGCGCCCCCCCACCCCAGGCCAAAAGCGGTACTGCACACCGCTTTTGGCCTGGGGTGGGGGGGCGCCGGAGCCGAACAGCGCCGATCGTCGGCGTTCGGAAATGCACGGAAAGGCCCGAGGACAGTTCGGCTGACCTTGGCAAACCACGGAAAGGCTCATGAACGAAGTCTTTCCGAGGTTTGCCGAGGTCAGCTGAAGTGTGCTCGGGCCTTTTCGGCCATTTCCGAGGCTCTCCGGTGCCCCCCCACCTCTGGCTGCATGTGGTATTGCATCCCATTGAAGTCAATGCGGAACTAATTATTTTCGTTTCCATTGACTTCAATGGGAAAACTTGCATTGATATGCGAGTACTTTGGATTACGAGCATTCTCCTGGAACGCATTATGCTCGTAATCTGAGGTTCCACTGTACAAGCATCTATATACTTATTAGTGGTATATTTACCGCTCAAAAGATGGAATTGGAGAACTGTGTCCTATAAACCAGATTTTTTTTTAAAAGAAGTTCAGTGATCCAAGGGTCTCCATAGGCCATTGCCATCTCCTTGGGGCAAAATCCATCTCCAAAGGGCTTACAAGGAGCCACACACACTTGGAGCTCCAAAGGGGGAAGGGATAGACAGGCACCTGTGATGCATTTCCCGAATAGTCTCAATGAATAATAAATAGGGAATATGTAAAAATGAATCATGTTTTTTATGATACTATTAGAGAACACCAGGCCAGCCAATCCCTATTGATATCAATTTTAATTTGAACTTTGACCGTGAAATTCACGAATACACCACGGATATATTGATGCATTTATTAACTCAATGTGTTGTGTGTGTCTCCTATAGGTGAAAAACAATGACATTAATGGTGTATGTCGGGGATATACAATTAGCGGACCTCCAGCTGTTCCAAAACTACAAGTCCCATCATGCTCCTGCCTCTGGGTGTCATGCTTGTGGCTGTCAGTCTTGCTATGCCTCATGGGACTTGTAGTTCTGCAACAGCTGTAGGTCCGCTAATTGCATATCCCTGGTGTATGCGATCTTTATTTTAGGCGTTAGTTGGTGGTCTCAGCCAGGGGTAGGATTACTGTATGTGTTAGAAGAGGAAATAAAGCTTTGGAGTTTCAGCTTGAAAAAAAGATTACACAAGGAATAGAGAAGACGGGGTTAATGTATTTGTGATCTTCTAATTCCAATCTCATATCAAGCAGAGTGTTTGTTAATCGACACAAATAAGTTTGATAAAAAAAAAATATTCTCTCTGACAGTTCCCAAAGCTGAAATAATAGAAGTTAATTTATTTCTCATTAGTGAAAATAACTTTTTTTTCTTTTCTTTTTTTTTTCTTAGTCGCTGACTCTTTGCGTATCGGAGTTTACAGCTGGTTCTGGAGGAGTTGGAGGAGGGTGCAGAGACCAGACTAGAACTACGGGGGTTTATTTACCAAACCTAATGACTTGATTTCTGTGCTTAATTTTACAGCTGAAAAATTAGAGCGCAATATTGTCAGGGCAATTATGTTTTATATTAATGCAGAAGATGTATGCCGCCACGGAAAGCAAAATGCTACAGAATGTGTTGACTTTATATACTGTGTTGTTTCATCAGTTGTTGAGGACGCCGCGCCTTAACAGCCAGCTTTTACTGCACCCCGATTGGGCAAAGCTTTACCCAATCAGGGCGCAGAATGCACTGTGCAGCGCAGGGTGTTCAGCGAGGCGAACGCCCGCCGGACACCCTGCAAATTCGAGTGTTCCCCAAACAGGGCGAACAGCCATTGTTTTGCCCAAACTCATGCTCGGGCCGAACCGTTTCCCCAAGCTTAGTCAGTGACGGTTAGTCAGTCCCCCCCCCCCAAGTGTCAGTTAGTGTCAAATTGGCCGCCGTACTATCAAAGTTGCTGATCACCACCATTAATAGTACAAAAAAAAATCAATATACACTTATTGGGATTTTTTTTTAACAGCTCCAGCCCCGGATTTTACCCCCTTTCTGACCAGAGCACTTTTTGCGATTCAGCACTGCATCGTTTTAGCTGACAATTGCGCGGTCATGCAATGTTGCACCCGAACAAATAGAGCTTTCTTTGATCATCTCTGTGGTTTTTATTTTTTGCGCTATAAACAAAAAATGAGCAACAATTTAGAGAAAAAAAATATTTTTAACATTTTGCTATAATAAATATCCCCCCCCCCCCAAAAAAAAAAAAAAAATATATATATATATATATATATATATATATATATATATATATATATATATAAAATTCCTCAGTTTAGGCCAATATGTATTCTTCTAGATATTTTCGGTAAAAAAAAAAACCCGCAAAAAGCATATATTGATTGGTTCGCGCCAAAGTTATAGCATCTACAAAATAGGGGATAATTTTATGGCATTTTTATTATTCATTTTTTTTATCGGGAATTATGGTGGACACATCGGACACTTTTGACACATTTTTGGGACCATTGTCATTTATACAGCAATCAGTGCTATAAAAATGCACTGATTACTGTAAAAATGTCACTTTCAGGGAAGGGGTTAACATTAGGGGACGGTCAAGGGGTTAACTGTGTTCCCTCTCTGTGTTGTAACTGAAGGGGGGAGGGGACTGTCTAGGGGAGATGACAGATCGCTGTTCATACTTTGTATGAACAGATGATCTGTCTCTTCTCCCCTCAGAGAACCGGAAACTCTGTGTTTACACACACAGATCCCGATTCTCAGTGTGTCACCAGCGATCGCGGGAGCCCGGCGGTGATCGTAACCTGCCGGGCACTCATGCGCGCCCCTAGTGGCCACAGGGCAAAGCGACGTTACATAACGACGATTTGCCCAGCCGTGCCATTCTGCTGCAGTAAAACTGCGGCGTCTGGTCGGCAAGTGGTTAACCAAAGACATGTAGCAAATTACGTTTTGGAATAAATTTATGAAGAAATTTGATTTTTTAAAATATTTTTATTGGATATTTTATAGCAGAAAGTATATATTTTACTTTCTGCTATAAATCATATCCAATAAAAATATTTAAAAACATACAATTTCTTCATAAATTTATTCCAAAATGTAATTTGTTTTTTTTCTTAACATTTTTGGTATTTTTTTGTTTATATTGCACAAAAAAAAAAAAAAAACTCAGAGGTGATCAAATACCACCAAAAGAAAGCTCTATTTGTGTGAATAAAATGAATACATCTCATTTGGGTACAGCGTTGCATGATCGCGCAATTACCAGTTACAGTAGTTCAGCGCTGAATAACAAAAAAATGGCTTGGTCATGAAGGGGGTAAAATCTTCCGGAGCTAAAGCGGTTATTGAACGCTCAACCTTTTTTTTTTAGGAACCAATTATGCCTTTCTTTCGATAGCGCCGGCCCTCCAGCAAAGGAAGCACTTCGATGGTATCGCGGAGGCTTTGCAGCCAGAAATGATGCGCTGATCTCATACTTTACCCTCAGAGAATTTAGATAACATGAACAACAAAGAATAGATGATTCATATTTACCATAGCTCTCGGTAAGGAATCTTCTTAAATGCTTAATAGCTGGAAAACATGACGCCCCCCCCCAACAAAGCAAAACACCTGTGTAATTAGAATTTGATGAAATGTGGGCATACTTGGTATGATAAAGACTGGCATCTCAGGTATCATTCAACAAACTTTTCAGTGACCAAACAGCAGTGGATGATTGGTATGCACATTGTTAAATATAGAAATATGTGGCGCTAACTAAAAGTGATAAATAATAAAAAAAAGTGAGCAAAAATAAATGTGATAAACAAACTCAATGAATAGCACTTCCAGGACCGTGCTAAAGCTAATATGCGAGATAATCAAGTGCAAGTAATTTTCAACACAATACACGTAATAAACATTCATAGTGTCAGAAATTCTAATGAAGTGCAAACAAAGCAATAAAGTGCAAAAATGCTCCAAAAGTGCTAATAGTGCAATCAAAGTCCAATAAAGAGGAAAAAAATCTCCAAGTGACAGTTCATATAGGAAGAAAAAAAGTGCATGTGCAACACAACCGAACGAAATTCCACTTCATCCAATCACTATCACCACCCGTGGTGCGCCACTCATTTTCCCCAGCCTCTCACCTCATTCAGAGACCCCTACAGTTCAAGCCAAGCCTCGGTATGGATATAACTTGGATCCTCAGCAATCGATCGATTCCCACAGATATCCACAGCAGTGCCGGTACCAAGGTGGGCTTCAGGCTCATCCGATGTAATATGGCCATGCAATAAAGAGGGGGGGCTCCATAGTGCAGTATTTCAATACAATATATTAAAAAAACAAGTAGTAACTTACAGTTTAGAATCCTAGGTACAGCTATGTGAAGTACTTCTGGTCTCGGCCGCGACCAGAAGTGATGACACCTGGCTCCTCACTGACGCGTTGCGTCACTGAACACGTGACTTCATCAAAGGGGGATCAGAAGTCACATGTTAACTTGGATTGAACTACTGCATTATGGAGCCCCCCCTCTTTATCGCATGACCATATTACATCGGATGAGCCTGAAATCCACCCTGGTACCGACACTGCTGTGGATATCTGTGGGAATCGATCGATTGCTGAGGATCCAGGTTATATCCATACCAAGGCTTGACTTGACCTGTAGGGGTCTCTGTATGAGGTGAGAGGCTGGGGCAAATGAGTGGCGCACCACGGATGGTGATAGTGATTGGATGAAGTGGGATTTCGGTTGTGTTGCACATGCACTTTTTTCTTCCTATATGAACTGTAACTTGGAGATTTTTTTCCTCTTTATTGGACTTTGATTGCACTATTAGCACTTTTGGAGCATTTTTGCACTTTATTGCTTTGTTTGTACTTCATTAGAATTTCTGACACTATGAATGTTTATTACCTTGTATTATGTTGAAGATTACTTGCACTTGATTATCTCGCATATTAGCTTTAGCACGGCCCTGGAAGTCCTATTCATTGAGTGTGTTTATCACATTTATTTTTGCTCACATTTTTTATTATTTAATACTTTTAGTTAATGTTACATACTTCTATATTTATTTGTTTTTTCTCCTGTGGGAACACTTTCATATGTGGTAGCTTCTCATATTCTATATATTTTGTTCATGTGAGCGAGTTTAGGTTTTGCGCATTAGTTCCCTCCTCTTTCATATGCACATTGTTGGACACCAATAAAATATTTGTTGCATGCCCCCAAGGATCAGTTTAACTTGTCCATACAACAATTCCTCTGTTGGAAGTCAACCTTTGCTTTGCCCATGGCAACAGGTTCAAGTGTGTTTGTCATGGTCTAGATCTGAATCTGTGATCTCTGTGGTGTTTGGATGTGGCTCATCTCGCTGTGACAGCTGGGATGTTGGACAGCTTCCTGTCTGATTTCTTAGGACAATCTTGCCTTGTCTCTTAAATCCGGTGAACCTTGATCTCTTTGCTCCTCCCATAAACTTCCTGATTTAAGCCATATCTTTGCACTTCCTGTTTGTCAGATTATTGTGCTTTCTCCAGCGATATCTTTTTCCTTTGCGTACCTGTAGCTGTCCTTATCTTCACTGCCATATGCTGCTTACCTTTGATATGTTCCTCGACTAGGCTTCCATTTGATCCCAACCTGCAACCACTTTTTGCAGATCTTTTGTCATGTTTACTGACAATGCTTCTGCTTGATCCCTGTCTGTTACATTAGCTACTGGACCCCGGCTTGCTCACCTCCTGGTGGGGATGATCCTAAGGGACCACGCCCTGGTACTAACACACAACAAAACCCATCTCCACCATCAGGAGCTCTGGTGAATACCGGTTAGTGCTTAGACCCCTCGCCTCGGGTGAGCCGGTGGCATCTGCCAGGTTGACCTGCTTGTGTACTTATCCTGCTGGTCAGTGGGAGCCTCTCTACTGCTATAGTTACAGGTCTCTGACCCTGATGCAACACTGGTCTTTTTCAACCCACTTCTTGGAGAGCAGGGTGCCATGTGCCCGCCCCCTAGGGGGCATCACCATTGTGCCTTGCAATCACAGTACAATGATGCATAGAATGGGGATGGTATCATCAAGTAAATTACACTCTGTGCACTGCACTGAGGACCATCCACCACCAAAGAAGAGGACAAGAAGAATACTCAGTACGTGTTTTGTGGCTGACCATTAGACTTCCAACAAAGGTGTTTTAAAGTGGTTGTAAACCCTAAAAAAAAAAAGAAAAAGAAAAAAAAAAAACCTGCAAGACAAAGGCATAATGAGCTAGTATGCATAGCATACTAGCTCGTTATGGATTACTTACCTGTGATCGAAGCCCCCGCAGCGGTCCTCGTTCACCGCTCCGGCGGCCGACATTGCTCCCGGAGTTACTTCCGGTTATCGCGGGCTCTGGTGCTGTGATTGGCTGGAGCCGCGATTACGTTACTCCCGCGCACGCTCGCGGGAGCCGCCGGCAACAGCACAGGTTAACTGAAGCAATGGCAGTTTGCTTCATTGTGCATGTGACGATGATGTCGACACATGCAAATACAGGGAATATCTCCTAAACCGTGTTTTTCGAATGAATCTCAAAAGTATTTTAGAAGAACCGCAAACATCTTTTTGAGTAAAATCCCTCCTCTATTTATTGCCTTCCTGCTTCTCTGCTACACCCCTGAAGAAAGCCTGCTTTCTGGGTGTTACCATTGATGAGTTCCTTCAGAGGTCAGCTGTCATTGCCCCCTTGTTTGGTGAGCGGATCTGGCGTGTGTGGAGAGCACAGGGCGGTGGAATTAAGACTTAATGGTGGCCCCACCAGCTCTCTGTCAACATTCCAATTGGTCATTTTGGAACAACAAAAAAAAAAAATGCCCAGTACATCTGATTTTTGGAGAACATGCCCCTCAATCTCAGGGGTCTCCAAACTTTCCAAACCAAGGGCCAATTTACTGTCCTGCGAGTAGAAAATGTCTCACTGTCAGTAGGAGTAAACAGTGCCTCAGGCTTAATGGTTATTGGGATAAAAAAAAAATAATAATGAAGAACCTGAGGCCAGCAGGAGGAAAAGTAGTACCCCACCACTGGTATCTGTGGGAGGAATAATGTTCCATTGCTGTTGTCAGTGGGAGGAATAGTGCCCCATCATTGGTGTCAGTGGGAGGAATAGTGTCCCATCATTGGTGTCATTGGGATGAATAGTGTTCCATTGT
This sequence comes from Aquarana catesbeiana, assembly GCF_042186555.1. NCBI lineage: Eukaryota > Metazoa > Chordata > Amphibia > Anura > Ranidae > Aquarana > Aquarana catesbeiana. Next base: position 333,221,183 of record NC_133330.1, on the reverse strand, counting down.
TGGTGTCAGTGGGAGGCATAGTGCCCCATCACTAGTATCAGTGGTAGGAACAGTGCCCCATCATTGGTTTCATTGGGAGGAATAGTGACCCATCATTGGTGTCATTGGGATGAATAGTGTTCCATTGTTGGTATCAGTGGAAGGAATAGTGCCCCTATCATTGGTATAATTGGGAGGAATAGTACCCCATCACTGGTATCAGTGGAAGGAATAGTGCCCCATCATTGGTATCATTGGGAGGAATAGTGACCCATCATTTTTGTCAGTGGGAGGAAAAGTACCCCATCAATGGTGTCAGTGGGAGGAATAGTGCCCAATCATTGGTGTCAGTGGGAGGAATAGCGCTCCATCGTTGGTGTCAGTGTGAGCTGGAAGGAATAGTGCCCCATTGTTGGTGACCATGGAAGGAATCGTGCCCCATTGTTGGTGACCATGGAAGAGATAGTTCCCCATTGTTGCCAACATTGGGAGGACTTATACCTCACTGTTGCTGTCAGTGAGGAAATGGTGCATCATCGTTGGTATCAGTGGGAGGAATAATGCCCCAAGAGCTGGTTAAAGACAAGCAAAGGGCCGCATCCGGCCCAAAGGTCACAGTTTGGAGACCATTGCTCTATGTGACAGCACTGATGGTTGGTGTTTGGCTGTTCAGACATCTATCACTATCACATGGGGGTGGGGTGGGGTGGGGTGTGGAGTCTTCATCCCCATAAGCTGCTATTTTTCAGGCTTTCTGTATGTTAGAGACAGCAGACACCCTAAAGTGGGTCTGAATTCCTCTCTGGCTTCACAAACAGGGGTTCCCAGATCACCAAAAGGCAAGTGAGAACGGGGATACTACCGCAAAGCCTGCCTGATAAACCTGAACTCCTGAGAAGAAGGTAGACTGGGTTCCCTAAGGAAAGTCGAGATTTAATTTACAGACCTGTCAGACGGTTTACGAGATATTGAGAGAAATGGTTTCTGGTTACGGAGAACCAGGTTTGAAATCCGTTCTGGTTCCTCAGACATGATACCCCTTTAGACATCAGGACGATGAAAGAAAAATGCATGAATCTCTTTCCACGGAATTAAAAGCCGTCTATTTTTCTGCCTGCTGATTTTCTTCCAGGCCCCAGTAGCTCCGACAAATGGGGACTTTTGTTTTTTTTTTTATAGGAGCATTTGCATAAGATTTGCATGTCATTCTCCTTTACATTCATTGACACAGCAGGAACATCACTTAATCGTTCTTAGGCCAGGCAGAGAGTCCTTGCATGAATATCATCTTTTAAACATTTGGGACTGAAATAGCACCACGAAGAAGCCTGTAATTTAAAGGAACTAGAGAGGAAAAATTAAATATCTCTATATTAATGAGAGCACTTAGACTTGGCAAAGTTTTGTGCCCATTAGACTTCTTGCTGGAAGACCCATGAGTTGCCCTTAAAGGGAAATGTGCTTTTCAAGGTGCATATGCTTGAGGCTCTCACCTGTGGATGGTAAAGTACCGTAATAGCCAAACGTGAAAATGAATGCAAATTGTTTAGGTTATTGGCATTGGTGTGAGCAGTCTATTGCATTAGGGCAGGGGGTCTCAAACCTCCAGCAGTTGCGAAACTACAAGTCCCATCATGCTTCTGCCTGTGGGAGGAGTCATGCTTGTAACTGTCAGCCTTGCAATGCCTCATGGGACTTGTAGTTTCGCAACAGCTGGAGGGTTGCCAGTTTGAGACCCCTGCATTAGGGTGTGCACCCCAGAGCACAAACACACACGCATGCATACTGTATCAGTAGAGCAGTCGACGGTGTCAGTCGTTTTTTATTTGTATTACTTTTTAAATTATTTCTTGCAATATTAATTTTTATTACTTTTTTACAATTTTTTTTTTTTTTTTAGGAGCCCAATTATGGGGCTTTGGTTTAAGATCAAGGGTCTGAACTGACCCCCGATGTTTCACTTTTGAGAAAGAGAAAGAAACTGAGGACAGAGATTCCCCAGTCCCTTTCCCTGCAGCCTGCAGTAAACATAGTTTATCATGCTTCAGTTAAGAATGAAGCCAGGAGCAATCGGTACAAATCATTCACTGTGTTCAATCATAAAAGGAAGGGGCCAGTTAATTAAATATTTACCAGCCCCTTCCCCGCTCCTGGCAGCACTGCATCCGAGAGACAGAAAGCAGGAGGAATCGGTACCACGCGGGGCAATCGGTACCGCACGGGGTGATTAGGTGGTGCCCAGGCACACCCAGCACACCCGATGCGCACACCTATGGTTATAGGCACCACACTCCTTTATAATTATGTATCTGTCCAGTGCTGGGACAAGGTTCTCTGGCAAATAAGGTGAGAATGCTAATGTGCCACCCCCCCCCCCCCATTTATTTGGCTTATTGAAAAAAATATACATTCTCACCTCCATGCTGCAGCATCTGTGTGACAGCACAGCTACCCCATTTCGGCTCTATGACCAAGAGCTGACAGATCACATGACTGTTGAGAGGCGGAGCCATATGCATCCACCCCAATTCACTGAAAAGCAGAAACAGCTGTCAATCATTCAGCTGGGTGGATCCCAACAATATTGTCAGGCTCCTTCCCAAATGTAACAATCCACTATCCAGCAAATCCACTATCAACGGACTATTAAAAAAAGAAAATACAGCCAAAATTAAAAAAAAAAAGATGTTTGACCATAGATCCTTTTTTTTAATTTGATGCTACAAAAAGTAATTTAAAGGAGAAGTGCAAGATATGAATAAATAAACACCTACTGTGTGTGTATATGATATATATATATATATAGATATATATAGATATATAGCTATATAGATATATATATATAGATAGGTATATATATCTATATCTATCTATCTATCTATCTATCTATCTATCTATCTATCTATCTATCTATCTATCTATCTATCTATCTATCTATCTATCTATAGATAGATAGATAATGTTTGGGGGTTCTAAGTACTTTTCTAGCAAAAAAAAAATGCAGATTTTTACATGTACTGTAGGAGAGAAGTGTCAGAATCGGTAGGGAAGTAGTTAAATTTGCCGCGTGTGCCGCATGTGAACAGCGCCCTCCAGCTCGTTTTGTGGGCAGCGGCACACCCTCTTTTTTTACCGCCACCCTAACAGTCTCTGACAAACGGTAAAGATTAATGCATGTTGCGTAAGCGTTCTCTCTTCATCCGTTTAAGAAAGGATTCCATTTAAAAAGCGCATGGCGGCTTTTATTTTTAGTTTCCGAGAAGAAAAGAAAATGATTCGCTAAAGCGGATAATAGCCCAGGACCTCTGCAAAAGGAAAAAAAAAAGAAAAATCCCATATTTCCATTTAATTTTCCTGGCATGGAGAAAAATTACTATGACAACTCCCAGTCTGAGTCCTAGCGAACGCGAGTCTAGCCGCGGTGGGGATGGTGAGCGAGAAGAAGACTAATTAGCCGTCTAATGACAAGAAAAACAAAAATTGCCAGTGACACTTTCTCCGGCTCCTGGCGCTGCGACTCTGATTTTCCATTTCTTTTTGTTTTAAAGAACGGCAACTACTTTTTCGACGTGTTGCTTAACGCTGACATGTCAAAGCGCGCGCTGCATCAGAAATACCGGGGGCCTTGTACATAAACTTTCATTATGTCCTGGACTAGATGTGCGCTCTGTGAATTAGTCTGAGAACTGTGCTGTTTATTTCTCTCTAAAAGGAAAAGCTGAATTCCATTTAAATCTATTCTTTAAAAGCCACAAAGGATATAAATACACTCTGTGAGCACCAAATGCCTTTTCAAACCCAGATATTACCTTGTAAACGTAGCAGTGACATCATCACTGTGCTGTACATAGCCTGTGCAGAGAGCAGAGCTGTGGGAGGGGCCCCAGCAGGCTCCACCCTCTACACTTGTGTCCGAACTGCAGCTCGGGGGTCGCATGTTGCCCTTTGGCATTTTCTGTAAGGCCCTTGGGGGTCCCTGTAGAACCTAACCTGTGTTTTCCTATTTCCATGTTATAGCAGTGATTTCTAGCAGTCTCATGTAATATGTCTCCAGTCTATGACTGACTTCTGCTGCATGTCCCCAGTCTCCAACAACTCCCATAGCATGTTCATAGTCTCTGAAAGTCTCCTGCAGCATGTCCACAGTCTCTGACCGTATTTTGTATCATGTCTGCAGTCTCTGACCTTCTCCTGTATCATGTCTGCAGTCTCTGACCATCTCTTGTATCATGTCTGCAGTCTCTGACCATCTCTTGTATCATGTCTGCAGTCTCTGACCATCTCCTGTATCATGTCTGCAGTCTCTGACCATCTCCTGTATCATGTCTGCAGTCTCTGACCATCTCTTGTATCATGTCTGCAGTCTCTGACCATCTCCTGTATCATTTCTGATGTTCTCCTGTATCATGTCCACAGTCTCTGACCATCTCCTGTATCATGTTCACAGTCTCTGACCATCTCCTGTATCATGTCTACACTCTCTGACCATCTCTTATATCATGTCCACCATCTCTGACCATCTCTTGTAGCATGTCCGCAGTCTCTGACCATCTCTTGTATCATGTCCACCATCTCTGACCATCTCTTGTATCATGTCTGCAGTCTCTGACCATCTCCTGTATCATGTCTGCAGTCTCTGACCATCTCTTGTAGCAAGTCTGCAGTCTCTGACCATCTCCTGTATCATGTCTGCAGTCTCTGACCATCTCCTGTATCATGTCTACACTCTCTGACCATCTCTTGTAGCAAGTCTGCAGTCTCTGACCATCTCTTATATCATGTGCACAGTCTCTGACCATCTTTGGTATCATGGCCATAGTCTTTGACTTTATCCTATTTTGTTTCTGCGGTCTCTGACACTGAATGTTATGTGCAGCCATTTGAGCGCCCCCCCCCATATTGAGAAAGTTGACCACCACTGCTCTACAGGGTGCCTGCAGAAAACTACAGTCTCTCAGCACAAGGAGAGCGATCAGCAGTGATCGGTCTTTATTACAGGAAGTCTCACACTGGATTACTGCACAGATTTGGAAGAAATACACAAAGATCACCGAGATTCAGGAAGAATACACATGGTGAATGGATTTAGACAATATTTGCTTATTGTGAAGTTCAGCTTTAAAGTAGTACTAAAGTCCCCAAACACTTACCTGGCTCCATGTTACCACCACCGGCCCCGGCATCGCTCCCCTCACTTACTGGTTTCATCAGAGAAACCATTCATCAAACTCCTGTGAGGAGGGAGTGCTGGTGTGGCTTTCCGGCGCTGTGTCCATACATAGTCTCAATCAGAGAGAGAGAGAGAGTCTGAAAGCATGCAGCTTCCCCTGCACTTTAGGAAACCCATAGTGCTTTGTAAATCCTTTGATATTAGTCAGCCCTGTATTACATGCGTTTCTTTGGAATAAAGGTTTAGCATAAAGGGCTTATTTAAACTCACGGTTGGAGGTTTTTAAAAATGTGCAGTTTAGTCGCGTTTTTAGCACACCCCCCCCCCACCCTCAACTGACCCCCTTTAATGGGGAAGTGCAGCAAATACTCTGCAACCTCTTGCAATGCACACGGCTTCAGTGCATTGGTTCTGCAACTGTGGGGTTATATAGGTGGTGAGAAGGCATAGCATAGCTTCCTCAAGGCCTGTCAAGTGCCTCTGAAACACAGACATGGATCGCTTTTCAGAGGCATGGCAGTTTAGAAGTAAGTCTAAATTTAACCGAATAGTATAAATAAAATACAAATCTTTTCAAAAACTTTAAAAAACTTAAAGCAGATGTAAAACGTTAACTGAATGACAAGTAGTTTGCTAAAGCTGTCTACTAACCACTTGCCAATCGTAGGGCGGCCGTGGAACCGAACGTTGTCACCCTACAACAGGAAGAGCCAGAGGCAAGGACTTTCTTGGCAGGATCGCCAGGGAATATTTTTAAACGAAGGATAAAGTTTTATTTTAATTAAAAAAGACTTTGGTAATGACATTGTTTTAAAGCTTACACTGGATTTTTGTGACTGGTTTTACATCGACTTTAAGATCCTTCTTTTGCAGATGGCTTAGTAAATACGACACGCGCGTAAATCTTCCAAAACCGACTCGGGACGAAGCTCGTAAATGCCATCAGCCATGCTGGTAAAACGCAAAGGACGCAGGAAGACGCCGAGCGGATGTCAGGAATCGAACAATTCCCCGCCGCGCGGCTCGTGATAATAAAACAGAATTCTGCGCGCGTTCAGCTGCCATAATACAGGGATACGTATCCAAAAAGATCACAAATGGCGGCCACCCGTGCCGAGGACACCGCTGAGCAATGCTGCAGCATCTGGGACCCTCCGATCTGCCAAGTACATGAGAATAGATTGAGCGATCGCGCAAATCCGGCTCTGCCAGATGAACGCCGGACGTCTGCTCCGTTCCCGGCTCTGCTTGCCGTGTCTAGGCTTGTCTTCGGCGGGCTGTGGAGATCATTAGAGAGATAAGAGTAATATTTTATACTCCCCCCCCACTGAGCTGGAGATTATTAAACCTCACATGCAAAGAGACAGAGAGGGGACGCGGCGGGGGCGCAGGATGGCACCGACGTGCGCGGATTAACATATTGATAACTGATGGCTCACAAAATGATCTCCAGCCAACTTGGAGCGCCACGAGCCTCGTTGGCAAACGGGGAAGAGCGTAGGAGCCACGCCACCGTTGACTTGATAAATGAGAATTAATTTATGTGGGGCTGCCTTTGGGCCTTTTGGATCGCCAGTTGCGACCTTGGCCGTGCACCAGGAAAAAAAGAAAAAAAAAGAAAAAAACAGAATGCATTTTTAAAGAGGATCGGTTTATGACTGGGCAACCACTTTAACATTGTGCTTTATGTTCAGGGACGGAACAAGGGGTGGGCAGCAGGGTCGGCTGCCCTGGGCACTGTAGTATCATGTGAGTGGGGGGGCGCCACAAGGAGATTGGGGGAGGGATTAGTGTTGGAAGGGGACATTTGGGGGGGGGTGGCAGGGGGTAAGTATTGTTTTAGGAGGGGAACGAAATATGGGTGGGTGCTAAGAATGGTGATCTAGGAGGGATTTGTGCTGGGAGGGGGGATGGGAAGGGGGGAGAAGATGTGTACTAGGAGGGGAAATTTTAGGGGTTGAGGATTTGTGGGGGGTGGGGGGCATTTGAACTGGGTGGATTAGGCCGGCGGCGAGGTTTTGTGCTGGGAGGGGGGGTTTCAGCAGGGGGGTGGATTTGTACTAGGAGGAGGGTGAATGTATGCTTAGGGGGTAAGCATGCAGATTAGTGCTTTTTGTGGGGGGCATTTTTTCTGACACATAATTCTCATACATCTTGGGGGGGCAGTTTGGTATGTTCGCCCCGGGCTCTAGATGAACTTGTCCCATCACCGCTTATATTATTCTAACTACCCAGGCGTACATAGAGAAAAAAATTATCCTAGCAGCAGCATTGCAAGCAGGGTCGCTAATAAGGCAGTACAGCCAAACTGGGCCCGGGCCCCATCAGTTCAAAAGGGGGGCTCGGGCACCTGGAGGAGGGCCATCTGTACTGTCTTATTGTAGACACCAATCCTCTTCTGCTTTCTCCCTGCAGCACTGCCAGCTTCTCCTCCTCTTCTCCCTCCAGCTGCACTGCAGGGGGCGGATTGGTCCTACCACATGTGCCCCTTTCATCTACTGTGCCCCTTCCATCTACTGTCCGGGCCCGTTCCTTTTATGAATGTATACAGTGAGCAATCAGAAACCAATCACTTCTGTGTCAATTCATCATCAAAGCATAGTAAACTGTGTTTATTATGCTTCAGTTCGTGAATGAGCAAGAAACCTTTGAGTGTTTCCTATTCATTCATCTGTGAAGCTGAGGTTGCAGAGAAAGTGATTGATAAATCTACAGCATGTCCTCAGTCACTTAGGGACGGCATGGGGGGCCTGTCAGGTAGACTGTATGGGGCCCGTTATTTCTAACAGCAGCCCTGATTGCAAGGGTCCCTTTAAAGGCTCGTTTACACCTGCAGCCAGGAGGGGCAGTAAAAATAGGCAGTTGAGCAACGCAAGTGGAGGGCTTTACACATGCAACAGCCACTCCAAAAACGACACTCCCTGCTGCGACATGACGAACGTGACCCATTCAAGTGAATAGGGCTGCATTGCACTGCAACCACATGAAATTCAGGCTTTTAAGGGTTAAGGGCAGGCTCACACCAAAATCACACAGGAACGCGCTCCTGTGCAATTCCTCTGCAATTCCTCTGCATTCTCCTGCAGTGCAATTTGGCAGCCCATTGGTTAGAATAGGCTGCATATTACGCCAGAACACACACATAGTAGTGCAGGCGCTACTTTTAAAAAATGCGCTGCATCAAATCGCTTGGCACTGCATTTGCTATCTGCGCTTGGGGTGGTGTTAACAATATATTGGCAACTGCAGCAGATTGCGAAGGCAACGCGTTTTGACTGCAGTGCAGGAAACAGTTCGCAGATACGTAATTGCAATTTTGCACTTAACTAATTGGCTGGAGTTCTGCTTTATTTGAAGCATCGGTAACTATGATACATCTGAAGCCTAACTCTGGAATTCATGCCCCCTCCTTTACTGAGAAGACCCCCCCAACATTGATGCCCACAACCTGCCCCAAAGCCAAGGATTGCAAGGCACTCCCCTGCTCCTTCCTCCTCCTCCCCCTCCCTTCTACAAGCTAATATACTGACTCCAGACTGCACTGTCCAGTGTTAACTCTTTCCTGTTTCCTGTTGCCGTGCTACCCCCGTAGGGGCCGCTGGTGGCTGTGGTTCATCTCCCACCCTGCACAGCAAGGCACACAAAGTCATATATACATATGGGATGCCCACTTGATTGAAGAAATATATATAGGGACTGAACTATAAACACTCCGGTATATACAACCTCTTCTCTTTCTCCTCCAGCGCATACACTTGCTTGCAGACTGTCACTCCCAGGACCAGCTAGCATTGATATGGGGACCTGACACTGACTCTGTCAAGCCCAAAGCAAATGCCCTTTGCAGGCAGGGACCGCGGCCCACTATGGTGTAGCAAAACTAGGTAGTCCTTAGTGCTAGCTGTCCCACATGTGGCTACTGCTCCTGTACCACCTCTTCAGGCTCTGCCAGCCCTCCTGGCTGTAGCTGCCTCTTTCCACTGTCCATTCCACCACAGTCCTCCGGAATGGCTCTGCACCCATCCCAGACTGCTCCATTTCAGTCCTCTCAGGCGTGCCTCCCAGTCCTCCTGACTGTATGTCCCTCACCAGCCCTCCTGGCTGTTCCTGTTGTTCCTGGGGACTTGCCCGGCAGTGTTCTCCCACTGTCCTCTCTTTCTCCCAGTGCCTCCTGTCCAGGACACCTCCATGTGTCTTGAGAAGGTCCTGTCAGCACCCGAGTCCAGGCCCAAGGTCACCCCCCCTCCCCCCAGACTGAGGGGCTCCCTTAAAGGCCACTACGGCCTAACAACCCATCTCCAGCTTCCACCCGAACAACTCCTCCCCAGCCAACCCAAGTTGGGGATTGGTCAGGGCCCTCAGAACACTCCAGGCAGCTCCACCTTACTTCCCCTCCCATCTTTCTAGAAGGTTCCAGCACATTCTAGAAATAAGGGGGAAGTCTCAGTGATGCTGCCTGTGAGTCATCCAGCTCTCCCTGGATTTCTGCCCAACCCAGAACAAAACGCAGACAGGCTTGGCTGCCAGACAAGCCTGTATAAATTTACTTCTACAAGAAAAAAAACTATTTACACTTCTAGCCCTAGAGAGTGCTACACTGTGAAGCCTGGAAGTTAAGGGAAGCAGCAATGAGAGAGCAGGAGCCAGCAACATTGGAAATTGTAAACTGCAAGTACTGAGGCTAGAATGTTAGCGAATAGTTGTAATCACCCAAGGAGAATAATAAGAACAATAACACAGGTTCTTCCACAATAGCACAGAGACTCCCAGCCACAGACACAGTTCCATGCTCACCGACAATACAGGCTTAGTTTAGTGGATGTCTTTTTAGAATTAATTGCTGAATAACGTGAACAGAAGACGGGTTCAGAGGTTTCAGGATACTCCAAAATGATCATTAGGAGGACAAAGTTCAAGCGCAAATCCTTATAGTAGAAGGCACACAATAAAGTCCCTGTAACGGAATCCGGACACCTTGACTTGGTATCTCTGCCAAGAACCAGCTTCCCAATGCACTGGAACACGAGTTACCAAAAGATCTAGGCAACACTAGTTTTGGAGTAAACCAGAATAAGAACTGTTTATTTGAAAAAGAATACAGGCTTTTATACACTTGAGAAGGAGGTCACTCACCACATTAACAATGACCCAAATATTTACCCAAAAAATCACACAATGGTTCATCTAACGAGGTACAGTTGACTCATGGCTAATCCCACCACAGAGGATCCTTAATTAACCACCTGGAAGACTCAGGTGTCACACTGCAGGTCAGACTTGCCGACTTCAAGCTAACTACAGACAATACACATGATCAAAAGTATAAACACAGCAAACCTTCAAACAATAGCAGGAGACCTACTTACAATAAACACATTATGGCAGGGGGCCCCAGACAGGTGGCTTGCTGATGACATCAACATTATGAGTCCCAAGCTGGCAGAGACCATCATGGCCTTTTTAATAATGTCCTTTTGCATTACATAACGGAACATCTTCCTAAATACTTGTAGCTCCCTCAAATAGCAGGGCCCATAGTCGGTAGGCAAGAGGCTAATATTCAGTCCCCTCCCAAAGCCTCTGTCCCGGGTGAGTATATCACAGTCCCAAACAGGTCTTACTCACAATGTCCCAGGAACTGACTGCCACCCAACTTCCTTAGGAAAATCCTCAGTGAGGGAGATAAAGAATTCTTCTCCAGACCAAGACTTTAGAATAGCCCCTACCACCACCAAAAATCCTTTAATAATCCAAAACCACCTTCTGGATCTCTCCTTGCAGGGATTGGCTGGGGCATGATAAATATTCATACTGGACATTTGACTCTTTCTGCCCTGTATTCTGGAAGCTTCTCCCAGAAGCAGGTGAGAGAAATCAAACACCCAGATAGGAAACCCTGACCAGACAAAAAGAATAGATTACTGCTCCACTGATTACAGTGAAGTCAAAAACTACATTCTGCCTAGCAGCCTAACTAGAGGAGAACACTACATAATTTACCGGGGGATGTTTATTTCACTGTGCGTGAGCTATAAAACAGCGGGGGTTTAATACTACTTAAAGGACAGGTCCACTTTAAGAGTAAATAAGGTTACGTGTTAAAAATTGGTGCAGAATTCAGCTTGCTGAAGAGAATGATGTCAAACCCAGAAATGTTCTCCCTGCAATGATCAGAGATTTATCTTCTCCGCACTGTCTAGTTGTACAGATAAGATTATGTCCATTCCCATAAATAAATGCATCGTGATCGGCCAACAAGAAAAATGGAGGGGACTTAATGGAAGCAAGAGCGCAATGGAGTCATGTACTTACCTCTGACAAATGTCACTCTGTTTTTAACATTTCAGTCCTGAATCATATTTTATTTTTTTTTTCACTCCGGCAAGCAATTAACATTTGCTAAATGCCTTTCAAGACATTTTATAAATATGCCGGAGTTTACACCTGTGAATGGAAATGGAAGAAATGTCTCAGCGGAAGGAGGGGAGCCGAGAGCGGTTTTCAGAGAACGGCAGGGACGTAACATGGAGCAGCTGACCAGAGAGGAAGGATTTCTGTATGGTCAACGCCGGCCCACAACATTTAAGGTGCAAGAACAAACTCCTTGGCAACATTTATTTTTTATGCATTTACAGCTACATAGTTAGATTGGAAAAAAAAAAAAAAAAGACACTAGCCTGCCTGGGAACAATCTGAACTTACTACGCTCACTAGTGGATGCCAGAGGAATGAAATTGGTTCAAACCATACAATCAGAATTCCACCTTCCTGCTTCTAAAACTTTTTCAATACTTACATAGAGGACCGGGACAAGGGGTAAGTAGACACAGTGGTGTCACTATGGAGGAGCGGAGCACACCCGGGTTCTGTAAACCAATGAATGCTGCACTATCCACATGCGATCATATGACTGTCACATTCAATATGAATTCCCAAAGTATAGTGCTGTGAAGTGCTGCAATCCTAGGTAATAAGTGCCATACAGGCATGTACTGGCCATTGGAACTACCGGGAGTTTCCCAGTGGGCCGATGGCTCAGTGGGCCAGTTTGAGTGACAGCCTGTCAAAGTAATGGCTCCAACAGTATCATAGGAGGCCCCATGATACTCTCCTGCCCCCCCCCCCCATGCTGCCCCCCTCTGTCCTCCATCCTCACTGTGTCCTCCACCCCCCTCCGTATCCTCCACCCCCCACTGTGTCCAACTATGTCCTCCACCCCCCCCCCATGGTGTCCAACTGTGTCCTCCATCCCTCCACGGTGTCCCTCTGTGTCCTCCACCCCACCCCCCTCAACAGTATATATACATTTTTTGTGCGTGTTTGCAAAATTAAAGTGACCCGGTCTGGATGAAGTCCAGGGCCAAATTTTTGTCCCAGTCCAGCCCTGGTGCCATACCATAGCTCCCAACTGTCCCTGATTTCGAGGGACTGCCCCTGATTTGGAGCAATGTCCCTCTGTCCCTCTTTCCTCCTCATTTGTCCATCATTTTGGTCTGATCTATATAGATGTATATAAAATGCACTTTTTAAGTATCAAAAAGTGTTTTCCAGCGCTAAACCTTTCATCTGATTTCTAAATTGCTGCATTTGTAAATTCCAAAAGCCAATATAAAGGAATAGTAGTGGTAAAAAAAGCACTTGTGGGTTTAACCAATCTTGTTTACTTTTTGTACAATTCTCCTTTAACGGGGCGTGGCAAGGGGTGTGTCCTATGCCTGCATACTTTTGCTGATAGGTGCCCCCATAGGCGTGTGCAGCCTATTGCATTAGGATGTGCACCCCAAAGCTCAAACACACATGCGTGTGTGTATATACTGTATATATATATATAGGACAGTAGGGTAATGGACAGTGTTGGTAGAGCAGTGGACGATGTCAGTAGGGCAGAGATTGGTGGCAGTAGCTTATTTTTATATATTTTTTTATAATTACTTTTTATTGATTTTTACAATTTAAGAGCTCCATTGAGGGGCTTTGGTTAAATATCAGGGTTCTAAACAGACCCCTATTGTCTCACTTTGGAGACAGAGAAAGGGACTGAGGACAGAGATTCCCCAGTCCCTTTCTCTGCAGCCAAGCAGCAGGGGGAATATGCTCAGCACAGGGTGATTAGGGTGTGCCCAGGCACACCTGGCATACCCTGTGTGCACGCCTATGGGTGTCCCTCATTCCCATCTCAAAAATTTGAAAGGTATTGCCATACATGTAATGAAATCCTAAATAATTAGAAATTGCAATTTACTACTGTAATACCAATGATAATCCTATGCGATTAAAAGTTGCAATCTCATGCGATAATGCTGCAATCTGATGCAGCCTAATTACTTCATGTGTTGTGATCCTATGCAGCTGGAAAATTGCAATCTTCTGCTATATTACCACCGATGGTCCTATGCGATTAAGAAATTGCAATCGTGAAAAATGCTGCAGTCCTATGCAGTCAGCACAACACATGTATTGTGATCCTGTGCAGTTAAAAATTACAGTCTAGTGCTATACTACCAGTGGTAATCCTATTAAAATTGCAATAATGTGCGATAATAGTAAACATATGCAATAATACCAGTAACAATAAAAGTGACTCTTGCAGCTCTATATATAAAGTGCATCCACATTCAGTTACTATTATAAAAAACACACATGTAAAATGCTTAAAAGTGCTCTGGTGCAAAGCTGGTCATGTATTAATGTGCCCATAAAAACATAGCATTAAAGTCCATTCCTAATTAGTACTTTCTTCTGCTTCTCATAAAGGTGATAAACAACAGGTGCTCGTGTCCACTCTTGCGCTCCCTCTTTGGTTTATGCGCTCACCTTAGAGCGTGTGACCTCGCACCTAAGCTTGGTCAAAACACGCTTTTAAACCACCTCTGGGTTTGCTGGCAGCATTCAAATCCTTGGCTGGTTACTTGCCCATATGTCCATATAGAAAACAGAGGAAGCTCAATAGTGTAATACCGTTTAAAATTTATTTAAAATATAATAAACAATCTTCCCTATTCATAGGGTACTCACATATTATAGGTGCTATAGTGCACCATCCTGTATGAGCCAGAAATAGTAAAATTGCTGCACTGATGTGTCCTCTCCTATGCTGATACCTTCAGACCATCTCACACGCCGTCCTGTCCCCTCCCCAACACGTGTCGATACTGGGAAATGATGTATCTTCCTCAGGGGGAATTGTGGAGGAATTAAATTGGTTCAAACCATGCAATCAGAATTCCACCTTTCTGTTTCTAAACATTTTTCAATACTTACATGCAGGGCCAAGACAAGGGGTAAGTAGACACAGTGGTGTCACTATGGGGGAGCGGAGCACACCTGGGTGACACCCGCCAGAGGGGTGACACCATCAAGTCGGAACTTGAGGGGGGTTGGTCTATGTGACACCAGAGATCCCGACGTGAGGGGGGGTTGGGGTGGTCGAGGTGACACCATGTTTTACAGCACCAGCATAGGCGTGCGCAGCCTATTGCATTAGGGTGTGCACCCCAAAACTCAAACACACATGCGTGTGTATAATAATATATATAAAAAAAAATATATATATATATATATATACACACACACACACATATACTGTATATACACACACAAATACTCACATATATGTACATAAAACCACCCATTTATGTGCCTGCCTGACCCAAGTGCCTTTGTTCAACTTTTTATTAAAAAATAATAAATGCATAGAGGTTTACGCTTTTAACTCCTGCTAGCGGCTGAAGAAAGGGTTAAAACCGGCCATGTTGCAGCGCTGCCGAAGCGCTTTGCAGGGGCTTCGCCAGCGCTGCCAATTCATTCCAATGGGCATTGGGCGGTTTAGAAGCAGTGTATACAGCGCTACCACACCACCCCAAAGATGCTGCTTGCGGGACCTTTCCTAACATCCTGCAAGCACTGCAAGCACACTGCCCCTGTGTGAAAGCACTCAGGCTTTCACACTGAGGAGGCAGTTTTCAGGCACTTTACAAGCGCTATTTTTAGCACTAAAACGCCTGAAAATTACCCTAGTGTGAAAGGGGTCTTAAAGCGGAGTTCCACCCTAAAGTGGAACTTCCACTCATCTGATTCCTCCCCCCCTCCGGTGCCACAATTGGCACCTTTCAGGGGGGAGGGGGTGCATATACCTGTATAATACAGGTATCTGCACCCACTTCCAGGAATAGCTAGCCGCAGATGCCTGCACCCCCCCCCCCCCCCGTTGTGGTCTGGGAAACACACAGTTCCCACAACACAATGGGGACCAGTGAAGACGCGCAGGGCAACAGTAAAGCCGCAACGCTTCACTTCCTGATTCCCTGACTGAGGATGGCGGTGGGGGCAGCTGAAAACCGAGCGATTGCTCGTCATCTGCTGCCGACATCGCGGGCTCCCTGGACAGGTAAGTGTCCATTTATTAAAAGTCAGCAGCTGCAGTATTTGTAGCTGCTGGCTTTTAATATATTTTTTTAAGGTGGAGCTCCGCTTTAAGATACTGGCTGTGGTCACACTCCAGCCTCCCTATCATACCATACAGGGTTAATGTCCCTTTATGGTATGTGATGATGTCACGGCTTTGGGGTGAAGGAAGAGACATTAGAGTCAGGTAAGTGAAAGAGGTTACCCCCCTCCCCTCCCCCCACACACTGCAAGGATAGACTTTTTTACTGTCCTGGAGTTGGGCTGTATTATTATGATAAGAGTTTTTGATAGGTTAGGAATTTCTGGGACTTCAGAGGTGCTACATAGATGTATTCCACATACACTCACACATATTATATGTTATTAAAAAAATCATTTTAACAGGATATAATGTGTATGTGGAATACATTTATGTAACACCTCAGAAGTCCCAGGAATTCCTAACCTGTTGAAGAATGTTACTTTCTCTTTCAGTAAACCTGTTCTGCAAAGTGCATAGAATTGTGTAGTGGAAGGCAGAGAAGGTCAGTACTCACAGGTCTCACAGGTAAAAGGCTGCTATCTGTCCTCTGAGCTCTTCCATCATCCCCAGGGATAGCTGTGCTGTGTGCTGGACAGGAGGAAAGTGATTGAGGGTGCACTCTGTGACATCACTTCCTGCTCCTCCCACCTGTACTGGAGCTGTGAAAGCTCCGACTCAGCCAGACAGGAACCCGAGGAGGAGAGAGACAGTTTTCATCCAAATGCTGCATCAGAGAGGAGATCGGCAAGCTGTCTTCTGGCACACAGGGCATAGGATGGGCATAGGATGGTGAGTGACTCCTGTAAGGACTGCAGCCACAGCTGTAAAGTAAGCAGTCAGGAAATATCCGATGCTCTCTGAAGTTCACATGCTTCATCTCTGACAGCTGGCGGCGGAGTGATATTCAGCTGACAGGGATGCTGTAGCCGGTGTTTTGCCGAATAAGTTCCGCTCGGCGGATAAGTTCCTCACTCTACTGCGCATGCGCAGTACGATCCGGCGGAGATAGCCGAAGCGGAACAGCTGAAAATCAGCTGTACACGGCGCCTGTAAGAGGGCCCCTCGCGGGCTCGCTTCGCTCGCCACGCTTCGGGCACGGCCTCGCTGCGCTCGGCTCTTTTAGATTCCCCCTCTAGGTCCACTTGGATGGTGGGGAAGGAATCTGGACCCAGAGCGCAGGCGCCGTGTACAGCTGATTGAAGCGTTTGAGCTTCGGCTATCTCCGGCGGCTGACAGTAGTTGGTACAGGGGAGGAACTTATCCGCCGAGGGAACTTTCTCGGCAAGACACCGGAACTACAGAGTCAGCATCGGAAAATGCGGCTGACTGACTGATTACTCTGCAGCCAGTGGCTGCAGTTTCCACAGGAGTTGTACACATCCATGACAAATAGTCTAACTCGCAGCAGTGTCATTTAGAAAAAAAGAATTCTCACACATTTTGGCAGCAAAAAAGCCCTGGGGTGTGTTGGATGTGCCTGGGCATTAGGGTGTGCCTGGGCATTAGGGTGTGCCCAGGCACACCCTGTGCGCACGCCTATGAGCACCAGGTAACACCAACCCTAGTGAGGCCACTGAGTAGACATATTCTCAGAAGACAAACTTCCAAAACATTAATAAATACTTATGGAACACACTCATGGAACCCAGATCACTACACCACTACTTTGATAAAGCTGAGACAAGCCCTCTCCAATTCACAACTCCCGAAAATTCCCTCCCCCCTACTCTCCCTTGCCCTTCTCACATCTTTCCTACCCCTAAGTTAAGTACCACAACCAAAACTACAATCTAGAACCTCAACAAGGTACTGAACAAATTCTCCTGTTTTTTGCTCTCTCTTCATTGCTGCAATACATAACTGCACCTGTAGCTTGACCTGTACCTTGACTTTCCTCTTTGTAAACCCAATAAAAATTAAAAAGACAAAAAATGAGCCATTTAGGTTCAACCAATACAAAAATAATGAATAAATAAATAAATTGAAAACCTTCATAAACAGAACCCTATACACACAGCTGATCCAGAGGAAGGCAAAAACCCTTATAAAGCACAGTCCAATAGGGGGAAAAAATCCTTCCTGGTTCGCTAAGGCAATTGGATATTACCTGGATAAACAATCACTGGTGTTTTTGTTTTTAAACAATCAACTGGAATGGCTAGGACTTGCTCTTGAGGAAGTCCATTCCACATTTTCATAACTCTTACTGTGAAGAAGCCTTTCTGTATGCAGAGGTTTAACCTCATTTCATCGAGACGCAAAGAGTTCCCCCTTGTCCTTTGCAATGGTCCTAAAGTGAATAAATTTGCACAAAGCCTCATGTTTTTCACCGTAATGCATCCTATGCATTACGGTGAAAAAACTCCCGTCACTGACCGGCTCCCCAGCCCCATCGTTTTACTCACCAGAGTCCTGTATTCCCCCCGCTGGAGACGCGCTCTTCCTCTCTGCCTGGGGTTCTTAGCTCTTGATTGGATAGATTGATAGCAGCGCAGTCATTGGCTCCCGCTACTGTCAATCAAATCCAATGACATGGGCGCCAGGGGGGCAGGGCCAAATCCTACAATGCTAGACTCGGGAGCACGCCCGAAAGGTAACTCCCCCCTCCGGGATGGCATGGTTTTACGCTACCACCTGCATATACTTGGACGACTCTTTTGAGCGTCCATTTGCTTTTATGCATTAGTTCATGTTTTGCATTATGATTTATTATTTATTACTCTTTTCTTTCGCATATACCCAGATCCGTGTTGGTTTGCCCCTCAAGATTGCTCCGGCCCCCCTTGTGGGAGGCACGCTCTGGACACGGGGGTTTATGTGGACATGGTTTATCTCCATCTCGCTTTGGCTTTATGACGCTGCTTTGGCTTTGTAGTTTTCTCTTACTTGTTGAGTTATGATCTCCTTTGTTTGAAACACGCAACACATGAGGTCAGTATTGATACTTACATCTACGTTTTGTGCTTTTTCTTTGTAAATAATTGTAAAGATGATTAGCATATGAATTATGTAATATTTTGAATTTTGTGTGTAATTATGTTTATATTTATATCAATATTGTAGATTGTTTGTAGTCATCTGGAAGTTCCTAGACCTTTACGTCATCTGTTGAAACGCGTTGGATTTCCCCTGTCTCCCCGATAGTCGATTTGGGCTACTTCCAGCTGTCTGTCTTGACTTCTTTTCTCACATCATGTGTTTCAGTTTTACTCATTATTTTTTGTATCATGCTATTCATTGATTGTAATAAAATGTTCATGGTCCTCTAAAGTCCCACTTTTTGAGGAATCCTGTTTTTACATATTGTACTGGGGATGTGGACCTGAACCTCTTTTCTTCCAACTAGTTAGCCAAACATTATTTTGTTCAGGAACCAGACCATTTACGATGTTGGGAATACAATTCAAGAGAAAATGGTAACTTCTGCTATTCTGATTAAATCCAAGATTAAAGTGTTCTCCTAGTGGCATTGTGGTCTCTTTTGTGCCCTTCTGTGTATGGTGTAAAAGACCCCTAACACAGCCTTTCTTAACCTTTTTAAAATAGATGATTACTATATCTACATCCTACAGGACATTAGCATAGTGGCCAATGGGAAGAATGCCCCTCACATTGATGGTCAGTGGGAAGAATGCTCATTACATTGGTGGTCATTAGGAATAATGTCTTTTATATAAGTGTCCAATGGGAAGAATGTCCCTTACATTGGTTGTCAGTGGGAAGACTGTCCTTTACATTGATGGTCAGTGGGAAGAATACCCATTAGATTGATGGCCAGTGGGAAGAATGTCCCTTACATTGGTGGCCAGTGGGAAGAATGTCCCTTACATTGGTGGCCAGTGGGAAGAATGTCCTATATTGGAGGCCAGTGGGAAGAATGTCCTATATTGGAGGCCAGTGGGAAGAATGTCCCTTACATTGGTGGTCAGTGGGAAGAATGTCCCTTACATTGGTGGTCAGTGGGAAGAATGTCCCTTACATTGGTGATCAGTGGGAAAAATGCCTTTACATTTGTGGCCAGTTGGAAGAATGTGCTTTAGTTTGGTAGCCAGTGGGAAGAATGTCCCTTACATTGGTGGTGTCATATCAGTTGTGTCAGTGGTACTCATCTGAAAGGCTCAACATTGTTCACTGCTCAAGTAACTTTGAGTAACCTTTGGAGGAACTCTAAGGTTCCACTGAACCTTGGTTGAGAAGGAATTCCCTAATATATCTAGAACCTAACTGCTAGCAAAGTAGAGAGACAGTTTGTCCTGCTCTCCTACTTATCGGTTTTAGTTATACTGATGCACAGTGAATAAACTGTCTATTTTGGTCTTTTTAACTTCATCTCCAGAGTTATTTTTTTTCTCTATGATGTTTGGCCTTGTTAGTGAGACACTAGTTGACTGAAGTCAGCAAAAAATGATTGGCTTAGGTAGGATGAAGTATTAATCCGCCCTTGCTGACCAGATATTAGCGGGAGGATCTGGTATCGTAAGCAAGACCCCGCATAGAAAATGAGCAAATACTGTAGTTGGTTGCTTTTGTCCTCCAAAAAGAACTCAGTAGCCTGCGTTACAGCAGGACAAGCTCCGTGTTCCCAGTTATCGGGGATTATGGGATGGAATGCAAAGGCAATAAGGAGATAAGATTGAAAACCTTGCAGTAGGGATGAAAGATTCCATACAAAGAAGAAAACCACACACCATCCGTTTTCTTTAACAGTCTTCCTTCTGTAGCCTAAATGTGGCCAGACTGTATTGTGGTTGTTGAATAAGAGTACATGCAGAAGAAGAAAATGTCTGGTTTTTTTTGTTATTCTATCTTGCTTGTATTCACACTGGGAAACAGAAACAATAAAAGATGTATATATTTTATATATATATACAGGGGGTCCCCGGGTTACAAACAAGATAGGGACTGTAGGTTTGTTCTTAAGTTGAATCTGTTTGTAAGTCGGAACAGGTAAATTTTTTAAGTGTAGCTCCAGCCAAAAAAAATATTTTTAAGCTTTTTGGATAGCATAGGGAAGGGTTAACACCCCTGTAATGTTTGTTTTGCTGTCTGTGCCCCTATTCAGAAGATTTCACCTCACTTTCCTTCCCAATGACAATTGGATTTTGAAAATTTTGGGTTGTTGTGGAAACAAGGATTGGTGAAAAAGCATCAGTGGAGACACATTTTTCCCATAATAGCTCTTACAGGAGAGAATTTCCCTTCCTAGGGGTAGATTTCCTCTCACTTCCTGTTGTCTCCCTCCGTTTGTAAGTAGGAGTCGTTTGTAAGTCGGATGTTTGTAACTAGGGGACCCCCTGTATATATATATATATATATATATATATATATATATATATATATATATATATATATACACACACACACAGTATATCACCCTCCTAGAGAGGTGCTAGGTTTTAGATAGAATTAGTTTTCTTTTTGATAGGTAAATTTAGTTGCCACACTGTAGTCAGTGTGGCTGTAATAGTTTGTAAGGGAAAATCATAATTTGCATAAGTTGCTGAAATCAATTAGTCAGGTCTGCTCAATGTGCGCAACTGTTGCCAGTCTGTCTGATAGCTTCCCCTGCAGCTAGAAAGTTTCTGGATGATAGGTGTGCACGGTGGTGGCCGGTGCTACATATTTTGGGGGACGATCGCCGCAAGCAAACTCCCCCCAAGACGGACAATTGCTGCAAGCAAACTCACCCCCCCCCCCGGATATAGGAGAAGAACGGCAGACGATCGCCACAAACACCTCCGGGGGAGAGATGAACGGCGGACGGGTGAAGGCGGTGATTGCCGCAAGCACCAGACCCCCCCCCCCCGTGCAGCAGCAGAGACTAACCTTATGAGGCAGGGGGGATGAAGAGCAGGCCCATTCTCTTCTCCGTTCTCCTCCGGGCTGAACAGGACGTGTTCTGAGATACAATTGGCCAGTGTGTACTGAGACACGATTGGGAGTTCTGAGACTCCCTGGCCAATCGGGTCTCATGAGCTGTTTCCTGACTGGTTGGGAGGAGAATCAGGAAGACAATAGCGAATAATAATTTGTTTTGTCACACAAGTGGGTGTGCTGGAGGCGCAGTGCTCTGCGCCCCGAGCCCACCGTTTTTTGAAGCCTATTAGAGCCTCTGGCTCAAAAAACAAAACAAAAACCCCATTAGAATCCATGTGTCTGGTGCCCCTGCATGTAGATTAGGGGGCCGGATGCATGGATTCGGAGGGCGGGTGCCCCTGCGCCCTGCATTACGGGCTGCCACTGGGTGTGTAGCTATGCAGATGGCAGCATGAATATTGATACAGCCCTGGCCTATCCCAGAGAGGCAGGCTCTGCTAGCATGGTGGGAGACTATATATTTATTCTGTGAGCACACTGAGCTTGGGGTCTTTTTTCAGGAGAGGATTAGTCCAGCCTGGAGGGCTTGCTGCCCTTCTAGCCAATGCTGGTATGTACAGTATACTGTCATGAGGCCTCAGGTGGGTGACTGGAAGGCCAGGATGCTAAGACCCTGAAACTAAAGAGACCTGACTGAAGGGGGGGGGGGGCTGTCCGCTGAAGATCTGGTCTGGTATCACCGGAGTAAGGTAGGAAGTTGGAAGGAGTTAAACAGTTGTCTTGGGGCCTTGTGTGATTCCTCAAGTATATATATATATCGTTTTTGGAGTATCCCACCTAAGTCCCTCAGCCCTATCCAAGTTTTCAAAAAATAAAAAAAGCAAAAATAACACCCCAAGACTGGTCATCAAAGAAACATGTGAATGAGCCTGTGAGCCTGGCTGTGGGGCGAAGCTTGTGGGGATGACCTGGACAGTATACCTGCGGCTCCTAAGGGAGTAGTGCTACATATATATAATTTACATTTTTTACCAATTTTGCAGTTACCTTGAATTGCCTTTTGCAATCCCCTGTACAGCAGAGCTTGGACTGGGAGGGAGGGAGGAAGCAACACAAGCTGTGCTGCAGTACTTATATGCCACCAATGAACATGCTGATATGAGCAGAAAGTAGAGGGACAGAGAGATGATCTCATTAATCATCTGCTTCTCCTTGCACTGTCCAGTCACTAGTTGGGAGAGTGACATGACCTGTAAGTGTTACTAAACCCCGGACTCTGCATTCACTATATCTGGTCTCTCCCACAGTACACAGAACATGGAAATGCAATTATGTTAGTAAATATAAACTGCCAAATAGCTTTTCTCATCAGCAGTATATAGCAGTCTTATGACTTCTAATGCCCCGTACACACGGTCGGACTTTGTTCGGACATTCCGACAACAAAATCCTAGGATTTTTTCCGACGGATGTTGGCTCAAACTTGTCTTGCATACACACGGTCACACAAAGTTGCCGGAAAATCCAACCGTGTGTACGGGGCATAACAGTGTCCGGCCAAGCACTGGTTAAAGCATGTAGGAAGAGTTTTCATTCTCCTCTGACTGTCCTATGAGGCTTCATGACCCCTGACTTTCTGTCTGGACAGTGCTGATTGGTCCCGTGCTGACCCCCTCCCCCCCTCCAAAAAAAACCTCTATAGCAATACACACCAAACTGAGCATGTGCAGCGTGCCTCCTAGGGCTCTGTTCTAACAGGAGATGGACTGGGGACAGCCTTTTTAATCAATGCATAGAATTAACCCCTTAGGTTTCACAGTGAGTATAACCAAATGCTTTACCGCATACCACAGACTGATTTTACGGGACAGGATTGCGCCATGTGCCAGAGCTGTGTATATCTCAGAACTGGATGAACAAACGCAAAAGAATTGGCAGGACAGACAGCTTCCATATTTGTATTTCATCTGTGTAGCTGCTTGCACGGGTCTCGGTTTTTAAATTTTTACCTGTGACCCCACTAGAGAGATTTCCCTTTCCGGATCTATCTGGTTTTACAGCAAGCAGAACATTTTTTAAAATGAAAAAGCGCAAATTCAGGAAGCGAACACACCCATGCACATATGAGAAGCTGTGTGAAGTCTGGCCGCAGTGGATTTGCACCAAACTCCAATTAACATAAGCACAGTGGACTCCCTGACTATCGCGGCTGCATTGTTCCTGAATGCCATTAGCAGCTCTGCGGTTGGTTTCACTTGTTGCCTGGAATTGGTCTTTAAAAATCATCATCAATGGTTAAGTACTTATCATTAATAAAATCTTATGAATTCGGTATCATCCCTGCATGGAAGCGTGAGCAGACAGTCATCAGTGTCTATTCTACTAATTAAGATAATTGATGAGATATTTCGCCGGTAGGATCGTTTTTTCTTTAATAACCAGCCTACTCATTATGCCGGTAAAGTATATAAAAGTATAAAATACACTTCTATCCTACAAAACCTCTCTGTTCTGAGTGCCCAGTGGTAGGAAAAACTGTGACATCTTTTGACACAGCAACCTCTCTACGATTGTACTCATTATGGTGATTTGAAGATTAAATTTTTAAGCCTGAAATCCTGACCTTGCATATGAATATTGTATATTTCCATGTACCCCAATCAGATGGAGCATGTGGCATCTTTTAATTTATTTTCCAGTTCCTCTGCTGGAAAAAAAAATGTTGTATATAGAGCTCAGTAGCTCAGGCTTATGTTTACACACGGTGAATAACTCAGAACACTGACTCCTCCCCCTTCAATTGCTTTCCTGCCTTTCTGTGTGGACAGCTATAAAGAGAGAGAAAGAGAGAGAGAGCATCTGAAGGCAATCACCTCCTTCCTACCTACTCCAGAGCTTACCACCTCAAATATGGACTTGATTGGATTATGATAATTGCTGTGCTCCGCGTGATTGGATCCTACCACACACAACATTTATTATCATCGTTCATTTGAGTCCAGCCATTCTTGAGGGGATGTAACTCAAGCCCTAAAGAAGGAAGAGTGGTGAACCTCTGAAATGCATTGGATTTCTTATTCTACTAAATATCTAACAGAATTTTGTGACCTGTTGGCGTGGCACCCTTGCTAACTACTATATGGTTAGCAAGAAATTTCTGGCAGTGATATTGTATATATGAGTATTATATGTTTAGTATTA
Organism: Aquarana catesbeiana; assembly: GCF_042186555.1. Taxonomy (NCBI): domain Eukaryota; kingdom Metazoa; phylum Chordata; class Amphibia; order Anura; family Ranidae; genus Aquarana; species Aquarana catesbeiana. The sequence continues at coordinate 333,196,587 of NC_133330.1, read as the reverse complement.
TATATTCATACTCAGATTAATAATATATTATAATAGTAATTATTACTATATATGTAAAACAATTCATTAATAAATAATAATTATTATTATTATTTGAAAAAAAATATATATATATGTGTATATATATATATATATATATATATATATATATATATATATATATATATATATATATATATATATATATATATATATATATATATATATGAAAGAAAAGTTGTATATATATATATATATATATATATATATATATTCATTATTATTAATAGTATATTATATAAAATATTTATTTTATATTAATATATAATATAATAATTTTTATATATATATATATATATATATATATATATATATATATATATATATATATATACACATATATATTTTTTTTTTTTCAAATAATAATAATAATTATTATTTATTAATGAATTGTTTTACAATCTTGAAGGCAATTTAATTTTACATTTATATATATATATATATATATATATATATATATATATATATAAATGTAAAATTAAATTGCCTTCAAGATTTAGGAACTCAGACTCAATCAAGAAGACAAAAAAATGTGCAGTGGGTGAACAATAAAAAAAGTAAGAAAGAAAAGTTGTATATATATATTCATTATTATTAATAATATATTATATAAAATATTTATTTTATATTAATATATAATTATATATATATATATATATATATATATATATATATATATATATATATATATATATATATATATATATATATATATATATAATTTTATTTTCTTATATTTTTTTTATTGTTCATCCCCTACACATTTTTTTGTCTTATCGATTGAGTCGGAATTCCTGAATCTTGAAGGCAATTTTCTAAATTCTAAGTGTGGTTTCTCAATGTTCCATATACACTCAGTCCTGAAGAAGCAGGATTACTGTGAAACGCGTCAACCGAATATGATACACCATATTGTGATACCTTTTGCTTTCAAATGCATGTCGATTGTAACTAACAAGAAGATTTTTTCTTATCCTATATGTCTGTTGGAATTTAACATTGTGTATATATATATTAAAAAAAGCACATGTTTTAGACTAATATTTGTGTGGTTAATTAATAATTCCTGGGTTGCATAATAAAAGTCCCTTACACATTATCTTTAAATATTCTCAATGTTCTACTATCACAGGACTATAAAAAGTTTTTTTTTTTTTTTTTTCTCCTGCGGATTTTAGGAGCTGAAATGTATCATGCGCTGTTTGTCGGCTGTGTTCTAACCTTGGGGCAAAGTTCCCGTTCAAGGTAGACTCCTAATTTTATCTCTCTAAAAGCCTGGCGGATTCATTTTTCACTCTCCCGCGCTGGGAAAGCGTCCAGGACTGCGAACGAATTTGTAAGGTGCCGGGCAAGATAATGTCAGCCTTAAAAAACAAAATCGCTGAAAATTGAGTTTCGCCAGCTATAAAACTCAGACATATTAACGGCATCATTCATGTGAGCTCATTAGGGCCGTTACCCAGCATGCACTGGTAGGATAGCAGCAGATGGGCCTCTGACCAATGGAAGAGATGCCGAGCTGGCTGGATCTGGCAGGTAACCGGCATATTTTACGAACTCATTTACTGTTACTTGTGCCAAAGCCTGGAGGGTTTGGTGTTTTCTACACAACCCACTAAATAGGTCTTTAAGGGCATAATAAAAAAAATATATATCGTTTATGGATCAGCTATATATCTTACCTGCTTGTGTTCTGTAGCTGCTGAGACGAGCATGCCGGGACACATGCTGATGTTGAGGGTTTAGTGAGAGAGACTGCCTGCTAAAGTAACACAGTCATTCCTTTTTAATGTAAGAAGAAACATCGTAACTCTTGGCATCAGTCCAGAAATGAAAGAATCCTGAAATACTCATTGTAGTAAATCTAAGCACGCTGCAGGAGATGCCTGCAACAGTACCTCAAGCTCTGTGCGGAGTTCCACACAAGACCGTGGACCACTTACATGTACACAGGGATGGAAATTATGAGAAGACCCGTACTCAGAGTACCATTGCACTGTGATTGCAAGTGTAGAGCTACCCCCCCAACTGATCTCCCCCCCCCCCCCCCGCTGGTTATTTGGACCTATTTCCCCCATTCACAGCATGCATAGCCTGGCGCCAACAGCATTCTTCCTTTGGCTCAAGAATCAGTCTAGGGGTTTCTTTTTGTGTTTTTTTTTTTTTTTTTATTTCTTTTTTTATTAACCACTTCAGCCCCGGAAGGATTTGCCCCCTTCCTGACCAGGCCATTTTTTGCGATACGGCACTACGTCGCTTTAACTGACAATTGCGCGGTCGTGCGACGCTGTACCCAAACAAAATTGTTGTCCTTTTTTTTCCCCACAAATAAAGCTTTCTTTTGGTGGTATTTGATCACGTCTGTGGTTTTTATGTTTTGCGCTATAAACAAAAAAAGAGCGACAATTTTGAAAAAAAAAAACCACAATGTTTTACTTTTTTATCCCCAAATAAAAAAAAAAAAAATTTCTTCCTCAGTTTAGGCCGATATATATTCTTCTATATATTTTTGAAAAAAAAAAAAAAATCGCAAAAAGCGTATATTGAAACGCAAAAGTTATAGCGTCTACAAAATAGGGGATAGATTTATAGATTTATGACATTTTTATTATTATTTTTTTTTTTTTACACTAGTAATGACGGCGATATGCGATTTTTATCGGGACTGCGACATTGCGGCGGACAGATCGGACACTTTTGACACTTTTATGGGACCAGTGAGATTTATACAGCGATCAGAGCTAAAAATAGCCACTGATTACTGTATAAATGTCACTGGCAGGGAAGGGGGTTAACACTAGGGGAGCGATCAAGGGGTTCAGTGCATTTTCTCGGTGTGTTCTAACTGTAGGGGGGGATGGGACTGCCTGAGGAATGAGACCGATCGGTGTTCCTATATACTAGGAACACACAATCTGTCTCCTCTTCCCTGCCAGAACGTTTATTTGTGTGTATACACACACACATCCTCGTTCTGGCTCTGTCAGGAGCGATCGCGGGTGCCTGGCGGGCATCGCGACCGCCAGGCACGCGCATCGGCTCCTTAGTACCGCGGGGGACGCAAACGCCGCCCCCTATACCCCTTAAAGCGGCCGCCATACAGCTACGGCGATTTGTGCAGGGGAGCCATTCTGCGGCCGTCAAATGATGGCGGGCGGGGGGCAAGCGGTTAAAGAGCAATGAACTTGGATGGGGATAGGGAGCATGAGATACCCCGGAACTGTAAAACTTGAACAACTGTGATATTAAAGGTTTAAATACCATTAACATGTTAAATCTTATATGAGATTTTTGGGGGATGAGTTTAGATCTGCTTTAATATTACTGAGATACTTTATTAAAGTGATTGTAAAGGTTTTTTTTTTTTTAACAAACATGTTATACTTACCTGCTTTGTGTAATGGTTTTGCACACAGTACCCCCGATCATATATCATTGGTGACAACGGAAGGAATAGTGTCCCATCATCGGTGTCCGTGGGAAAAATGGTGCTGCATTGCTGGGGTCAGTGGTAGGAATAGTGCCCTATTGTTACTATCAGTGACAGGAATCATGACCCATTGTTGGTGTCAGTGGGGAATAGTGCTCCAAAGGCCAGGTAAAGGCAAGCAAAGGGCAACAGTTTGGAGCTCACTGGTAAAAGCATCAAAATCATCAAACACGTTTCAGGGGAAAAGTCTCCTCTTCCTCAGGGCTTGAGCAGTGGATGATATTAGAATCACAATAGGATGAATAGTGTTAGGAAAAGTGCCCTACTGTTAGTATCAGTGGTAAGAATTATGCTCTATTGTTGGTGTCAGTGGGAGGAATAATGCCCCATCATTGGTATTAGTGGGAGGAATAGTGCCCCATTGTTGGTGTCAGTGGGAGGAATAGTGAGGAATAGTGTTCCATTGTTGGTGTCAGTGGGAAGAATAGTGAGGAATAGTGTTCCATTGTTGGTGTCAGTAGGAGGAATAGTGAGGAATAGTGTTCCATTGTTGGTGTCAGTAGGAGGAATAGTGTTCCATTGTTGGTGTCAGTAGGAGGAATAGTGAGGAATAGTGTTCCATTGTTGGTGTCAGTGGGAGGAAAAGTGTTCCATTGTTGGTGTCAGTAGGAGGAATAGTGAGGAAAAGTGTTCCATTGTTGGTGTCAGTGGGAGGAAAAGTGTTCCATTGTTGGTGTCAGTAGGAGGAATAGTGAGGAATAGTGTTCCATTGTTGGTGTCAGTAGGAGGAATAGTGTTCCATTGTTGGTGTCAGTAGGAGGAATAGTGAGGAATAGTGTTCCATTGTTGGTGTCAGTGGGAGGAAAAGTGTTCCATTGTTGGTGTCAGTAGGAGGAATAGTGAGGAAAAGTGTTCCATTGTTGGTGTCAGTGGGAGGAAAAGTGTTCCATTGTTGGTGTCAGTAGGAGGAATAGTGTTCCATTGTTGGTGTCAGTAGGAGGAATAGCGCCCCATTGTTGGTGTCAGTGGGAGGAATAGTGCTTCATTGTTGGTGTCAGTGGGAGGAATAGTGCCCCATTGTTGGTGTCAGTAGGAGGAATAGTGTTCCATTGTTGGTGTCAGTGGGAGGAATAGTGCTTCATTGTTGGTGTCAGTAGGAGGAATAGTGTTCCATTGTTGGTGTCAGTGGGAGGAATAGTGCTTCATTGTTGGTGTCAGTGGGAGGAATAGTGTTCCATTGTTGGTGTCAGTAGGAGGAATAGTGTTCCATTGTTGGTGTCAGTGGGAGGAATAGTGCTTCATTGTTGGTGTCAGTAGGAGGAATAGTGTTCCATTGTTGGTGTCAGTGGGAGGAATAGTGCTTCATTGTTGGTGTCAGTGGGAGGAATAGTGTTCCATTGTTGGTGTCAGTAGGAGGAATAGTGCTTCATTGTTGGTGTCAGTGGGAGGAATAGTGCCCCATTGTTGGTGTCAGTAGGAGGAATAGTGTTCCATTGTTGGTGTCAGTGGGAGGAATAGTGCTTCATTGTTGGTGTCAGTGGGAGGAATAGTGCCCCATTGTTGGTGTCAGTAGGAGGAATAGTGTTCCATTGTTGGTGTCAGTGGGAGGAATAGTGTTCCATTGTTGGTGTCAGTGGGAGGAATAGTGTTCCATTGTTGGTGTCAGTGGGAGGAATAGTGTTTCAAGGCCTGGATAAAGTCAACCAAAGGGCCATACTGGTTAAGAGCATCAAATACATCCAACACGTTTCAGCAGAAAGGCCTCTTCTTCCTCAGGGTTTGAGTAGTGGTTTATATTAGAATCGTGGAAAAGAGAACCCTTATTAAGGCTTGATAGAAACTGTAATACCTTATTTATACCTTACAGAACTATGAACTTCTGGCCGGGTCTTCTACTGAATGTCATCATTATTCCAATAACATCCAAAGTCTCTTTAAGTCAAACATTTATTTTTTTTTTATCCTAGCATCCTGTTTTTTCTGCTGACCTTGTACTCTCCTTCTGCAGATAAACAGGCAGTATGGGTGCTTACGTTCTCGATGTCATTAGGATTCTTCACGGGGACCCGGAGAATGATTGCTACATCATTCACTCTTATTGATTTCACACGTGTGATTGCTTCATTCATTAATGAAAGGAAGGCCCTCATCATGGCCGGATAATTAAGCCTGTTTGTTTGTGCGATACCTATTTCCTCCTCTGCCGTAATGGAGAGCTAATGTGACACCCCGCGTCATTATTCAACATAGAAAAGACCGGTGCATCCCCCCCGGGTGTGACTAATCCAGCAAATTAGAACCGGCGTCATTACAAATATGTACTTCATTGGGGCTAAGTGCGTGAAATGACAATGAGGTCTGTGGAGGGGGGGAAACGGCAGTGATTGAAATGACAAAATTTAATTTGAATTGTTGAAAATTGAAAATGTAAATTGTTCGTCCGGCGTTGAGCGGACCTACTAATGCACGAGGCTAGATAACACGTAAATTATTCAGGTTCAGATTTCCACATAAACACTGACGAAGGGGGAGGGGCAGTGAGCTCCTGAAATGCGTTGGGTTTCTTGTACATTTCTGTTGTGTATAATAAAAGATTTTACTGCACTCACTTTATACCCTTGGCGCTCTCATGCTTCTCACATTCTTTACATTACACAGTGAAAGGAGTAGATTCCTCCGACAGAGAAGAGTTTTTTCGGGAGAGGAGAGGGACATAGGGGAAGGAGCTGAGTCCTCCAGCAGCGCAGAGTATTTCAGGAGAGGAGAGTTAGGTAGAGGAAGGAAAAAAGTCCTCCAGCAGAGCAGAGTATCTCAAGACAAGCAAGTTAGAGGTAAGCCTACAGTTCTCCAGCAAAGCAGAGTATTTTAGGAGAGGAGAGTTAAATAGAGAAAGGAGAAGAGCCCTCCAGCAGTGCAGAGTATTTCAGGAGAGGGGAGAATTGGATAGTGGACGGAAAAGAGTCCTCCAATAGAGCAGAGTATTTTAAGAGAGGAGAGTTAGACAGAGGAAGGAGCAGAGTCCTCCAGCAGAGCAGAGTATTTTTAGAGGGGAAATTTAGACAGAGGAAGAAGTAGAGTCCTACAGCAGTGGAGTGTGTTTCAGGAAAGGAAAGGAGAGTTGGATAGAGGAAAGAGCAGTGGCGGCCCGTCCACAGAGGGCGCACGGGCGCCACCTCTCCTATCCATGCGTCCGGCCCCCTGATCTATATATCAAGGCACCAGACTATGGATTCCAATGCGGGGTGGGTGTTTTTTTGAAGCACCCGATTAGAGCCAAAGACTCCAATAGGCTTCAAAAAAAGGGTGGACGTGGAGTGCAGAGCATTGTGCTCCGAGCCCACCCAGTTGTGTGACGATAGCGAAAGAATTTTTCGCTATTTTCACACAAAAGTTCTTCCCCGCCAATCAGGCGGCAGGTCGTGAGACCTGTTTCCCTATTGGCCAAAGCGACAGGCGATCCTATTGGATGCCTAGCTCTTAGGAGGAAGAGAGAGAAGACACACGGCGGAGGAAGCCGCTGGTGGAGCGGACGCCAGAGCCGCTGCCTGTACCCCGTCATCGGCAAGGACCGTGCTGGAGGACACCACAGCCCGCCACATAGATCGGGTAAGTGCCGGACCGTGGGCCGCTCCCGGGGGGGGGAGGGGTGTTAGTAATGCATCGCCGCTGGCCGCCCGGGGGGGGAGGTGGGAGGGGTTGTTTGCCATTACTCAAAAGAAAAACCCACCAGCCGCCACTGGGAAAGAGTGAAGTCCTTCAGGAAAACAGAGTATTTTGGGAAAGGAGAGTTAGATAGAGGAAGCAGCAGATCCATCTAGCAGAGAGGAGTATTTCAGGAGAGAATTGGATGGGAAGGAGTAGAGTCCCAAATAAAACAGTGTATTTTAGGAGATGAGTGTTGGATAGAGGATTAAGCAGAGTCTTCCAACAGAGCAGAATATATTTAAGGAGAGAATTAGATAGAGGAAGGAGAAGAGTCCTCCAGCAGAGCAGAGTATTTCAGGAGAGGAGAGTTATAGAGGAAGGAGCAGAGTCCTCCAGCAGAGTATTTTAGGAGAGGAGAGTTATAGAGGAAGGAGCAGAGTCCTCCAGCAGAGCAGAGTATTTCAGGAGAGGAGAGTTATAGAGGAAGGAGCAGAGTCCTCCAGCAGAGTATTTTAGGAGAGGAGAGTTATAGAGGAAGGAGCAGAGTCCTCCAGCAGAGCAGAGTATTTCAGGAGAGGAGAGTTATAGAGGAAGGAGCAGAGTCCTCCAGCAGAGTATTTTAGGAGAGGAGAGTTATAGAGGAAGGAGCAGAGTCCTCCAGCAGAGCAGAGTATTTCAGGAGAGGTGAGTTATAGAGGAAGGAGCAGAGTCCTCCAGCAGAGCAGAGTATTTCAGGAGAGGAGAGTTATAGAGGAAGGAGCAGAGTCCTCCAGCAGAGCAGAGTATTTCAGGAGAGGAGAGTTATAGAGGAAGGAGCAGAGTCCTCCAGCAGAGCAGAGTATTTCAGGAGAGGAGAGTTATAGAGGAAGGAGCAGAGTCCTCCAGCAGAGCAGAGTATTTCAGGAGAGGAGAGTTATAGAGGAAGGAGCAGAGTCCTCCAGCAGAGCAGAGTATTTCAGGAGAGGAGAGCACCAATAGTGTGAGGTTCTGGATCTCCATTAGTTGTATCAGTGTATCTACTACTATCAGTGTATCTACTATACTTTGTCTTCCACATTGAACTGAACACTAAGTCTCCACATGTACAGTTACTCTTCTGCACCTACAGCAAAGTTTCATAAAAAATGGCTGACCCAGCTCCAACCAGCAGAGCTCGGGACTAATGAGCGAGTTGGCCTTCGTTGTTCCGTCACCAGAAGTAGAAAAAGATTTAACAAATAAACCATCATTTTAATGCTTTGCATAAATACTGACAGGCCTCTGGTGATGGGAGAATTGTATTTTTTTTTTTTTTTGGTCCCGTTTTGTTTAGCGCAGACTTTCATATCCCTTCACCGTTGGAAAACAAAGACGTTGCGAGGGATCCATGATTATTTAATGAAGGCATCGAAAAGTGACATTCTTCCCTCGCAGTGGTGTAACACGCTGCTCCGGCACATCGGAGTTCAAAGAAAATCGTTTGTTTGGTAAGCCAGCTTCATGTTTTCGTGATGTCATGTCGGCTATAAGGACACGACGGCGACAATGATAAACGAAACGGAGGCAGAGTGAGTTGTAAATAAGATGAGTAATTGATTTGTGAAAGATCGCTAATCTCAGGATTACTCAGATGTTCTTTTTTTTTTTTGCTAATTTTAAAGCCACATCAGCACGAGGGAGCGTTCCTTAGAGCTGCGGATAATATCCCATACAGCAGAGAGCAGTCACTGTACACTGGACTATGGATGGAGCCTGAAGAAGGGGGTTATCCCCAAAGCTTGCATCTTTACATCATGAAATTGGCCAATAAATAGTATCACGTCAACTCCAAACTTTCAGCTTTACGTAGGACTATGATAGATATTATCTTGATATCTCTGGCCAATATCAATGAGACACAACCAGGACCATCTTACAGAATAGAACTTCCGAAGCCTCGCAGGTACTTCATCTGCCTCCTGTATCATATACTTCCTTTGCTAGAACTCAAAAATTGGCAGTCATGTGACCGTCCTTGACTAAGCTACAACTACGGAAACATCAGAGTTGCTGTTTTCCCATAATTTCTTGCTCTAGTGAATGGATAGGCTGCATTCTCAGTGATGTCACTGGTCTCTAGTGAATGGATAGGCTGCATTCTCAGTGATGTCACCGGTCTCTAGTGAATGGATAGGCTGCATTCTCAGTGATGTCACCGGTCTCTAGTGAATGGATAGGCTGCATTCTCAGTGATGTCACCGGTCTCTAGTGAATGGATAGGCTGCATTCTCAGTGATGTCACCAGTCTCTAGTGAATGGATAGGCTGCATTCTCAGTGATGTCACCGGTCTCTAGTGAATGGATAGGCTGCATTCTCAGTGATGTCACCGGTCTCTAGTGAATGGATAGGCTGTATTCTCAGTGATGTCACCGGTCTCTAGTGAATGGATAGGCTGTATTCTCAGTGATGTCACTGGTCTCTAGTGAATGGATAGGCTGCATTCTCAGTGATGTCACTGGACTCTAGTGAATGGATAGGATGCATTCCCAGTGATGTCACCAGTCTTTAGTGAATGAATAGGCTGCATTATCAGTGATGTCACTGGTCTCTAGTGAATGGATAGGCTGCATTCCCAGTGATGTCACCGGCCTCTAGTGAATGGATAGGCTGCATTCTCAGTGATGTCACCAGTCTCTAGTGAATGGATAGGCTGCATTCTCAGTGATGTCACCGGTCTCTAGTGAATGGATAGGCTGCATTCTCAATGATGTCCCCGGACTCTAGTGAATGGATAGGCTACATTCTTACTGGTGCCAATAATCTCCAGTGAATGGATAGGCTACATTATTAGTGTTGTCACCATTCTCTAGTGAATAGATAGGCTGCATTCTCAGTGATGTCACCGATCTCTAGTGCAGTGGCGGCTGGTGTTTTTTTTGGGACAACCACCCCCCCGCCCAGACATCTCCCCGCCCGCCTGCTGTCTGCTGGTTGGACCAGCACTTACCCCATCTAGGAGGCGGGTATCGGGCAGCCGCTCCTGCATCCTCTTCTCCATCACGGCGGCTTCCGCCGTGCGTCTCCTCCCCTTGTCCTAGTCGTCCAATAGGTCCGCCTGTCCTTTCAACCAAAAGACCTGCTTCCTGATTGGCCTGGGAGGAGGTTCAGTGTTACAAATAGTGAATATTCATTCGCTATTGTAACACACCTGGGTGGGCTCAGGTTCGTATTCTCTGCGCCCCAAGCCCACCATATTTTGAAGCCTATTAGAGCCTCTGGCTCTAATTAGGTGCTTCAAAAAACACCCCCCTGTTGGAATTCATGCATCTGGGGTCCTGAATAGGGGCCGGACGCATGGATAGGGGGGCGGCGCCCGTGTGCCCTTAATGGACAGGTCGCTACTGCTCTAGTGAAGGGATAGGCTGCATTCTCAGTGATGTCACCGGTCTTTAGTGAATGGATAGGCTGCATTTGCAGTGATGTCACTGGTCTCTAGTGAATGGATAGGCTGCATTCTCAGTGATGTCACCGGTCTCTAGTGAATGGATAGGCTGCATTCCCAGTGATGTCACCGGTCTCTAGTGAATGGATAGGCTGCATTCTCAATGATGTCACCGGTCTCTAGTGAATGGATAGGCTGCATTCTCAATGATGTCACCGGACTCTAGTGAATGGATAGGCTGCATTCTCAATGATGTCACCGAACTCTAGTGAATGGATAGGCTTCATTCTCAGTGATGTCATCGGTCTCTAGTGAATGGATAGGCTGCATTCTCAGTGATGTCATCGGTCTCTAGTGAATGGATAGGCTTCATCGTCAGTGATGTCACCGGTCTCTAGTGAATGGATAGGCTGCATTCTCAGTGATGTCATCGGTCTCTAGTGAATGGATAGGCTGCATTCTCAGTGATGTCACCGGTCTCTAGTGAATGGATAGGCTGCATTTTCAGTGATGTCACCGGTCTCTAGTGAATGGATAGGCTGCATTCTCAGTGATGTCATCAGTCTCTAGTGAATGGATAGGCTGCATTCTCAGTGATGTCACCGGTCTCTAGTGAATGGATAGGCTGCATTCTCAGTGATGTCACACAGTTTCCAAGCTTTACACTACTGAATATTCATTTGGGTCATGTCTTCAAGCCATAAAACCATTAGGAGTAAAGTCATTATCTGGTTTCCCTGATACGTACAACCTTAGCCATGATTCTCCAGTAGAACGCTTTTTAATCTAAGAACATTACTTCCAGCAAATTCATTTTACTCAACAAATACTTTACAGAAACCAAATAAAAATATCCCCCGACTATTCAATAAAACTCTTTTGTCTCTTGCTAATGCAAAAGCCGTTATTCACTTTGTTTCATATTTTTTATTTTGCATATAACACAAAGGCAATGTGACAGAAAATTCCATTTGCGTGATTAGACACCGGTATGGGTCCTCCATGCTTGATCTGCTTCTATTTCTAATATATGTATGATAACAGTCTAAACTGAATTACAGGCTGAGTTTGACTTTTGACTGGAATTTTTATTAAAGTATGGCTTCGGGGTAGTGTTTAGAAGAGAATATATTATTGTTATGTGTCTACTTTTTCTACTTTCTATGAATTTTTTTTTTCTTCACCTCCTTGTTGTGCGCCAAGGATTTTTTCTTTTTTTTTTTTTTTTCTTTAGTTCCTTTTGCTTCTAAAGACGAATTTATCAATTATTAACTGAATGGGAAATTCTTAAAAAGAAGCAATGGAATTTGAAATGAATAGGAAAATTCATTTAAGTTAGCCATCACCAATGAAATGTAAGCATCTTCACAAAAAAAAATCTCACCATCTTTAAAATAAAAGTAATTAATTCCCATTTTTTCCTTGGAAGCTTTGTAGTTTAGATCTGTATCAGATAATTATTTTCTTTTATTCAGCCCTGTGGAAATGCTGCCGGTCATGCGATGACTATACAGGCGTGGAGAGGAATTGGTTTACTGTATTGCGATGAGCTATTATTTTTTTAGCACTTTTCTTTTTTTTTTTTTTTTTTTTACGTGACAACCTATGAACCCCTTTTATTCAGAGTCTTGTGGAATTTTGTTTTTATATATTTTTTGGCTTTTCTGGATTAATAATTACATTTTTATTTGTAGAGATTTGTAAAAATGAACAAAAATATTGCGCTGGTGCAATAAATAAATGCACAATAAAAAAAGCAGAAAAAACACACTATGAGATATTTTTCATAGTCAAATTCATATAGATCCACTGTGTTGCGCTAATCAATAAGTTTATCAGTAAATTCCAATAGTTGCCAAAGATACACTCTACGTGTTTCATCATATGTGACTTCCTCCGGGGCATGCATAGGGCGGGGCCACATGCTGATGTCATTGTGCAACCGGAAGTGACCCACAAGTTTGTTTGTATGCCAACCGGAGTTGAATTTTAACGCCCAATCACCCTGTTGATCTTTATAAGTGGCATTTATATTTGAATAAAAGGTAATAATTGCTTTTACGTTATGTGGAGCGTCTACTCCTGTTTTTATTTCTGAGCATTTTTGGCTGGAGGTGGAGATATACGAGTCACCTTAAGACTATGGGGAGGAGCTGGGGAAATGTGGTTGGTGTGGATCTTCATGGCATATGGTTTTTATGACTTTTGGGGGGTCATATTTATTTGGTAAGCCTGCATTTCTGTCCACCTGGTGGAGGTTCAGTGGTGGCTTGTGCTCAATATTGGGGGAGTGGCTAACTAACACCACCCTTACCCCCCCCCCCCCGGGGGGAGATGGATGGTGGAGATCAAACCCCCCCTCCGCAGGAGACGGGTAGAGGGGATCGCCCAAACCAACCCAGTGGAGTGCCCTGCACCCCGAGCCCACCCTTTTTTGAAGCCAATTAGAGCCTCAGGTTCTAACCATTGGAATCCATGCATCTGGCGCCCCACATGTAGATCAGGGGGGCCGGGCGCATGGATTAAGGGCCACCACTGTGGTGGTTCTTGGTCTATCATGGCACTCATTTAAAGTTTGTTAGGTGGAAGATTCTTACCTCATATTGCAGATGTTTTTTTTTTATTAATCATCTTTATTGGTTTTGGAACATTTTCTTATCTTTGACAACTATTTGAATTTACTGATATACCTATAAAATTAGCGCAACACAGTGGATCTATATTTTTAACAGATTTGCCGATAACTGCCCATCTTCAAACTGGTTGCCCTGAGACTTGCTGCCATTGGGCACATGATGGTGGCCGTAGTGAACATACAGTGCATTGCTGGTCTGTCCAATCAGAGGGATTTTTTTTGCCATCTCATTGCTCATTGGAAAACCTGTGCAACAATGAGCACCAACAATTGCTTGGGGTGCTGTTCTTGAAGCCTATGGTTCTATTGCTACCTACTGGCTTTGTCCTGTTCTGCAAAATATCACACTAAAGGTTTGTTTAGATTGGCGCCCCCTTTACTGTACCCACTGAAGAAGGAGCCCCCCAGCGTGAGGTTTGGACTGAGGGTCCCCTTATACTTTATACCCCCCCCCATAATAATACAATTTTTATTTGTAGAGATTTGTCAAAATGAACAAAAAAATGCACTGGTGCAATAAAATAATGCACAATAAAAAAATCAGCAAACACACTGAGATATTTTTCATAGTCACAATTCATAAAAAAGATTCAATGATTTGCGCTAATCAATAAGTATATCAGTAAATTCCAATAGTTGCCAAAGATACACTCTACGCGTTTCATCACATGTGACTTCTTCCAAGGCATGCATAGGGCGGGGCTACATGCTGATGTCATTGTGCAACGGGAAGTGACCCACAAGTTTGTTTGTATGCCAACCGGAGTTGAATTTTAACGCCCAATCACCCTGTTGATGTTTATAAGTGGCATTTATATTTCAAATAAAAGGTAATAATGGCTTTTACGTTATGTGGAGCGTCTACTCTTGTTTTTATTTCTGAGCATTTATGGCTGGAGGTGGAGATATACGAGTCACCTTGAGACTATGAGGAGGAGCTGGGGAGACGTGGTTGGTGTGGATCTTCATGGCATATGGTTTTTATGACTTCTCCAATACTAGGCTTGTTTAGATTGGCGCCCCCCCCCCCGTACTGTACCCACAGAAGAAGGAGCCCCAGTGTGAGGTTTGGACTGGAGGGCCACTTTTACTTTATACCACCAATGCTTGGTACCCCTACACCTTCCCCAATCCCCCCCCACACACACACTGTGTGCCCCCTACTTAGCTGCCCCTTCATTACAATGGATGGAAGAGATCTGAAGATGAACAACAGCAAAGCTTTATAGGTATGCACTGGTGAGGATTCCAAGGTCTTTTTCCTAATGTGTCTCCTACAGGGGGTGTTTAGATTGGCACCCCCTGTAACCATTGATGTAGTTACAAAAGAAGGGGCCCCAGCATGAGGTTTGGACTGAGGGTCCCCTTTTACTTTACACCCCCCCCCCCCGGCTTGGTAACTCTACACCCCCCCCCCCCCCCACACACACACACACACACACACTGTATGCCCCCTACCTAGCTGTCCCCTTCATTACAATGGATGGGATAGCTGAAAATGACCTGCAGTAAAGCTGTACAGATAAGCACTGATGAGGATTTCATGGTATTTTGCCCAATGTGTCTCTTACAGGGTGTATTTAGATTGGCACCCCCTGTACCCAAAGATGTAGTTACAGAAGAAGGAGCCTCAATATGAGGTTTGGAATGAGGGTCCACTTTTACCTTACACCTCCCCCCCCATAATTGGTACCCCTACACCTCCCCCCTGTGTGCCCCCTACTATCTGCCCCCTTCATTACAATGGACACTGTACAGGTAAGCACTGATGAAGGGTCCATGATCTTTTCTTCAATGACCAAGCATGTCAAATAATGAAAGTAAACCGTCACAAAGGAGCACGTATCCACTTTCCCTCAGCGCTCATGAACCTAATAAAGTGAAAGGTCACAGACCCTTAAGCTGCTGCTATTAACTAAATCTGAATGTACCGGTAATTGATATGCTTAAACCCCCAAAGAGAAGTGTAAACATTAGCAGCGCTAATAAATATGGCTACTAAATTGAAGACATAAACATAATGTACCATCGTCCTATCAACTAGAAAATTAGGGGAAGATTTTTGGAGGCAACTATGGACTCTCGTGGTACGGCAAAGACTCACCTTAACCAAGTGTAAAGTGTCCAATAATGTTGAAATAATCAAACACAGAGATGAACTTAAATAGTCTGTACAGGGTGATATGCCGTATCCAAGTAGCCAACAGCGCACAGGGGGGGGGATGATGATAATAATATTAATCTATGAATCCCTTCACCACATTCACGTGAAACACCGCTCCCTTCGGATGTTACACCAGAAATCAGGTGAAAATCAGCTTCTAGCTCAACAATTTAGCAGCACTCCTCCTCCGATCACCGGATCATGGTACAGACTACCCTCTTTAGTTCCAGGCTCCAATTCACCAATAATGGATCTTTTTGGACTCCAGACTCCAAGTCGCTCTTGACCTCCAAGCTCTGATTAACCGGCATTGGATCTTTAGATACCAAACTCCAAATAACTGCTAATGGATCCCCAGCTCATCAGCGATAGTGCCAGAGGGAAGGAAATGTCTCATAGCGTAATTCAGTTTAAAATCAATTTTTAATGATACCCAAAAGCCCCCTTACCTATTGCACTTACAATGTTAAAAACAAAATAAAACATATTACAGACGACCGTCTGCTACCATGTGAAACTCTCACCGCTACTCAGATTTCAAAGATCGTGGCAATATTCGGGTTGGGTTCCACAAGGATGGACGAGCAGAGTGGCCGTGTAGACATGCTCTTATGACCAACCATGAATGAGTAAGGGCCCCTGCAATCTCCACCAGCCGTGTAACTTCATTGACCACTTCTGCCCCTTCATTGACCACTTCTGCCCCTTCATCGTCCACTTCTGCCCCTTCATCGTCCACTTCTGCCCCTTCATTGACCACTTCTGCCCCTTCATCGACCACTTCTGCCCCTTCATCGTCCACTTCTGCCCCTTCATCGACCACTTCTGCCCCTTCATCGACCACTTCTGCCCCTTCATCGTCCACTTCTGCCCCTTCATCGTCCACTTCTGCCCTGCATCACGGTTCAACAGCCCCAGGAGCAGACATTGTGCAGATGCACAAGGGCCCTTTGTGATTTAGGGGCCTATTTACACTACATGCACTTTAGGTGGATCCTGTGACCTTGCCCTGTGTCACACAGACATTGCATTTTTCTAGGTCTGGTGGAAGGAGGGAGGCATCCTTCATAATCTTCCCTGGTGGTCACCCAAGTAGTGTTGGTCAGTAGAAAAGTAAATAAAAACCCCATGCCAGTTCATTTTTTTTTTTAGAAAAAGGAGTGTATGGCGCAATAAGTGGTGTGTGTACACAGATACAATTGAGTTCAGCAAAAAGTCCATAGGTCCAAGGAGACTGATGCATCTCCTAGTGAACAGATTAGGAAAGAAGAGGGCACGATCTAAGTGTAGAATAAAACATGTTTATTTGGAGTGAAAGACAATTGGCAACTCACACTGAACAGTTAAAAACACTGGCTCATCAAAAGGTTGGGGCCTCTGGTGGAAGTCCTCAGCACAGCAGGGCACCTGGGTCCAGACAAACACAAGAGGTATGCTGGTGGAGTAACATGATGGAAATGAATGAGCGCTTTAAGTATCACTGCGGTCGGCAGCTGGTCCGTGCATGTGCAGTGTGGGGTCCACCAGAGGCCCCAACATTTTGATTGAAACTTTTTGCCATAAATCGGCCACAACCAGGTGCTCCTCACAAGATTTCTGACAGAGGAGTGAAAATAATTATCAGAAGAGTTGTCCAGGAGCCAAGGACCACTTGTGGAGAGCTTCAGAAAGACCTGGAATTAGCAGGTACAATTGTTTCAAAGAAAACAATAAGCAATGCTGTCACCCGCCATGGCCTGTATGCACGCTCACCACGCAAGACTCCATTGCTGAAGAAAAAGCATGTTGAAGCTCGTTTAAAGTTTGATGCACAACATTTAGATAAGCCTGTGAAATACGGGGAGAATATAGTCTGCTTAGATGAGACCAAAATTGAACTCTTTGGATGCCATAATACACACCATGTTTGGAGGTCACATGGCACATCACCCCAAAAACACCCCCCGATACCAACAGTGAGGTTAGGAGGTGGGAACATCATGGTGGGGCAGGGCTGACTTTCAGCATACGGTTCTGGCAAACTTCATATCATTGAAGGAAGGATGAATCGAAAAATGGACCAAGACATTCCTGATAACAATCTGCTGCCATCTACCAGGATGATGAAGATGAAACGAGGGAGGACAATGATCCCAAAGACAAAGCCAAGGAAGCTCCCAGCTGGTTTCAAAGAAAGAAAATAAAGCTGCTAGGATGGCCCAGCCAATCACCTGACTTGAATCCAATAGAAAATCTATGGGAAGAACTAAAGATCAGAGTTCATAGAAGAGACCCACAGAACATTCAAGGGTTTGTAAATCCTTTTTTTTTTTTTCACCTTAATGCATCCTTTGCATCAAGGTAAAAGAAAAATTTCTGGCAGTGACTGCCCCCCTCCAGCCACCACTACCCTCCCCCCCCCGTTTTATTTATGAGCCCCCTCATTCACTCAGCGGAGACGTGCTTTCCCTCTCTGCACGGGGTCCCAGCTCTTGATTGGATAGATTGATAGCAGTGCAGCCATTGGCTCCCACTGCTGTCAATCAAATCCATTAATGCTGGCGCCGAGGGGGGGGGGCGGGGGGGCCGAGTCCAGCATTCGTGTCTGTGGATGCAAATGCTGGACTCGGGAGCGCGCCCGCAAGATAACCCCCCCGGGGGAGCGCTTCTCCTAGGGGATTATCTGATAAGAGGAGCCGCCGGGAGACCCCAGAAGTCGAGGTTCGGGGGCCACTCTGTGCAAAACGAGCTGCACAGTGGAGGCAAGTATGATATGTTTGTTATTTAAAAAAAAAAAAAGATGAAGCTTCACAATCACTTTTAGGCCTCATGCACACTGGACGATAAAATAACGTTATAAAAACGCCAGTCGCTTTGCAATGAATTTTCCAACGTTTTTCAAAGTTTTTGCAATAGCGGTTTTTAGCGTTTTTCCCGCGTTAGTGTTGTTTAGCAGTTTTTTGGGGGCGATTTTTTTTTTTTTCCAATGGATTCAAAGCGTAAAAAAAATGCTGGTGAGCCGCGTTTTTGACAGTTTATCTGCGTTTTTTTATGTTAGAGCGTTTTAACAGCTGAAAACAGCTGAAAACCTCCTCTCAGAACCCACTAGTTTTGGGGTTTTTTTTTTTAAAAGCCAAAAAAACGCCCCTGCCAAAAACTGCTGATAACAGCCTATGTGTGCATGGACACATAGGATAACATGATGGGGAGTTTATTGACTGTAGAAAAAAAAACCTCTGAAGCCAAAAACAGCTGCTGTAAAAACATCCAAAAACGTCCAGTGTGCATGAGGCCTTAAGATTGGAAGATTTGTTTGTGTGGAAGAATGGGCAAAAATCACACCCGAGCAACGCATGCGGCTAGTTTCTCCATACAAGAGCCTGCGTCCTGAAGCTGTCATTACAAAGGATTTTGTACCAAATATTAAATACATTTCAGTTAGTGCGTACAATACTTTTTCCCTGTGTCCTTCCACTTTAGTACACAGAACTTAATTTCTGAACTTATTTGTTTTGGTGTCTTTGTATGTATGGATTGCATGGCTTGTTACCGACATGTGGGGAAAATTTCATGTCATTACCACCTTTAGACATATATTTACCTAGAAAAATGGTGACGTGTTCAATACTTATTTGCTGTATATATATCTATATTGATATATATAGATGTATCTATATATAGATATATCTATATATATCTATATAGATATAGATTTATATAGATATATATATATATATATATATATATATATATATATATATATATGTGTGTGTATATATATATATATATATATATATATATATATATATATATATATATATATATATATATATGTGTGTGTGTGTGTGTATTTTTTATTTTTATTTTTACATTCACACTGTCACCAATCGGTGTCCCTGATCGCTGCCACACCAGTCATATGGTGATGCTTTACTGCTCCAGTGAAAATAAGTAGAAAAAAAAAAAAAAAAAGATTGTGATAAAAACGAATTTTATTTCGTTACTTCATTTTGCAAAAAATTGTGCCAAAATATTATAACTTCAAAAAACTTGCCATGCCTCTTGCTAAACACCTTCACTGCCACACCAGTCATATTATGATGCTATACTGTACTGGTGGTGACAGTATGTAAAAAAATGTGAAAAAAAACTTTTTTTTTATTCAATTTCATCATTTTCAAAAAAAAATGGGAAGTTTATTGACTGTAATTTATTGACTGTAGAAAAAAAAAACGCAGATAAACGCTGATAAATGCTCAAAAACATGGCTCACCGGCATTATTTGACGTTTTGGATACATTGAAAAAATAAATAAAAAATATGTTTTTCCAAAAAAAAAAAAAAAAAAAGCTAAAAAACACTAACGCAGAAAAATGCAAAAAAAACGCGAATAATTGCTAAAAAACGCTATTGCAAAAATGTTGGAAAACTCACTGCAAATCTACTGGCGTTTTTATAAGGTTATTTTAACGTCCAGTGTGCATCAGGCCTAAAAAGTGATTGTAAAGCTTCATCTTTTTTTTTTTTTTGACAAAAAAGTACAACTTCAAAACACTCGCCATGTCTCTAACTGAATGCCTCAGACTGTCTACTTTCCAAAAAGGGGTCATTTGGGGGGTATTTGTACTGTTCTGGTATTTTAGGGCCTCAAGAAATGAGATACCATCAGTACATCAGGACTGATCAATTCTCAAATATTTAGAACCATAGTTTGTTGAAATGTAGCAGAATACATTTTGGCCTAAATTTATGAAGAAAGATTATTTATTTTTTTATTTTTTATTTTTTTTATTTTTTTTAGCTTGTGATAGTGTGACAGTCTCATGCTGGCCACACATGGGTCGAATTCTGAACGAACCTTGAAAAATCAGAAACCCCCACGCGTCCTGTGACCTGATGGTGCCACCACCGACCTCAAAACTCAACTAGTCAAGCCCCCAACCCCACCCCATGCTGCAAATGAAAAGAAACCCCGCGGCCGGGAATCCTCCTTTCCCTCCAAGTCACAGCTCACGCGAATTTCCCCCCTCGGCCGCACCTCCTGCACGATTCACCCATCATTGACCAGAAACTCGTTCCTTCCTCAAAAAACCCCCAACATTCCCCGACCACCCAAAAGCTGCATGAAGAAAGATTATTTATTTGCAAAAAATGTTAAACAGAAACTAAGAAAAACCTGTTATTTTTTTCAACATTTTTGGAATTTTTTCGTTTATATAGCAAAAAAAAAAAAAAAAAAAACACAGTGGTGATTAAATACCACCAAAAGAAATCTCTAAAAAAAGATAGAAATTTAATGACTGAGAAATTGACATTCAAAGTGTGATAGCGCTTAAAGCTAAAAATTAGCCTGAGCAGGAAGGGGGTGAAAGTGCCCGGTATCGAAGTGTGGTTAACCACTTAAAGACCAGCCGCCGCAGTTGTACTGCGACAGGTTGGCTCTCCTGGGCGAACTGCTGTCATTGTACGTCGGTCGCTTTAAGAGCTCTAGGGGGCACGTGTGCGTCCGGCGGCCGCGATGTCCACCAGTGACCTACAATCGCTCCTCAGAGAGCCAGAGCAGAGATCTGTCAATGTAAACAGACACATCCCCGTTCTGATAGGGGAGTAGAGAGAGATCTGCTGTTCCTAGTGATTAGGAACAGCGATCTCTCTCCTCCTCCAGTCAGTCCCCTCCCCCCACAGTAAGAAACATCTCCCTAGTGAACACATTTAACCCCTTGATCGCCCCCTAGTGTTAACCCCTTCCATGCCAGTGACATTTATACTGTAATCAGTGGCTATTTTTTAGCTCTGATCGCTGTATAAATGTCACTGGTCCCAAAAAAGTGCCAAAAGTGTCCGATCTGTCTGCCAAAATGTCGCAGTCCCGCTAAAAATTGCTGATCACCACCATTACTAGTAAAAAAAATAATAATAATAAAAATGCCAAAAATGTATCCCCTATTTTGTAGACGCTATAACTTTTCTGCAAACCAATTAATATACTCTTATTTTTTTTTTTTTTACCAAAAATATGTAGAAGAATACATATTGGCCTAAACTGATGAAGAAGTTCTTTTTTTTTTACTTTTTTTTATATTTGTTTTAGCAAAAAGTAAATAATATTTTTTTGGTATTTTTTTTTATATTTATTATAGCAAAAAGTTAATAATATTGTGGTTTTTTTTTTTTTTATATTTGTTTTAGCAAAAAGTAAATAATATTTTTTTGGTGTTTTTTTTAAATTTATTATAGCAAAAAGTTAATAATATTGTGGTTTTTTTTTTGTTTTTTTTTTAAATTGTCGGTCTTTTTTTGTTTATAGTGCAAAAAGAAAAACCGCAGAGGCGATCTAATACCACCATAAGAAAGCTCTATTTGTGGGGAAAAAAAAGGTCATCAATTTTATTTGAGTACAGCGTCGCACGGCCGCGCAATTGTCAGTTAAAGCGACGCAGTGCCGTATCTCAAAAAATGGCCTGGTCATTAAGGGGGCAAATCCTTCCGGTTCTTAACTCGTTAAATGTAGGTACATTTATTTACTTATTTATGTTGTTTCTTTTTTGCAAAAGGTGAACTGTACTATTGGAATACTCCACCTTCCTCCTCTGTATTTCTTAAAAATCATACTAATGGCAACAACAACACAGCAAAAAGAAGAAACAAAAATAGTAGTTTTGGATGAAATTAGGAGAGCTTACTACAAAAGTAATTACTGAACTCGGACACACTGAACCCGGGGGAATCCCAAACATGAACCTCGGTGGGTAGGTAGTTCCACCCATTACCGAAGGTGTGACTATTGGTAGACACTTTATTATCTCAGACAAAGACGTCTTCCCTTTGGGAAGAAGATTACAGAAAATTGCATTTATATAGCTAAAAACTTACAGAAACTATTAATCCAATGCAATTGTATTGCCAGCAAACACTTATGAAAGGTGAAATGAGTGAAATGTCTGCCATTCGGATTCCTATTTACAGCTGTGAAATACAAAAAAAGTCTCCAAGGGGATTTATTGGAAAAAAAAAAACTATGTAATGCAAACAGTTGACTATTTTGAAAGGTATGGCGGGTTTTGAATTCATTTATGACTCTGATTTAAAACTAAACTCCAGGCAAAAAGGTATACACAGATTTTTGAAATTTTTTTTATCAGATATTCTTCATAGCAGAAAGTAAAAAATATTGTTTTTTTTTTTTTTTGTTTTTTTTTTTTCAAAGTTGTCTTTTTTTGTTTATAGTGCAAAAGGTAAAAAACCCCAGTGGTGATCAAATACCACCAAAAGAAAGCTCTATTTGTGGGAAAACAAATGACATTAATTTAATTAGTGTACAGCGTCGCACGACCGCGCAATTGTCAGTTAAAGTGCCAGATCGCAAAAAAATTGCCTGGTCATGAAGGGGGCAAGGTGGGGGTGGTGGTAAATCAAGTTCATATAAGTAACATTGTTTATAAACATTGATCAGACAGAACAGGGGTAGGCAACGCCTGGCACTGGTGACACAAGTGGCACACAAAGCCTCTTTTGCCGGCACTCGACTCCCTCCCCATCAGCAGAGCAGCGCTGACACTTATCAATGTAAACAAATACTTAAATTATCAAAAATATGGTGTGGATAGTCAGTGGGCACTATGCGGTGTGGATAGTCAGTGGACACTATGTGGTGTGGATAGTCAGTGGACACTATGCGGTGTGGATAGTCAGTGGACACTATGCGGTGTGGATAGTCAGTGGACACTATGTGGTGTGGATAGTCAGTGGACACTATGTGGTGTGGATAGTCAGTGGACACTATGTGGTGTGGATAGTCAGTGGACACTATGTGGTGTGGATAGTCAGTGGGCACTATGTGGTGTGGATAGTCAGTGGGCACTATGCGGTGTGGATAGTCAGTGGACACTATGCGGTGTGGATAGTCAGTGGACACTATGCGGTGTGGATAGTCAGTGGACACTATGCGGTGTGGATAGTCAGTGGACACTATGTGGTGTGGATAGTCAGTGGACACTATGCGGTGTGGATAGTCAGTGGACACTATGCGGTGTGGATAGTCAGTGGGCACTATGTGGTGTGGATAGTCAGTGGGCACTATGCGGTGTGGATAGTCAGTGGACACTATGTGGTGTGGATAGTCAGTGGGCACTATGCGGTGTGGATAGTCAGTGGACACTATGTGGTGTGGATAGTCAGTGGACACTATGTGGTGTGGATAGTCAGTGGACACTATGTGGTGTGGATAGTCAGTGGACACTATGCGGTGTGGATAGTCAGTGGACACTATGTGGTGTGGATAGTCAGTGGACACTATGTGGTGTGGATAGTCAGTGGACACTATGCGGTGTGGATAGTCAGTGGACACTATGTGGTGTGGATAGTCAGTGGACACTATGTGGTGTGGATAGTCAGTGGACACTATGCGGTGTGGATAGTCAGTGGACACTATGCGGTGTGGATAGTCAGTGGACACTATGTGGTGTGGATAGTCAGTGGACACTATGTGGTGTGGATAGTCAGTGGACACTATGCGGTGTGGATAGTCAGTGGACACTATGTGGTGTGGATAGTCAGTGGACACTATGTGGTGTGGATAGTCAGTGGACACTATGTGGTGTGGATAGTCAGTGGACACTATGCAGTGTGGATAGTGATCAGAAAATTGTAAGTAAAATTTCGTCCGACGAACGATCTGCCGGTTTTCTGATAGTTAGTATAGTGCTTTGGACAGCCGATTCCGAACTTTCGGACGACGAAAACTGGATGTGCAGACTATAAAATCTTTGTCGTATGTGAACACAATGTCTGATTTTCGTTTTAAGCAGTACGTTTTTAAAAAAAAAAAAATCATAAGAGCAAGACTACGCATGCTCAGAAATGAAAGAATACCCACTTCCATACCGGGCCTATTCTGGCACTTCTCTCCTATATGTAAAAATCATAATTTTTTTGCTAGAAAATTACTCGGAACCCCCAAACATTATATATATTTTTTAGCAGACACGCTAGGGAATAAAATGGCGGTCATTGCAACTTTTTATCGGTATTTGCGCAACAATTTTTCAAACGTGTTTTTTTTTGGAAAAAAAACAGTTTCATGATTTAAAAAATAACAAAAAGTTAGCCCAATTCTTTTATATAATGTGAAAGATGATGTCACGGGTAAATAGATACCCAACATGTCACGCTTTAAAATTGCGCACACTCATGGAATGACGCCAAACTTCAGTACTTAAAAATCTCCATAGGCGACGCTTTAAAATTTTTTTACAGGTTATATGTTTAGAGTTACAGGGGAGGTCTAGTGCTAGAATTGTTGCTTGTACTCTATCGCACGCGGCAATACCTCACATGTGTGGTTTGAACGGCATTTACATACGTGGGCGGGACTAACGTGTGCGTTCGCTTCTAAAGCGCAAGCTACCGGGGACAGGGGCGTTTTAAATGACTTATTTTTTTATTTTATTTTTAATTTTATTTTATTTTTTTATTTTTACTTTCTTTTACAACATTTCTTTAAATTACTTTTATTCCTATAATGGCATGTACACACAAGCGGACTTTTCGACGGACTAGGTCCGGTAGACCGGACTCCGTCGGACAATTTGACCATGTGTGGGCTCCAGCGGACTTTTTTTCCCCAAAAGTCCGACGGTCCTAGAAATAAAACATGTTTCAAATCTTTCAGACGGACTCGAGTCCGGTCAAAAAGTCCGCTCGTCTGTATGCTGGTCCGACGGACAAAAACCAATGCTAGGGCAGCTATTGGCTATTGGCTATGAACTTCCTTGTTTTAGTTCGGTGTATGTCATCACGTACGAACCCGTTGGACTTTGGTTGATCGTGTGTAGGCAAGTCCGTTCATTCGAAAGTCCGTCGAAAATTATGTCGAAAAGTCCGCCCATGTGTACGCGGCATTACAAGGAATGTAAACATCCCTTGTAATAGGAATCAATCGTGACATGTCCTCTTTATGGAGAGATGCGGGGTCATTAAGTCCCCACATCTCTCCTCCAGCCTGGAAAACATGAGATCAGAAAAAAAATCCACGATCACATGCTTACCAGCCGCGACCATGGCTTTGTTTACATCCGCGGCTGGGACGTGACGTCATAACGTTGCGCCCGGGCCTCCGACAGTCATGGAGATGACCGGTGACCATCTGGTCACCGGTCATCTCTATGCTAGTCATCCTGCGGCGGCCGATTCTTTCCATGGGAGAGCCTGTAGAAGCACTAGATGGCGGCGGGAGCGGGGGGTGTCCCCTCCCGTCGCCTATAAGAACGATCAAGCGGTGGAACTGCCGCTATGATCGTTCTTATGGTGCACAGAATCGCCGGCTGAAAACAAGGATATCTGAATGATGCCTGTAGCTGCACCCATCATTCAGATATTCCCACTGAAAGTCCAGGACGTCATATGACGTCCTTGGGCGGGAAGTGGATGCTTACAAAACAATTCAACACATTACGTCACTTCTGACGTTGAATTCTGTTGTTCGAGAATTTTCCTATGTTGAGTAACCTCTTCACTTTCGATATGAGACTAGCATGCAACAAAAAAAAAAACAAAAACGGAAAATTTGTCCGATAATCTGATCGTGTGTACGAGGCTTTAGACTGCCCCAAAATCATGTGATATGGGAACCTACCTAAAAACTTCATTCAACTTGTATCCAATCAGACATTCCCTGTACTACAAGACACCATCAAATATTTACTTCTTTGGCTGGAACCAAAGTTTGAACTGGCGCTTTGCTAAAGAACTTGTTAGATACATTTTACTGCATTATACAATGGAGGATACTCCTAACCCAAGCTGGTATTAAAAAAAAAGAAGACTTTGAAGACCAGTATGACTTTTCAATGACTCTCCTAGGTGCA
The DNA here is from genome assembly GCF_042186555.1 of Aquarana catesbeiana. Taxonomy (NCBI): domain Eukaryota; kingdom Metazoa; phylum Chordata; class Amphibia; order Anura; family Ranidae; genus Aquarana; species Aquarana catesbeiana. The sequence continues at coordinate 333,170,429 of NC_133330.1, read as the reverse complement.
CGTAGATCCTAAGTCAATGACTGAACAATATCGAACTCGGAGAATCACCATAATGAGCAGTTCATTAGCATTTTTCAGAAGGAGGTTGCAATACGTTCTTAAAGGGAACGCTTCCTTTGTCAGGTTTAGGTTCATAAATAGCACATGTTTCTCTGGAGTCATTTAAAGTGTCAATATAACATTAAAGATTTAGCTCTGTCCTATTAATCAACAGGATTTAATGGAACAAGGTTGCAGTAAGCCATCTACTTTTCCATTTATCTTCAGTGGTTTGTTATGCATTCATTAATTACATGTGTTTATATAGAGCCTATAATTTACTTACTGTACATTAACATCAGTCTCTGCCCCGGAGGAGCTTACAATCTAAGGTCCCCATCTCACTTACTAAGGCCAATATAGACAGGAGACAGTTAACCACTTAAGGACCGAGCCTCTTTCTAGGATTTGTTGTTTAAAAACATTTTTTTTTTTTTTTGCTAGAAAATTACTTAGAACCCCCAAACATTATAATTTTTTTTTTTAGACACCCTAAAGAATAAAATGGCGGACGTTGCAATACTTTCTGTCACACCGTATTTGCGCAGCGGTCTTATGCCCCGTACACACGGTCGGACATTGATCGGATATTCCGACAACAAAATCCATGGATTTTTTTCCCGACGGATGTTGGCTCAAACTTGTCTTGCATACACACGGTCACACAAAGTTGTCAGGAAAATCCGATCGTTCTGAACGCGGTGACGTAAAACACGTACGTCGGGACTATAAACGGGGCAGTGGCCAATAGCTTTTGTCTCTTAATTTATTCTGAGCATGCGTGGCACTTTGTGCGTCGGATTTGTGTACACACGATCAGAATTTCCGACAACGGATTTTGTTGTCGGAAAATTTTATAGCAAGCTCTCAAACTTTGTGCGTCGGAAAATCCGATGGAAAATGTGTGATGGAGCCCACACACGGTCGGATTTTCCGACAACAAGGTCCTATCACACATTTTCCGTCGCAAAATCCGACTGTGTGTACGGGGCATAACAAGCGCACTTTTTTTTGGAAAAAATACACTTTTCTTAAATAAAAAATAAGACAACAGTAAAGTTAGCCCAATTTTTTTTTTATATTGTGAAAGATAATGTTACGCCGAGTAAATTGATACCCAACAAAATTGCGCCCGCTCGTGGAATGGTGACAAACTTTTACCCTTAAAAATCTCCATAGGCGATGTTTAAAAAATTCTACAGATTGCATGTTTTGAGTTACAGAGGAGGTCTAGGGCTAGAATGATTGCTCTCGCTCTACCGATCGCGGCGATATCTCACATGTGTGGTTTGAACACCATTTTCATATGCGGGCACTACTCACGTATGCGATCGCTTCTGCGCACGAGCTCGGCAGGACGGGGCGCGTTTAAAAAAAATGTTTTTCCTATTTATTTTACCTTTTATTTTTTATTTTTACACTGTTCTTTAAAAAAAAAAATTGTGTCACTTTTATTCCTATTACAATGAATGTAAACATCCCTTGTAATAGAAAAAAAAGCATGACAGGACCTCTTAAATATGAGATCTGGGGTCAAAAAGCCCTCAGATCTCATATTTACACTAAAATGCAATAAATAAAAATGTTGTCATTTGAAAAAATAAAGAATAAAAAATGGCCCTTTAAGAGCTATGGGCGGAAGTGACGTTATGATGTCGCTTCCGCCCTGCAATGGTATGGAGATGGGTGGCCATCTTCCCCTCACTCGTCTCCATACCCAGGAAGTACAAGGATCCGATTGCCTCCGCCTCTACCGACGGCTCCGGTAAGTGGCGGAGGGCACCGGAGCGCGGCAGCACCTCTCCTGCCACCGATAAAAGTGATCTTGCAGCGAATACACCGCAGAGACCACTATTATCAGAAACCGGACCGCCCACCGGAGAAGAGGATACAGGGGGTTATGGCAGCTAGCTGCTGCCATAACAAAGATATCCCTTTTCAAAGTTAGGACGTATATCGTCGTGTGGCGGACCAGAAGTGGTTAACCTACCAGAATGTATTTGGAGTGTGGGAGGAAACCCATGCAAGCACAAGGAGTACAGGCAAACTCCATGCAGATAATGTTCTGGCTTGGATTCAAACCGGGGACCCCAGTGCTGCAAGGCAGCAATACTAGTCATTAGCATTAGGCCACTGTATGTTGGCCCCAAGTAGCGGGATCCACAGTCACGTGGGGAGGGGGGGGGATTTCACGCAGCGCTCCTAAACCTGGTACAGGCACATGATGTACATGTGCATGATTGCATGCCACCCCATCGTGGTATATTCTGAGTATATACAATATTGAGGCAAGTCAGCAAGTGGTTAAAGACTAACTTTAGGTTTTTTTTTGCTTTTTAAAAGTTGTCAGCTACAAATTCTGTAATTGCTGACTTTTAAAAAATCAGGCAGTCACCAGTACCTGGAGTCCAGCAAGGTCTTCCCGCAGTTGGTACTTCTTACCGTTGCAGGTCCCTGGTGCCACCATTTTGGATACACATACGTCTGTGGCTGTGCGAATAGTCTTGCAACATCCTAGGTGTTGTGATTTTTTTTCCCAGGAGGCTGCAGGAGGGGCGGGCATGGGTCAAGAAGACGCCAACCTTGCCTAGGATTGTGGATGTAGGAGTGGTACCAATACAAAATTGGTACTCGCTTTCCCCCTCCCCTAAATAAACCTGTAACTCAGTTACAGGCTGGGGGGAGGGAGAAAACCAGCAGGACTTCCCTTTTGTAAGTGAAGTCCCGCTTTAGAGAAGAATTTCAGATATGGATATTATTTCAGCTGGGACCAATGTAACTATCTATATACCATATCTGTGGGATCCCTCTAGAAGCTGGAAATCACTGTGGTAGGGACCGCTACTACAGTAATCTCCACTGTACTCCCCCTGCCAAGCATCTGTCCTGCTGCATTGTGAACACAGGAGGTCGGATGCTGCGCATGAACACCATTGGGCAGTGTAATGTCAACGACCGGCTTTCCATCTTGTTTATTCAGAGAAAGCTTTGCATTCATTGAGAAAATGCTAATTGATCTCTGAATGGTGCCCTTGACAACAGATTATCCTCTTGTGTTCAGAATACAACAGGGCGGCCACTTGGCATAAGACCTGGGGGACAAGTAAAGATCATTGCAGTAGAGGTGTAGTAAGGGTGTCTAGATTTCCAGCTTCTAGAGCAGGGTTTCTCAACCTCCAGGAGGTTGCTAGGGGTTCGTTGAGCAATGAACAATTTCTGCCTCTAAGATAAGTTCCCACCGACACCATTGATCTTTTTAGCTATCTGTAAGGGGGTAATTCTTCCCAATGACCACAAGTGTAGGGAGCATTCTTCCTCAACCAGGGTTCCATGGAATCCTAAGGTTCCTCCAGAAGTTGCTCAGGATTCCTTGAGCAATGAGCAATTTCTGCCACTCAGATAAGTTCCCACTGACCCTATTGATCTTTTTAGCTATCTGTAAGGGGGTATTACTTCCCGATGACCACAAGTTTCAGGAACATTCTTCCCACTGACCAATCACACTAAGGTATCATGAGTTGTAGATATAGTAATTGTTAGCAGGGCTTCCATGAGACCTGAAAGTTTATTTCAAGGGTTCCTCTGTGTTGAAAGAGTTGAGAAGAGCTGATCTAGAGGGATGTAAAAATATCCATATCTGGAATTCTTTTTTAGCAGCTAAAAGTGTAGATTTTCCTTATTGAATGCTGCAACCTATCAGTGATCTAACAACGATGATGTCTCCAAACAGCACCATAAAGTAACTAGTCCAATGGTACAACTCCCACAACTGAGCAGCAGATATGTTGGAAATGTATGTTAGACGCATACAGCTCATGCATATTTTTATATGTACGTATGTATATATGTAAATGTATACATGTAAATGTCAAGACCTTTATTGGTCTCTACATCCCTTTCGTCAATTTATTGTCTGTCTAGTTAATATTTTATACCTTCCATTGGCTTATGTTCGAATGTTGTCAAGCAATGTACAGAACGTTATCTTTTTAAAAAAATTTAAAAAAAGCGGAATGTTGTTGCAGAACATGGTAGAGAGAATTCTGCTCTAGTTCTCTGATGCATGTGAAGTGACATTTTTTGAAGATTAACAGCAGGGCGAGATGTGTGTGTCTGCTTATCATACACAATTACTGTAACGTTTTATTCAACTGTCTTTTTAGAGAATGCAAAGAGGGCCAGAGATGTGCTGGCAAGGGCTGATTGGAGTGGTGACGTCAGAAAAATATTCTACAGAAAAGACCGGCTCTTTATGAGATGATTGAAGCTGGTTTGCATTTGTAATGGAGGGGAGTACAGTGGCCTTGCAAGACGTGAGTTCTGGTTTTGATCCCCTTCAGGTTCATGATTAGGTCATGATAAATGGAGATGGGTTTCTCTTGCATTGCACTTATCTCCTGGAAGGTAATTGTCTGTTCCATTAGGCTTATTTCTGCTTTTAAAGGGGGTTTCCACTTTTCAATGGTTGAATGAAGCAATGGGGAGTCAGAGGAAATGATTCATATTGGATGATGATAAAAGCTAAACTTCAATTGCATACGTATATTGGTCCAGCTTGGCTTATTGTAAGTAGGCATTTCCTTGAGGCTTGAGGGCCACTTGATGAATTGGAAGGCAGATGGTGGGCCAGGTATTCTTGAGTGTCTTGCATAGAAGTCTTGTCCTCAACTCCACTGGACACCTTTGGAAAGAATTAGAATCCAGATGTTGAGCCACATCTTCAAATCCAACATCAGCACCTCCAAGTTCCTCCATCTTTGTGGTAAGAGTTTGGTGAAGACCATTTTCTGTTCCAGCAATACTGTGCCCCTGTGTATGCAATGCAAGCTCCATAAAGACATGGATTGATTATAGTTTGGTGTGGAGGAACTCAAGTGTCCTGTACAGAGCTCTGACCTCAACCCTACTAAACACATTTGGGATGAAATGGAATGCAGGGTGAACCAGGTCTTCTTATCCAATATCGGTACCTCCAAGTTCCTCAGTCTTTGTGGTAACAGTTTGATGAGGACCCTTTTCTGTACCAGCAATACTGTGCTCCTGTGTACAAAGCCGGCTGCATAAAGATGTGGATTGACCAGTTTGGTGTGGAGGAACTCAAGTATATTATACAGAGCCCTGACCTCAACCCTACTGAACACCTTTGGGAAGAATTGGAATGCAGATGGTGAGCCAGGTCTTCTTATCCAACATCAGTACCTCCAAGTTCCTCCATCCAGTAGCCCATCTAGAAGTGCCTGATGCTGTGGTGGTCTGAATGGTGGTGGTCGGCCTTGCTGCTGGATGGGATCCAAACAATTCTTAGCTTAAGCGCTTTGGGATCTTTGCACTGTCCAGGCTGGATCCCCCTACCTCCCTGTGACCTGGACTGGATTAAACACATGGAACACCATACTTTTATACTTGACTGTAGGCCATTCCCTCGTATAGGTTTTGTGTCATTTGCTACTGAAAGTTCTTGTCCATTGGATTTCTTCTGAGGAAGAGCAAGTCTCAAAACATCGGGCATGTGGGCATAGTATAATTTGATGTAAAAATAATGCACGCCTCCTTGATCTGGGGTTATTTAGAATTTATTGTTTATGTCACACAGTTTTTTCATGGATCTGTGTTCATATTTCAGATAAGAGACACGCAAACAATTTTTGGCCTGTTTTAACTTTGTAACAATAAAGTTTTATATCGATTTTTACCAAGTTGTGATGGCTCTTTTGTTGCCCTAAAAATCCCTGCCACTCGATTGGTTATTTTTTAGTTACAATTTATATTCTCTTACAGGCTTCTATTAAAAAAAAAGACACATACAGATCTCTACAAAGATCCCCCAAATAATATGGAATGCAGGGCAAATTGGCTCATCTCTAATAGGAATAAACTTGAATATAACAGTGTGGTGTTTCAATTCTGGATTCTAAGACAGAGGCTCTCACCACTTCCAACTCTACCTAAAACTTTAAAGGAAAGCAGAGTTGGGTTTATTCCATTGCTTTAGTAATTCCTGTAGCTACTAGGCAAAACAAAGCTCACAGTTTTTATAAAGGATTGACAAAGGGGGCGAACGCGTGGCGATAATAGTTTGAGGATATGGCTCCTTATTAAGGCAACTCTAGCTAAAAGGGAGGAATCGGCTTCCTCTGATAATGCACCATCCACCTGTGGAGCTCTGAAGCCTACAAATAGCATCGGGAATGTGTTTTGGCAGCTATATTACGGATTTTGTGCAAACTCACTATATATTATGTCCCACAGGAGCCTGAGAAACAAAGAGGAATTTAGATGAATTGCTGACAACGCTCTTGAACAAATTCATATTTCTTCGGCACGACAAAATTGTTCCCTTTTCCAAAAAAAATAAGAAGAAATAAAAAGGCTTTTTCGGCTTTGACTGCAGAGGTATCCGGAGTGCGAGCTCCATCCGCACCTCACCGGGAACACATCCCGCCATGAGAATGGCCAATACCGCCGGGAAATTAGGAATAACGAGATTACAAATCAGGTACAGATAAAGGCTTTTAAAGTGTAAAAATTTTTGATTGTGAAAAAGAAACAATCCCTTTAAGTCTATTCTGGCCCCACATTTGGTAAAGGTTTTTAACAGTTGCCTTGCTTAGGGGGTGCTTTCCCCTTCCATGCGGGACTTGGCTGTGATTCTTCTTTCAAAAGGTAAAGATCCTTCGATGATTGAGAATTGGCGCCCAATCAGCCTTCTCAATGTCGATAGAAAGGTGCTGGCAAAGATATTTTTCTGAGACCTATCATCAGTAGCAAATTCTTTGCTTTCTCGCCATCAGCACTGTTCGGTCCAGGGTAGGTGCACCCTCACAGCGGTTTTAGCTGTCCGGGAGGCCTTGGAGCAGTGCAGGGCTGCAGGTTGGGGAAAGTATTTGCTGACATTGGATCAGGCAAAGGCTTTTGATCGTGTTAACCATGAGTACCTGTGATTGCTCCTTAGTAAGTACGGTCTGCCGGGTGGTTTTGTCGATTGGTTGAAAGTCTTGTATAAGGGAAAGCTTTCCTCTTGTTAATGGTTGGGTTGGGCAGTCCTTTGAGGTTGGCTCCGGGGTGTGTCAAGGTTGTCCCCTGAGTCCCCTGCTCTATGTGTTTGCAATCGACCCCTTCATCAGGAGGCTAGAGAGCAGCATGTTGTGTGGGGTACCAGTGGGTCTCCCGGGTGAGCCGCCATTGAGAGTTGTTGCCTATGCGGACAATGTGTCGATGATTTTCACTGGGATGGATGAAGTAGAGGAGGTGGTCTCTCTGACATCACGTTACTCTGAAGCATCCAAGCTCCAAGATCAATCAGGAAAAGAGTGAAGTTTTCTGAATGGGAAAGGAAGGTGAGGGGTTTGATCTCCCGGACACCTTTCCAGTGCCCCAGGAAAAAATTAAGATACTAGGCATTGAATTTGGACCTGGCGATTATGGCCTCAAAAACTGGGAAGGCAGACTGGAACTTGCCAATACTAAAGGTGGTCAGCTGGAAGAGATGGAAGTTATTTCTGAGGGAAAGGGTTGATCTGATTAAGACTTACCTGATTTTGATCTTCTTGTATGTCAGCTTTGTCTGCATCTTGCCAATGTCTCTCTATGCTAGGGTCAGTAGTGTGTTCTTACAGATGTTATGGGGGAACAGACTGAACCCCATCAAGAGGAATGTCACCTATCTATTCAGGAGGGAGGGTGGCTTAGGTATGGTCAACCCAGTTCTTTTCTTTTTGCTGTTTAACATTGGTAATATGCTTGCAGTGGAAACTCCTGGATGGGTAGGCATATTTAAATCTTGGTTTAGGCCTTTTCTACGACTTTGGGAAGAAGGTGGCCAAGTGATGGGGTCATCGTGGTCAGCTACCAGCCTACGTTGCCTGAAGTTACTGCGGCAGTGACGATTGCCGGCTGAAGATCTCAGATCGGTTCAGAGGAAAGTCCTTATGTGTCGAGTCTTGAGTAAAGTCTTTCATGACCCACTGGTCTTAAGGGATTGCCCAGGCCCAGTTTTGAGGGCAGGGTTAAGACTGATTAATTTAGATAGAGTCCCCCTTAAATTTAGGGATCTGGCCTGGCTGTGCTTCCATGAGAGACTCTATGTTCTGGGCAATTTGAAATACTGCAGTGGGATGGATCGTAGCTGTCCTTGGAAGGAGTGTGCAGGTGAGGAGGAGACTATGGACCATTTTTTGCTTCGTTTCCCTTTTAACATAGAGGTGTACAAACAGGTGGGACGGGCCTTCGGTGTTCCTTTCCTCTCCAGGCTGGGTTATGCTGAGTGGGTGTACGGAGCATTCAATACTGGTGGTGTTTTTTGATTAGATACCCTTTTTCTAGTTAGCCTAGTAGTCCGTTATTTCACTTGGAACGCGCGGTGTCAGGTCAGCATTCGGCATAAAATCCTTCCTGTTCAGCTGGTGGTGTATGACATTTTGCATGAGGTGGAGAAGATTCGGGTGCTTGAGAGAGACAAGCGGAGTCAGGGGGCTTGGTTAAAGGCGTGGAGGGGTTTCAAGCCTCCCTGACTGCCAGGAGTCTCTTTCCCGGGTGTGGCTGTCTGTCTCTTATCACCCTAGAGTTTTTAATTTATGATTCATGTTTGATAAATGGCTGCGTACATAGGTGATGGGTTGTGCCTCTTAGGCCCTCTCTGCTGCTTTATGTAAATAGTTTTCTAAAAATGTGTTGGTAATGGATTATGTATATATTGTAAATATAATTTCTGTTGAAGTTTTGTACTATGGTTTTGTTTTTTACTTTTGTATAAAATTGGTTGCTTAATTCTTTTCAATAAAAGATCAATAGTACCCCTTCATCGGTATTAGTTGGAGGAATAGTGCCCCATCATTGGTGTCAGTGGGAGGAATTGTACCCCATCGTTGGTGTCAGTGGGAGAAATAGTGCCCAATCACTGGTGTCAGTGGGAGGAATAATGCCCAATCATTGGTCTCAGTGGGAGGAATAGTGCCCCATCATTGATGTCAGTGGGAGGAATAGTGTCCCATCATTTGTGTCAGTGTGAGGAATAATGTCCAATCATTGGTGTCAGTGGAAGGAATAGTACCCTATTGTTGGTGTCAGTGGGAGGAATAATGCCAAATTGTTAGTGTCAGTGGAAGACATAGTGCCCCATCATTGGTATCAGTGGAAGGAATCGTGCCTCATCATTGGTGTCAGTGGGAGGAATAGTGCCCCATCATTGGTGTCAGTGGGAGGAATAGTGCCCCATCATTGGTGTCAGTGGGAGGAATAGTGCCCCATCATTGGTGTCAGTGGGAGGAATAGTGCCCCATCATTAGTGTCAGTGGGAGGAATAGTGTCTCGTATGAGTGAGAGGAACAGTGCCCCAAGGGCCAGATAAAGGGCAGCAAAGGGCTGCAGTTTGGAGACTACTGCACTAGATGATTGTCTCAAGAGTCCAAAACTCTTTTATTAATATCACAAGTACAACAGACACAAAGTGCATCCAATGTGTTTCAGGGTAAAATTCCCCCTCCCATCAGGGCCTGGACAATGTAGCAAAAGGTATCTAATGGATTCAAATCATAAGCTCCTGGATACAAAACTTTCACAGGAGGGGAAGTTAATATTATCATGCCTGTATTCACAGCCAGGTGATGTGATTGGCTAAAACGATTGGCTAGAACTCCTAGAATTTCTTACATTGCCCCCGTTGGCTCTCACTTGATTTCCTCTTTAGTGCAACTTTTTTTGCTTTTCAACACAACTTTTATCATTAAAGTCATTACTTGAAAAGCGCAAGCGTCTGTCATTTTATGTCCGCTGCAGTAAAGGTGGCTTTTTATATGAACCGCCTGTGAAGTGCCAATCGTTATTATTTACAGGCCTCTTACTCTTTTGTGCCTTCTGTCATCTAGGGGAGGCTGATTGATGCTTCATGCTTGATAAGCTAAAGAAATAGGTGTAAATGTATTTTTATATGGTATATTAGACCTTGAAATGACCTGCAACTCATCTCTGCCACTAATCAGCCTTCTTTTCGAAGTATTAGTGAAGATCACCACCATGGTGATGCTCACGTAGACCGTTCCCGCTCTTGTAAGGCCAGTTGGGTTCTACCCCCTCCAGGCAGGCAGCACATAGGGGACACCCCCCCCAATCTAAGTGCCAGAGCCCAGCTCAACCCTTTGTCTCCCCAGACAGCCCAGAGCAGCCTTTTTCAACCAGGGTGCCTTGAGGTTCCTTCAGGGGTGCCTTGGCAAAATGCCTAGAAATTGATCATACAATTGTATACAAGCCAGCAGATGGATGAAGCCTTTTAGTTACACAAAGCCACGGGTTTTCATTGTGCACCACTATGACTTTCTATCCAGTGGCATCCTAACAACCAATGATATCATCAGTTAATAAGGAGAGATGGTCAGAGACTGCAGACATGATACAGGAGATGGTCAGAGACTGTGACATGATACAGGAGATGGTCAGGGGTTGTGTATATGGTACAAGATGTGGTCAGAGACTGTGGACATAATAGAAGAGAAGATCAGAGACTTCAGACATAATACCAGAGATGGTCAGAGACTGCAGACATAATACAGGAGATGGTCAGAGACTGCAGACATAGTACAGGAGATGGTCAGAGATTGTGGACATGATACAAGAGATGGTCAGAGACTGTAGACTTGATACAAGGGATAGTCAAACTATGGATATAATACAAGAGATGGTCAGAGACTGCAGACATAATACAGGGGATGGTTTGAGACTGCAGATATGATACAGGAGATGGTCAGAGATTGTGGACATGATAGAACAGATGGATGGTTAGAGACTGTAGACTTGATACAAGGTAAAGTCAGACTATGGATATAATAAAAGAGATGGTCAGAGACTGCAGACATGGTAATCAAAATGGTCAGAGACTGTGGATATAATACACAAGATGGTTCAAGAGATGGTCAGAGACTGTGGATACAATATAGGAGATGGTCAGAGACTGTAGATATAATATAGAAGTTGGTCTGAGACTACAGACATGATACAGGGGATGATCAGAGATTGCAGACACAGTGCAAGAGATATTCAAAGACACGTGGACATGCTGCAGGAGACGGTCAGAGACGGTGAACATACTATAGGAGTCGTTGGAGACTGGAGACATTCTTCGGGGGACAGCCATAGACTGGAGACACATTACATGAGATTCCTAAAAATCACCATAAAATGTCAATAAAAAAAGCACAGAACAGTATCTGCAGGAGCCCCGAGGCTCACACAAAAAGTGCCAAAGGGCCGCATGTGGCCCCCCGGGCTGCAAGTTGGGCACCAGGGACTTACAATCTCACTCTGTCCCAGAGCATGGACTTTTTGGACTATGTTGGGTATTACATTTTTTTTTCTTCTTAAAATATTGGCTACATATACACTTTAATTCTCCCCGCAGAGTCAGGGACTCGCTGTTTTTACATTCCTCATCATAAATTGGGTAATTTCACTGAATAAAAGAGAGAAGATGTCCATATCTTTTGCAGAAAAAGAAGCATATATATTTCTCATTTCAGTTTGCATTTTTCATTCATTTTTTATTCCGTTTTACAATTTCCCATCCTTTCAGATTTTGGTAAAAACTTCTCACTTTAGAAAGCAGAGTTCTCTGTGTCCATATAACATGCAGAATGTGTCAAAGATACTATTATACCGCAGCAAATGCTGTATAATTACATTTCATGAAATCCCGTACAGAAAGCATTCCACTTAACCTTGTTAAAACGTCTCGGCTATGCAGCAAGAATGTATTACTAAGTGCGTTACTGGAAGATATATTACTCCGAAATACCAGTCTGGATGGGGAGATTTTATTAAGCGATCCTGCCAGAGAGATTTGCCGCTAACAAATGTACTTTATGCTTGGTATGCGCTTTAAAACAAAAAGCTTTTCATAGGTTATTAGAGCTAATGGAATTATTCTAACGTCTAAATGAATTGGAGCTCAAACTGGGAGAGGTTGGTGAGGCAGAATCACAAAAAGCCTACGGAAAAAGAGGAGACATAGTAATATATGCACTAAAAATAAAGATGCATTCCTAAAAAGTCAGGGATTGTATTATGTGATGTCTCCAGTGAATGGATAGGCTGCATTCTCAGTGATGTCACCGTCTCTAGTGAATGGATAGGCTGCATTCTCAGTGATGTCACCGGTCTCCAGTGAATAGATAGGCTGCATTCTCAGTGATGTCACCAGTCTATAGTGAATGGATAGGCTGCATTCCCAGTGATGTCACCAGTCTCTAGTGAATGGATAGGCTGCATTCTCAGTGATGTCACCGGTCTCTAGTGAATGGATAGGCTGCATTCCCAGTGATGTCACCAGTCTCTAGTGAATGGATAGGCTACATTCTCAGTGATGTCACTGCTCTCTAGTGAATGGATAGGCTGCATTCTCAGTGATGTCACCGGTCTCTAGTGAATGGATAGGCTGCATTCTCAGTGATGTCACCGGTCTCTAGTGAATGGATAGGCTGCATTCTCAGTGATGTCACTGGTCTCTAGTGAATGGATAGGCAGCATTCTCAGTGATGTCATCGCTCTCCAGTGAATGTATAGGCTGCATTCTCAGTGATGTCACCGGTCTCTAGTGAATGGATAGGCTGCATTCCCAGTGATGTCACTGGTCTCTAGTGAATGGATAGGCTGCATTCTCAGTGATGTCACCGGTCTCTAGTGAATGGATAGGCTGCATTCTCAGTGATGTCATCGCTCTCCAGTGAATGAATAGGCTGCATTCTCAGTGATGTCACCGGTCTCTAGTGAATGGATAGGCTGCATTCTCAGTGATGTCACCGGTCTCTAGTGAATGGATAGGCTGCATTCTCAGTGATGTCACCGGTCTCTAGTGAATGGATAGGCTGCATTCTCAGTGATGTCACTGGTCTCTAGTGAGTGGATAGGCTGGATTCTGAGTGATGTCACCGGTCTCTAGTGAATGGGGTATAGGGTTATATTTGTAAATAGGGTATATTTTTGCATAGGGTTATATTTGTATATAGGGTTATACTTGTATATAGGGTAATATTTGTATTTGGGGTATACGGTTATATTTGTATATAGGACATAGGTTATATTTGTTTATAGGGTAATATTTGTATAAAGGGTATAGGGTAATATTTGTATATAGGGTTATATTTGTGTATAGGGTATAGGATTATATTTGTATATAGGGTATTGGGTTATATTTTTATATAGGGTATAGGTAATATTTGTATATGTGGTATAGAGTTATATTTGTATAAAGGGTATAGGTTATATTTGTATATATGGTTATATCTATATATAGGCTATAGGGTAATATTTGTATATTGGGTAATATTTGTATTTGGGGTATAGGGTTACATTTATATATAGTGTATAGAGTTATATTTGTATATAGATATAGGGTTATATTTGTATATAGAGTATAGGGTTACTGTATATTGGGTATAGGGTAATATTTGTATATAGGGTTATATTTTTATATAGGGTAATATTTGTATATAGGGTATAGGGTTATATTTGTATATAGGGTATAGGTAATATTTGTATATAGGGTTATATTTGTAACTTTAGTTCCACTTTAATATTCCAGCAGATGAGAAATATTAGGATTCTGAAACTAAAGCTAACCCATTATATAGTGCAAGCTGCTTGTGTTTGATACCAGTCTCTGCGCCGTGTGTATTAACATGATTAGCCTTGATCCATTTCATCTCAGTGACTGAGTCCGTGGCAATGGAGAGCGTGACAATTTGCTGCATTAATGACTCCTCCGATAGACGATACATTTTTCGTGCCCTCGCCGGTTATTTTATGTCCATTCTACCTTGAATCCTCGGCTGCAGTTGCGCCATTAAGTAAACGCTTCACGATGACTGATTAAACAGCAAAGGCTTCATTTTATCTAACTCGATTCTTTACTGCTAGAGATGACAATTTGCACAGATCATATCACAATGATAATTCCCCCTTTTTATAGACTTGTGACACATTAACCCGGCCTTGGAGACAAATATGGGCGCTTTATATTGCATCTGGAATAATTGTCTTAAATTTAGTGGATACTTTGTAATTCCGTTTTCTGCTTTGAGCAATCACAGGTGAAAGTTACATCGCTTTGGCTGTTGCTTAGTTACTGTAACGTATCGCCACATTGTTTTTATTGTCTTTTTAAACTGACCATTTTTTATTTATTTTTTTAAAGTGCATCTCAAGGTGAAAACTTTTTTCTTTTGTTTCAGATAGTCTGGGGAAGGAGTAGAAGAACTTTGTGTTTTTACGACGATCCAGGGCTCCCTAAGTCTCCCCAGAGTCCAGCCACTTTGGAGTGCAATTTTGATGCAACTTTGGATGGGTGCAACTTGCTTTACATTCTGGTGTGACTTTCATGCAACCTTTGAGGGTCTTGCATTGCAGTCTATGGCAGTGGCGGCTGGTGCTCAAAATTTTTTTGGGGGGGGCGCAAACAAACTAAAAAATTCTGAAAAAAAACCCCATCAGTTGCCGCCATTGTGCCCATCAATTGCTGCCACTGTGCCATCAAACGCAGCCACTGTACCATCAATCGCAGCCACTGTGTTCATCAATTGCCGCCACTGTGCCATCAAATGCAGCCACTGTACCATCAATTGCAGCCACTGTGCCCATCAATTGCCGCCACTGTGTCATCAATTGCCGCCACTGTACCATCAATTGCCGCCACTGTGCCCATCAATTGCCGCCACTGTGCCATCAAACGCAGCCACTGAGCCATCAATTGCCGCCACTGTGCCATCAAACGCAGCCACTGAGCCATCAATTGCCGCCACTGTGCCATTAAATGCAGCCACTGTGCCCATCAATTGCTCCCACTGTGCCCCATCAAACGCAGCCACTGTGCCATATCAAATTCTGCCAGTGTGCCCCCCCGCCGGCCCGCCGCCTGGCGTCCAATCACAGCGCCACAGCGTGTTGTTGCTGGGGACGATCTATTGTTGCTGGGGAGAATCCTTTGTTGCTAGGGGGGTTCTATTGCTGTTGGGGTGCTCTATTGTTGCTGTGCAGGTCAATTGTTGCTGGCGGGGGGTCTATTGTTGCCAGAAGGTTCTATTGTTGCTGGGGTGGTCAATTGTTGCTGGGGAGATGTATTGTTGCTGGGTGGGTCTATTGTTGCTGGGGTGGTCAATTGTTGCTGGGGAGATGTATTGTTGCTGGGTGGGTCTATTGTTGCTGGGGTGGTCAATTGTTGCTGGGGAGATGTATTGTTGCTGGGTGGGTCTATTGTTGCTGGGGGGGGAGTCTATTGTTGCCAGAAGGTTATATTGTTGCTGGGTGGGGCTATTGTTGCTGATGAGGTATATTGTTACTAGGTGGGTCTATTGTTGCTGGGGAGGATCTATTGTTGCTGGGGAGGATCTGTTGTTGCTGGGGGATCTATGGTTGCTGAGGGGGCAGGGGATTTATTGTATTGCCTTTCATGTCATCATTAACAAACTCCATATAAATGGCTTAGCACCATAAAATGATCCTTGGTTCTGTATTCTTTACAAGGGGTGGTACAGGGAGGTGGGTAGGGGGGGGGGGGCAGAGACAACAGCGACTCTGTGGGGGGGGGGGTTGGGTAGTACCTGGGCGTATTCTCTAAAAAGAAAAAAAAAAAGCCCCGACTGTAATACATTCATTTTTATATCCACCTGTAGATCAGCTTAATTTTTATTGCAGATAAAAACACAAATCAGTTTTAGTAACCGGCAACGAGTTCCATTGTTCAGCAGAAACAATAAAACGCTCGATCTGAAATGTATCCATAAAACGTATCCCAGCGCAATCAGCGACTTCTCCTCCTATAATCAGCGATCGCTGAACATCCTCTCAAATATCAGGCCGGTCGTTTCCCCATCTCCGCTCCGAGCCGTTCAAGTGATTTACGCTTATGTTGGCAGGCTGGCACAGGCCTTATCGCCAATTATACCTGGCATTTCACGTTCGTTCATTCGTTCGTGATCTTACGGCAATTACGCACAAAGAAAAGAAAAAAAAAAAAACAAGAAAATTATTAGTCTTAATATGAGACGACTTCAGCACGGCTCATCGCATTGGAAGACTTATGTAAATCTCGCGTAGGTCCTTAAACGCAAACATGTCGGTTAATAGCACCCTCTCCAGTCAGGCGGAAGATTGAACCCACGGGCCTCATAAACAATGTGCTGTTTTGGGAAGATTACATCCGTTTAAACAGCTGCGAACATCGCTGTCAGCAAATCCATTTCTATTCTGTCGCCGAGCCGCTGCGCTTGACAGACAATGCGAAATGTTTTATCTGCATTGGTACGGCTATAAAAGTAGGAAAAACTTCCAACTTCGCAGAGGCCGCGACAGTCATCGCCGTTATTTTGGCGGAGCGCGTTGAGACTATTCCAAAACTTTCACCGGAGAAAGAGTCAAAATAATCTGAAAGGTGTTGTAAACCTCCGAAATGTAAAATGAACAAAGCACATCCTTCTCTAGGGTGAATGTGCCTGAATCCAAAGCACCGAGGGCGATTTCTGTCTGCTCCCTCGTTCCTCTGCTATCTGTATAAGTCAGTTTTGATAGTCTATACCAGGGGTCTCCAAACAATTTCAGAAGAAGGGCCATGATGTATAACATCCCCATCAGAGCCAACCTTACATCAAGGACCCCTTTAAATTACAAATTCCTATAGATTCTCCCCTTACATCAAGGTCCCCATTGGAGCCCCCCTTACATCAGGGTCCCTATTAGATTCTGTTTTACATCAGGGTCCCCTTTACTTCCAAATCCCCATTAGAGTCCCCTTTAAAATTACAATCCCTATTAGATTTCCCCCTTATATTAAGGTCCCCATTTGATCCCCCCTTACATCAGGGTCCCCTTTACATCAGAATTCCCTTTAAGTTACAGTCCCTATTAGATTCCCCCTTACATCAAGTTCCCCATTGAAGCAAACCCCCCCCTTTACATCACGGTCCACATTAGATTCTCTCATTCTCTTTTACATCAGGGTCCCCTTTACTTCCAAATCCCCATCAGTGTCCCCTTTACATTACAATCCCTAATAGTTTCCCCCCTTACATGAAGGTCCCCATTGGAGCCCCCCCCTTACATAAGGGTCCCCTTTACATCATAATCCCCATCAGGGTCCCCTTTAAATTCCAATCCGTATTAGATTCCCCCTTACATTAAAGTCCCCAGTGCTGCCTCCCTTACATCAGGGTCCCCTTTACTTCAGAATCCCCATCAGAGTCCCTTTTAAGTTACAGTCCCTATTAGATTCCCCCCTTACATCAAGTTCCCCATTGAAGCAACCCCCCCCCCCTTACATCACGGCCCCTATTAGATTCTCTCATTCTCTTTTACATCAGGGTCCCCTTTATTTCCAAATCCCCATCAGTGTCCCCCTTAAATTACAATCCCTATTAGTTTCCTCCCTTACAGTAAGGTCCCCATTGGATCCCCCTTACATCAGGGTCCCCTTTACATCATAATCCCCATCAGTGTCCCCATTAAATTATAATCCCCATTAGATTCCCCCCTTACATCAAGGTCCCCATTGGAGCCCCCCTTACATCAGGGTCCCCTTTGCTACAAAATCCCCATCACAGTCCCCTTTAAATTACAATCCCTATTAGAATTCTCCCCCCCAACCCCTTTACATCAAGGTCCTCATTGGAGCCCCCCTCCCCCTTACATCTTTTACATCTGGGTCCCCTTTACTTCAGAATCCCTATCAGTTCCCCATCTGAGTTTCTTCTTACATCTGAATCACTTCTTACATCAGAGTTCCCAATAAATTAGAATCCGTATTATATTCCCCCCTTACATCAAGGTCCCCATTGGAGCTCCCCCTTATGCCAAGGTCCCCACTAGAGTCTCTTGTACGTCAGGGTCCTCTTTACTTTAGGATCCCCATCAGACTCCCCTTTAAATTACAATCCTATTCAATTCTCCTCTTTACATCAAGGTCCTCATTGGAGCCCCCCCTTACATCAGGGTCCCCATTAGAGTCCCCCCTTACATCAGGGTCCCCATTAGAGTCCCCCCTTACATCAGGGTCTCCATCTGAGTATCCTCCTTACATCTGAAACACTTGTTATATCAGGGTCTTCATCAGAGTCCCTCTACATCAGGGTCCCCCTTAAATTAGAATCCCTATTAGATTCCCCCTTACATTAAAGCCCCCATTGGCGTTCCCCCTTATGCCAAGGTCCCCATTAGAGTCCCTCCTTACATCAAGGTACCCATTAGAGTCCCTCTTTATGTTAAGGTCCCCATTGGAGCCCTCTTACATTAGGGTCCTCATTAAAGTCTACCCTCACATCGCGATCCCCATTTCAGTCCCCCCTTACATCAGAGTCCCCATCTGAATTTCCCCTTACATCTGAATCACCCCTTACATCAGGGTCCCCACCAGAGTCCCCGTACATCAGTGTCCCCATCAGACACCCCTACATCAGTGTCCCCATCAGAGTCCCCCTACATCAGGCTCCCCATCAGAGTCCCCCTACATCAGGGTCCCCATCAGAGTCTGGGTGGAGGTTGAAGCAGAGACCATAGGCAGCCTTTGCTGACCTGATTCCTCAGTCTGCTGCACATTCTGCTGAAGATGCTCCACTGACCCGGAGATAATCCTGTAGAGGGCGGAATGTGGCCCACAGGCCAAAGTTTGGAGACTCCCGGTCTATGCCAAAGGAGCAGAGCGGATGGGGGATGGGGAGCTCCAACACACAGACTGTGATTAACACCCTCAGCTGTGCATGTTTCCATATGGTCTGAGGAAGGAAGAGGCGTGCGCCCTATATCCCTCCGCTCAGGTCTCAGATTACACTCACCTCCCTGCTCTATGCTGTGCAGTGTGTGATGTCACCCCCCCCCCTATCTGGAAGAGCTCAGAAAGACCGTGTAAAAATGTTTGCTTTAGGAGGCTGTAGAGGAGAGAGGGCTGCAGATAAACAGGTGCAACTTATGTAGGAGGGTTTGTTTCATCTCTGTGTATATGGAAGGGTTTACAACCACTTGAAATAAAAGCTGCCAAAACAAGATTTTCAAAAGTTAGTGTGAGCCCAAAAATCAAAAAAGTGAGTCCTATATTGTAATTATCTTCGTACAACACTGAGATCTTCCTTTATATTGAAGGTAATGACAACCATATCCATAAGCCCGGACATAAAACATTCTGCTGAAAGGCAACGCCCAATAAAAGGAATATTCTTCATCAATTGTGTGAAATGAAAAGGAAAATAAATACATCAATAAATAGATAAATAAATAAATAAATCAATAAATACATAAATAAATCAATCAATCAATCAATAAATACCCTACCTTATTCTTTGCAAAAAACAGCTTGTGGTGAGTATTCAAAAAGGGACATCACCTGTAATGACAAGACAATTATCAACAAATGAAAATAAAGTTGCTAAGTTTTTTTTTTATATTTTTTTTTACAATCGCTGACCAAACAGAGAAACTTTCTTCCAGTTTTATATTACAGTAGGCAATATTTAAACCGCTTTTCTTCCAGAGCAATTTTTGAATTTTTCACACAAATGTTAAAAATCTGCATTTTCTTTGCTAGAAATCACTTTAAACCCCCCAAACAATTATATATTTTCTGGAAGCAGAGACCCTGGAGAATAAAATAGTGGCAGCTGCAATTTTTATGCTGCATGGGGGGGGGGCAAGTTCTACATTCGGCGTCTATGGATGCAAATGCTGGACTCGGGAGCACACCCGCAAGTTGACCCCCCGGGAGAGCGCTTCTCCTAGGGGGTTATAGATGCGGGGAGGAGCCGCCGGGGGAACCCCTGAAGTCGAAGATCGGGGCCACTCTGTGCAAAACGAGCTGCACAGTGGAGGTGAGTATGATATGTTTGTTATTTACAAAAAACAAAACAAAAACGAAGTCTTACAATCACTTTAATCCTTTAATCGCCCTAGATGTTTAACCCCTTCCCAGCCAGTGGGTTAGTGTCACTGGTTCCCACAAAGTGTCAGTTAGTGTCTGATTATCTGCTATAAGGCAACTGATCACCGCCATTACTAATATAACAAAAAAAAGAAAGAAATAAGCAAAGTCCATAAAGGCATGGATGAGCGAGTTTGGGGTGGAGGGACTTGACTGGCCTGCACAGAGTCCTGACCTCAACCTGATAGAACACCTTCGGGATGAATTAGAGAGGAGACTGCGAACCAGGCCTTCTCATCCGACATCAGTGCCTGACCTCACAAATGCGCTTCTGGAAGAATGGTCAAACATTCCCATAGACACACTCCTAAACCTTGTGGACAACCTTCCCAGAAGAGTTGAAGCTGTTATAGCTGCAAAGGGTGGGCCAACTCAATATTGAACCCTACAGACTAAGACTGGGATGTCATTAAAGTTCATGTGAGTGTAAAGGCAGGCGTCCCAATACTTTTGGTAATGTAGTGTGTATAGATAGATATATAGATATATAGATAGATATATCTTTATATATCTATCTATATAGAGAGAGAGAGAGATACAGTGGGGACGGAAAGTATTCAGACCCCCTTAAAATTTTCACTCTGTTATATTGCAGCCATTTGCTAAAATCATTTAAGTTCATTTTTTTCCTCATTAATGTACACACAGCACCCCATATTGACAGAAAAACACAGAATTGTTGACATTTTTGCAGATTTATTAAAAAAGAAAAACTGAAATATCACATGGTCCTAAGTATTCAGACCCTTTGCTCAGTATTTAGTAGAAGCCCCTTTTGATGAGTCTTTTTGGGAAAGATGCAACAAGTTTTTCACACCTGGATTTGGGGATCCTCTGCCATTCCTCCTTGCAGATCCTCTCCAGTTCTGTCAGGTTGGATGGTAAACGTTGGTGGACGGCCATTTTTAGGTCTCTCCAGAGATGCTCAATTGGGTTTAAGTCAGGGCTCTGGCTGGGCCATTCAAGAACAGTCACGGAGTTGTTGTGAAGCCACTCCTTCGTTATTTTAGCTGTGTGCTTAGGGTCATTGTCTTGTTGGAAGGTAAACCTTCGGCCCAGTCTGAGGTCCTGAGCACTCTGGAGAAGGTTTTCGTCCAGGATATCCCTGTACTTGGCCGCATTCATCTTTCCCTCGATTGCAACCAGTCGTCCTGTCCCTGCAGCTGAAAAACACCCCCACAGCATGATGCTGCCACCACCATGCTTCACTGTTGGGACTGTATTGGACAGGTGATGAGCAGTGCCTGGTTTTCTCCACACATACCGCTTAGAATTAAGGCCAAAAAGTTCATCAGACCAGAGAATCTTACTTCTCACCATCTTGGAGTCCTTCAGGTGTTTTTTAGCAAGCTCCATGCGGCTTTCATGTGTCTTGCACTGAGGAGAGGCTTCCGTTGGCCACTCTGCCATAAAGCCCCGACTGGTGGAGGGCTGCAGTGATGGTTGACTTTCTACAACCTTCTCCCATCTCCCGACTGCATCTCTGGAGCTCAGCCACAGTGATCTTTGGGTTCTTCTTTACCTCTCTCACCAAGGCTCTTCTCCCCCGATAGCTCAGTTTGGCCAGACGGCCAGCTCTAGGAAGGGTTCTGGTCGTCCCAAATGTCTTCCATTTAAAGATTATGGAGGCCACTGTGCTCTTAGGAACCTTAAGTGCAGCAGAAATGTTTTGTAACCTTGGCCAGATCTGTGCCTTGCCACAATTCTGTCTCTGAGCTGTTCAGGCAGTTCCTTTGACCTCATGATTCTCATTTGCTCTGACATGCACTGTGAGCTGTAAGGTCTTATATAGACAGGTGTGTGGCTTTCCTAATCAAGTCCAATCAGTATAATCAAACACAGCTGGACTCAAATGAAGGTGTAGAACCATCTCAAGGATGATCAGAAGAAATGGACAGCACCTGAGTTAAATATATGAGTGTCACAGCAAAGGGTCTGAATACTTAGGACCATGTGATATTTCAGTTTTTCTTTTTTAATAAATCTGCAAAAATGTCAACAATTCTGTGTTTTTCTGTCAATATGGGGTGCTGTGTGTACAATATGGGGGGCTGTGTGTACAATATGGGGGGCTGTGTGTACAATATGGGGGGCTGTGTGTACATTAATGAGGGAAAAAATGAACTTAAATGATTTTAGCAAATGGCTGCAATATAACAAAGAGTGAAAAATTTAAGGGGGTCTGAATACTTTCCGTCCCCACTATATATATATATATATATATATATATATATATATATATATATATATATATATAGTTATATAGAGATATATTTCTATATATATAGATATATATCCATATCTATATCTATAGATAGATATATAGATCTATCTCTATCTATCTATCTATCTATCTATCTATCTATCTATCTATCTATCTATCTATCTATCTATCTATCTATCTATATATATATATATATATATATATATATATATATATATATATATATATATATATATATATATATATACATACACACAGATAACCACACATGCATTTTATAGGTGGTGTTTTGTGTGTTTTCAGGCTGATTGGCTCCTGAGAACAGACCTGCAGCATATGTAATGTGGGAGAATCCGAACTCCCATCTCCCACCAGCGATTCCATTCATTTGGTTGTGATTTAAAGGATCTGGCAGCGTTCGGTTTGCACACAGAAAAAAACCTTATTGCTCCTCAGTGTATACGGAGAACGGTCTGTTGTCTGGATCATATATAATATATAACGAGGCCTATGTAGAACGCTCAGTCTGTATGGTATTATGTATCATTATTATTTTCCCGTGCGTCTACAGATCATCTGTTTGTTAAACCATTGACATAATTCATATGAAAAAATATGACACAAGCCATTCTGTATTTCACTCTGCAGTCAGCTACAATTAAAAAAAAAAATAAACAAAATCTTTAAAAAAACAAAACAAAAAAAAAAACAAAATAAAAAAAAACATCTTTTTTGCAATCCTTGTTTTGTTGATGGTATTGCTTAGAATCCCCCCCCCCCGTGTTCTTATAAATTGGCCCACTGCTTTTTCCAGTAGTCTGCCCAGAGCTTGAGGCCATGTTACAGACATACCACGCAACAGGGGTTTTATGTTTGGCAAGAGGTTAATGGATTCAGCACATCTAGCAACAACGATAATAAAAACAGCCATTCCCAGTTAGCAATCGTTTGCAGTAAATGCACGTATATGTCCATTGCAATATCTACGGAACAGATGCAGGTAAGTGCGATAAAATTCTAAGTGCTAAAATCATTGCGGCTCATGCAGTTGCCGTGTTTTGTAATGTGAAGTCTTCGTCCCTCAGTAGGAGCCGAATGACATCTCCTGTCTCCAGGACACAAGCCGCGTTGTGTTCTGACACTTGGAATGGATCAATACTATTGGCTCTTTCAGAATTAAGGGACAAGGGGAATCTTCTTATCGCGCTGCTGATGTGTTGATACTGCTAAGCAATGTTGTGTTATTGGATATCTGGTGTCTGTCAGCTCCGTGAGGAAAAAAAATCTAACACAGCGTCAATCAAAAGGTTTTCCTCCAAACAAAAAGCTGAAAATGGCAAAAAAATGTGGAGAGGAAAAGTGAATGTAATTGATTTCATTTATTTTATATATATATATGGTGCCTTTATGGTCTAAGGCAGGGGTCTCCAAACTATGGTCCTCCAGTTGTTCAGGAACTACAATTCCCAAAGTTTTACAATGCCTTGTGGGACGTGTAGACCCTCCAACAGCTGGAGGGTCATAGTTTGAAGATCCCTGATCTAAGGGCTCTGCAGAATGAGAGACTTTTTTGCATTAGTCTCCACCCCAGAGGAGCTCACAGTCTAACCACTTTAACAGAGGCCATTTAACCACCAGTGGAGGAAAACCAGAGTAATGGGAAGAAAAAAGACTTTGATACAATGTCTACCCTACGGGAGCTCACAGTCTGGTCACCATACTAGAAGCTAGTAAACCACCCGTGGAGGAAAACCAGAGCAGCAGGAAGACAAATCCATTTACATCAGCCTTTGCCCCAAAGGAGCTCACAGTCTAAGCACTCTACTAGAAGCCAGTTAACCAGCAGTGGAGGAAAACCAGAGCAACAGGAAGACAAAGCCATTTACATCAGCCTTCTCCCCAGAGGAGCTCGCCTCACAGTCTAACCACTCTACCAGAAGCCAGTAAACCACTGGTGGAGTAAAACCAGAGCAATGGCAAAACAAAGCCATAAACCTGTCTCCACCCCAGAGGAGTTCACAGTCTAACCACTCTACCAGAAGCTAGTAAACCACCAGTGGAGGAAAACCAGAGCAACAGGAAGACAAATCCATTTACATCAGCCTTTGCCCCAAAGGAGCTCACAGTCTAAGCACTCTACTAGAAGCCAGTTAACCAGCAGTGGAGGAAAACCAGAGCAACAGGAAGACAACGCCATTTACATCAGCCTTCTCCCCAGAGGAGCTCGCCTCACAGTCTAACCACTCTACCAGAAGCCAGTAAACCACTGGTGGAGTAAAACCAGAGCAATGGCAAAACAAAGCCATAAACCTGTCTTCACCCCAGAGGAGCTCACAGTCTAACCACTCTACCAGAAGCTAGTAAACCACCAGTGGAGGAAAACCAGAGCAACAGGAAGACAACGCCATTTACATCAGCCTTCTCCCCAGAGGAGCTCGCCTCACAGTCTAACCACTCTACTAGAAGCCAGTCAACCACTAGTGGAGTAAAACCAGAGCAATGGGAAAACAAAGCCGTAAACCTGTCTCCACCCCAGAGGAGCTCACAGTCTAACCACTCTATTAGAAGCTAGTAAACCACCAGTGGAGTAAAACCAGAGCAACAGGAAGACAAAGCCATTTACATCAGCCTCTACCCCAAAGGGGCTCACAGTCTAAGCACTCTACCAGAAGCCAGTTAACCACCAGTGGAAGAAAAACAGAGCAACAAGAAGACAAAGCCTTTTGCATCACTTTCCACCCCAGAGAAGCTCACAGTCTAATCTGTCTAACCACTCTACCAGAATCCAGTTAACCACCAGTGGAGAAAAACCAGAGCAATGGGAATTCAAAGCCTTTTACATCAGTCTCCATCTGTCAGGGCTGGGCTCAGCCCTTCCTTCTCTGAGCCAGCCGCTCAGCTGTCGGCTAACTGCCAACTCTTATCTCTCCACAGTGACTCACCTGTTGGTGATATCCTGCTCGGCAGTGCTGCCTACTTTAGCCATCCAGCCCAGAAGATCTCTGCCTTTGCCTTGGTCACATCTCTAGAGATGCTCTCCTGTGTTCCTGTTAAAGACTTGCTTGGCTGACATTCCTTCTGGCTCCAGATCCTGCTTGCTGTTCTACTACGCTGTTCTCTGACTCCCTGATGTTTTGGCTTGTCTGACTATCCATTCCGGTTCCTAAACTCCGGCTATGTTTTGACTATGTTTAGTCTGGTTCCCTTTTTTTTTATTAAACAAGTGAGATTTAACTGTACTTCTGTCTCAGTCTGATTCATGATTTCTGACACCATCCCAGAGGAGCTCACAGTCTAACCAGTCTGACTGCTCTACCAGAAGCCAGTTAACCACCAGTGAAGGAAAACCAGAGCAATGGGAAGAGAAAATCTTTTTCACCAGTCTCCGCCCCAGAGGAGTTTATAGTCTAACCATTCTACTAAAAGCCAGTTAGCCACCAGTTGAGGGAAACCAGATCAACAGCAAAACAAAAAAAAAAACCTTTTTAGGCAAATGAAAACTTTTAATTTTGCTCTTCCCTAATGGGAAGACATGGAGGTTACATGGGGGTCTATTTAAAAAAAAAATGCATAGTCTTTGCCTAGTGAATCTGCATGTACATTACTTTTTTTATGATTTGGGCAAAAATAAATGTTCTTTAGGCTATTTTCTCTAAAGCAAGAGGGAATTAGCAAATAAATGTAACCATTCGCACACAATGAATATACATGCAGATTCACTAAATGAATTATACACATTGTTTTAAATAAGAAATCCCGTTAGTGGAGCAGTGGTGTGTAAATACAACGTAGCAAGCAGCTGACCAAAATCCAAAGTGGGTGTTCCCCAGTGAGTGGAAATTGGGAAATTTGCCATCTGATATATTCTGCACGTTTGTTCTTGTTGTTTGCCAGCAAACTACAGATCCATCTGATCATCCAATTTTACCAAGTCGATCTATGTTAAAGTTCACTGAACCCTGATGAAGGGGGCTGTTGGCTCCTGTAATATGTAGGCTATTTTATTTTGGGCTCTACCCCTTTGGCTTGACACTCCTGTTGTATTTCTGTGCTTTAAAATCATAAAATCATCTGCTTTGTAAACAGCGTGACCCTCAAGGCATGTTGGGCTTCGTAGTCCCCCAACCGCCACGGAGTCACAAGTTGCCAGGAATTCATCATTCTCATCCACCTCAAGATCTGGATGAAAACGGCTCCAACAGTTAAAACGTATGACTTTCCAGCGCTCTTGTGTCAGTCTCTCGATCTAAGCGCGTCACGCTGCAGGCTGGGTCCGGGTAGAATCGAGTCTAATTCAATATGACACGACAATGAGAAGCAGACAGAATGTGTCACTGCAATAAACTGTCAGTTTTCTGGAACACCGATCCATAAAACCACCTACACTCCGACCGCAATTTCCATAAGCTCATTGCTTACTTGACTCTCCGTAACTTCGTTTTTATGATGAAATTTTAACAACAATTTTATTTCACCGGTTTTTATTTCTCAACGGGGGCAGGTTCAGGCTCTGACATTGCAGAAAATGAGTTTTGGGAAAACAGGAGAGTTTTATTTATTTTTATATCAACCGGATTATAATTTATAGATCAGTAAAAGCTGCTTCTGTTGGCTACCCTGACTGACCACGCATTGCTTTTAATAATACCCCTTTGCATTTTTGGTTATTGAAGGTTGGAATCTAACATCTATAAAATATATATACTGTAGACCCATCAGTGGAGTGGCTCGGTGGTTAGTACTCTTGCAACACACAGATCCTGTGCTGTTAACCAGCTGGAACGCTATTGGCTTAAGAGCCTGCGGAGTGGTGCCTAAGAGGGTGCCCCTAGTATTTCAATTGGTCTAAGACAGGGGCAGACTGACCATTCGGGCACTCGGGCACTGCCCGAGGGCCCCATGCCACTACGGGGCCCCATCAGGGTTGCCAGCCTCAATAAAACCAGGGACAGTATGTAAAAACCTGTGATTTTTTAAAAAAATCACAAGATTATAGCTGCCTCGCCTCTCCAGTACCTTTACAGTGTGTATATGTGTATTCTGTGTGTGTATATTGTGTGTCTGTGTGTGTGTACTGTATGTGTGTGTGTGTGTGTATACTGTGTGGCCCCATAATCTATTGCCTGGGGGTCCCATAATCTCCTATTGCCTGGGGGTCCCATAATCTCCTATTGCCTGGGGGCCCCATAATCTCCTATTGCCTGGGGGCCCCATAATCTCCTATTGCCTGGGGGCCCCATAATCTCCTATTGCCTGGGGGCCCCATAATCTCCTATTGCCCGGAGGCCCCATAATCTTCTCCTATTGCCCGGGGGCCCCATAATCTATTGCCTGGGGGCCCCATGAGTTGTCAGTCCGCCCCTGGTCTAAGACCCCACCTTTGAGAAAGGGGCCATAGGCACAGTGCCTCATGGGCTAGACCTTTTGGTAAAGACCAGGGCAATTCTTGTTACCAGACCGCAAGGCCTAGCCATTGCACCTTTAGGGCTCATTTACACTTGCTTCGGCTTCAACACACATTAACCGCTAGTTTACACTTGCTTCAAAACAAGGCTTCGGACAGGCTTTGTTAAAGCTCTCTGAACGCCAGTCAAAGCCCCTGTCACTAAATAAAATGGTTAGCTTACAGTCCTGTTTACACCTTGCTTTTGCTTTGCTTCAAAAATTATACCCCATGTAGCTTTAGTGGTGCTTCAAAGCAGTTTCAGGGCCTCCATAGAAGTCTATGGCAAAGCTCCCTTGAAGCCCCACTGAAGCCTCACCAAAGCCTCTCTGAAGCCCCACCAAAGCCTCATTGAAGCCTCATCGAAGCCCCACCAAAGCCTCATTGAAGCATCATCGTAGCGCCATGCAAAAGCAAGGTGTAAACAGGACTGTAAGCTAACAATTTTATTAAGTAACATTTTATTTAGTGGCTTTGACTGGCGTTCAGAGAGCTTTAACAAAGCGTGTCCGAAGCCTTGTTTTGAAGTAAGTGTAAACTAGCCGTTAATGTGTGTTGAAGCCGAAGCAATTTTAAATGAGCCCGAACTGTCACCTTATTTTATATTCAATTTTCCTCCTATGTTGGATCTTTGTGGCAGAAACATCCAGCATAAAAATGCATGTGCCGGCAAGTAAACTACATGCATACAGCGTTTAGAAGAGTACATTTCTTCATCCACTCCTCCAGATCCATTGGATTCCCGGCCATGTAAGCCAATGTGTTGGTGATGTGTTGGTGATGGAAGTGGTTGCTAGGGACACAGTAGGTGCCAGCACCCGCTGCTTCCTTAGCAACCATTGACAGTGGGATGCTGTCATATACAGAAGTGGTATAAATGCCGCTTTTATTTATGATGGTCAGCTGCAGCTGAACAGGGGGCTGAAAGGGGCAAAAGCTTGGGCATTCGTCCGAACCCCCAAACAGCCAACCCCTACTTTTCCTACTAGCAGCTGCTGTAGTTAACTTTCACAGCGCTGGAAGACAGTTCCTCAGGGTAGTATCCAGCGGCTATGAAGGAGGCACTGCAGGGAATTTTTTTACAAGAAGCAGTCGCTTGCAGATAATGGGACAAACTTTAACTTTTTTTTTTTTTTTTTTGAGATTGCATAGTCCTATAGTTGCACATGTCCCACGAAATTATTTTAGAATACCGGCAGCAAGGACAAAACCCACCAAACCCAGGCAGAAATCCATGACCGTTTTGTCAGAACAGATTTCCCGACATGTATGTTATTTTCAAACCTAAAAATAAATAAAAAATCTAGTAGCTGGAGAGGCAAGCTTGGTTTAGAGTGTGACAAGTCCAATACATAATAGATAGCGCTGTCTGCTCCTAATAGACCCAAGAGTTCACACCTTTCTTCCAAGTCAAGTTTTATTTACAGGAAACTCCGACCCCAAGAGAAACACGCCTGACGTTCGTGACTGGAGACGGCCATCGTGGCAAGTGCGCAGTTCACACCATATATATATCTAGAGACGCTTTCAGTAAATTGCGTGGTGCTTTCCTGACCCTAATATCTCTGAGATCAAAGTGCGGAATGTCTTACTTTTAATGCAGAGGTTGCCGGTTCACGAGAGAAGCTGCCGGTTCCATGTTAAGTTTATAAGCGTATGCCTAGTTTTTCTTTTATTATATATATTTATAGAAAAACTCTGAACCCATCCAGATCAGCTAATATATGCAATTTTTTAATTAGAACAGATTCGTAGCTGCTCCTGTTCTGTAGATATTGACAAAGACTTTTCCAGTACATCGAGATTTTGCCTTTTTTACCTTAAAGGTTCACAAAAAATGAAAAACTCCTGGCCACCACTCTGGACCCTTCAGGGTTGAGTATTCAGCATATTGCTCACAATGGCAAGCACTCATTGGTCAGCGCTACTATGGGACCACATTGACCAATGAGCAGTGCATCTTTTTTTCTGGGACACCTTTACCGGAAGAGGAAGTCTCAGACAAGCTTCTCATTGGCCAGCTTGGCCATGTGGTCGCACTGTGAGAAGCACTTCTTTCTTCTCGGACACCTTCCAGGAAGAAGAAGTCTCATGAGGAGCTTCTCATTGGCTAGAGCGACCACATGACTATTCCAGTACTTCGGAATTGTCTTTGTTGAGTGTGCTATATGTTGCAATAATTTCCCTCTGGGATTAATAAAGTATTCTGAATGGCCGTCCTGACCAGTGTCGGCCCGTCCAATAGGGGCGCCCGGGCAACGTCCCCTCTCTCCAGGCCACCCCCTATATGGTAATGGATAGATTCATGCATAGCATGAATCTATCATGCGCCCTATTCATGTGGGTCACCGGGCGCATGAATTACAGCGGCAGGGAATTTTTTTTAAGCACCTGATTAGATCCATAGGCTCTAATAGGCTTCAAAATCGGGTGTGTTACAACAGCGAATTAATGTTGAAACACTGATCCTCAAGCCGGCCAATCAGAAGCGGGTGTGAGACCCATTTTCCGATTGGCTGAAAAGAGAAGACTGCCGATTGGCCACCGAGGAGGGGGGAAAGGGAAGCCACCGCCGCCGTGGTGAGCAAGAAGCTGCCATTGATTGAGAAAGGGAGGCCACCGCCGAGCAGGGGGAAGTCGCTGGTGATGGGGTAAGTGCTCTCGACCGACCGACCAACCCGGGGCGGGAGGTGGCATACAGTTTGCTGCCCCCAAAAGATTTTTCCACCAGCCACCACTGGTCCTGACCAATGATGAGATCTTCTTTAATTTGGAACACTAGATTGGAAGAAAAAGCTTGCCAGTGTGGTCATGTGGTCTTGCTGTGAGAAACACTTCTTTCTTCTGGGACATTTTCCAGGAAGAAGTCTCAGATGCGCCTCTCATTGGTCGTTAGGATCAACGTGACTGCCTGGCTAATGAGAAGAGCTTCTTTATTTTGGGACACCTTATTGGAAGAGGAAGCCTCAAAGGAACTTCTCATTGGCAAGCATGGTCATGTGGTCGCATTCTGAGATGCACTGCTTCAATTCCCAGGAAGAAGAAGAAGCTTCAGATGCACTTCTCATTGGTGAGAGCGACCACATGGCCGCCCTGACCAATGAGAAGAGCTTCTTTATTTTGGGAAACCTTATCATCTGAAGAAAAGCCTCAGATGTACTTCTCATTGGTCAGTATGGTTATGCAGTCTTCCTGTGAGAAGCGCTTCTTTCTTCTGCGACACCTTCCAGGAAGAAGAAGACTCAGATGCTCTTCTCATTGGTCAGCACAGGTACGTGGCTGTGATGACCAATGAGCCCTTGCTCATGTTTTACATGAGTAAATAAAAGCTGATCATTGTAAGCACCCCTGACCTTGACCTTTTGAAAAACAACAGACTTACTGGCTAGATCACTGAGTGAAAATAGAAGAGAGAAAGCCTACAAAAAGTAAACTAATACAGACAACCAATTGGTACGCTACAATATAATAAATGTTTGCTTTTGGGTTCAATACTGCTTTAATAACCTAAGGATAAGGGATGCCTGACATGTGAGCCCAAGCTCTGTGCTAAGAAAAATATTAAGCTACTCTCAGCAAAAAAAAGAGATCAAACTATTTTGGGCTCCCCACTCTACTAAAAATTGAGACTGGCCATAGGGCACACCGGGTGTTGCCAGGTGGGCCAGGACCTCTGGGTTGCATGTCCTAAGAAGAGCGGCCTGTTGATGACCAGGCTGCACAGCAGGAGATAAACGGTGACCGCGGTCCGGACAGGGCTAACACAGATCGAGGCCGCCTCTCACCTCCCGCTATGTGGATGTGCCTGAAGCAGGGCTGGTGCCAGCAAACTAGGACGTGCAGAAGAAGGCGGGAGAGAAGTACTTGCAGGGGACAGACACCTCCCAGGCTGGCCACTGGAGATATACCTGCACTCGGGACAATGGCGGCCTCTCTCCTAACACCGGCCGCCACACTGTGACAGCTGCACAGGGAGGAAGGTGAGGGCACTGAACTGAACTGATCCAGTGTGTATTATAGCCAAAGTCATGCTCTGTAGTGGCGAGGAAGGGGGGTGGATTGGGACTATCTGTTTGCTGGTCTGAGGCTGTCTCTTTGCTGGACTAAGGATGTCTCTTTGCTGGTCTAAGGCTGTCTCTTTGATGGACTGTGGATGTTTTTTTTTGTTGGTCTGAGGCTGTCTCTTTGCTGGTCTGGGGATGTCTCTTTGCTGGTCTGGGGCTGTCTCTTTGCTGGTCTGGGATGTCTCTTTGCTGGTCTGGGGCTGTCTCTTTGCTGGTCTGGGGATGTCTCTTTGCTGGTCTGGGGATGTCTCTTTGCTGGTCTGGGGCTGTCTCTTTGCTGGTCTGGGGATGTCTCTTTGCTGGTCTGGGGATGTCTCTTTGCTGGTCTGGGGATGTCTCTTTGCTGGATGGGGGATGTCTCTTTGCTGGATGGGGGATGTCTCTTTGCTGGATGGTGATGTCTCTTTGCCGGGTGGTGATGTCTCTTTGCCAGGTGGGGATGTCTCTTTGCACAGTGCGGATGTCTCTTTGCTGGGTGCGGATATCTGTTTGCTATATGGGGATGTCTCTTTGCGGGATTGGGATGTCTCTCAGGATGAATATCCCGTCACCAACCACCGGCGCGGATGCCCAGGGATGAGGGATGTGAGACAAAGATTTGTGCTGGAAGGGGGGATTTTAGCAGGGGGGGGGCGCAGTTTGGCATGTTCGCCCTGGGCTCTAGATGACCTTGTCCCGGCACTGAATATGGGTATCTCCCACCCCGCGCAGCCAGGCAAACAAATTTTCCACACACGCTGGAGTTAGGAATCAGTCCTTGCAGCTCTGTTTTTGTATTTTATTAGAGAGATTGAACTTGGATGGGGATAGGGTCATTATGGGATGCCCACTTGATCAACAAGGAACTCTTCAGGGACACAACTATATACATCCAGTATACTGTATATATACACTTCTCCTCTTCTACCTCCAGCATAATCTTGCTTATAGAACTACATCTCCCAGGACCAGCTAGCACTGAAAAATTGATCCAACACAGACTCAGTCAGATCCAGAGCAAATGCCCTTTGCAGGCAGGGACCGCATGCCCCTTTGGTAGTGTAGCAGAAAAGAGGTCTTTACTGCTTAGCTGTCCTATTCCTGTGGGTACTGATCCCAAAACCACCTCTTCAGGCACTACCAGCCCACCCTGGCTGCAGCTGCCCCGCTGGCCACTTCTCCACAGACCTCCCAGACTGACTCTGCATCCATCCCAGACTGCTTGCACCCTTCAGTCATGCCTCTCAGTCCTCTGACTGCAACCTGGAGATTTGCCAGGCAGTGTCCTCCTGCTGTGCTCTCCTTGCTCCCGTGCCTTCTGGCATAGGCGTGCGCACAGGGTGTGCCAGGTGTGCCTGGGCACACCCTAATCACCCTGTGTAGTGCAGATTCTCCCTTCCGCACCCAAGCCCAGGCCTGAGTTCACACCCCCCCCTTTAGACTAGGGGTTTACTCTCAAAGGCCTCTGACAGGCCAGCCTAACACACCATCTCCATCTTCCACCCGAACTCCACACTGCCCCAGCTGGGCTTACCCTGAGTATTCGAGGGGGCTTGGTCAGGGCCCTCAGAATGCTCCAGGCAGCTCCCCCCCCCCCCCCCCACTCTCATCCTTCTAGAACCTTCTGCCTGTTTCTTGAAGTATAGGGAGGTCTCAGAGATGCTATTAGTGCCTGTAAGTCACACCAACCCTCCCTGAGTCGCTCACCCGAACCATATTAAGCCTGAATTTACCTAGACTAACAAAAAAAAAAAACTACTAGCACTCTAGCAACACAGCTAGGGGGTGCTACATGAGTCTCCCTAATATGGACTTGGACAACACTAAAAAAAGGTTCAAACCACAAATGATGTAAAAAAAACAAACAACAACTTTTGGCTGAAGTTGGGCTTCATTTTGTTGGACTTCCTAATCACGAAGTTACAGCAGCATTTGGGCTGTCACTTTCACCTTTGTGGACACAATGAATATCTCTTCTCAAATACCTTTGTTAAGATTTGACAGCCAATCTATGAACCTGTCTAACCTTTTCCAGTCATATCCAAAAGAAACTTGCGCCAAAGTTCTAGTTTAATTCTGTTGAAATTCACAAATTGGCTGTCAAGTTAGAGGAAGAAAGAAAAAAAAATATTCACTGTTGATACAAAGTTATCCTAACATGAGAGAATTTAAAATTGAAGCTCCACACACTGTAATAAAGTATTCACATCCAAATGCAAGTTTAATTCAATGATAGAATGTTTGTGAAGCCAACCTATTTTGGAGGCTGTATCTCCTCCCCCTTCATTAGGGCTAACGTAACCTAAACAATAAAGGAAAATCTTATATGTGAATCAAAAAGCCGGAGAAGAAAACTGTTACATTTTTATTATGTCCATACAAGTAATTGATCTTGCTCTCCAGCTTTCTGAACCATTACAATTATATATATAAGGACTTGTTTTTTTATCCCAGTGGTCTTCAAACTTTCTAAACAAAAGGACCAGTTAACTGTCCTTCAGACTTTAGGGGGACCAGATTGTGGCCAGTGGGAGTGGAAAATGTCCTGGCATCAGTGGGAGTAAACAGTACCTTATGATTGGTGGCAGGGGCGTTGCTCGATCTACAAAAGATCTGGTGCTAGAGCTCATAGCAGCGAAGTAAAGAAAGTCATATGCTTGAGCGGGCATACACATGTATATAATATACATGTTTTTATATATATATATATATATCATCATCATCATCATTACATCAGGGGGTCCCCAGAGAACCTCCCCCTTACATCAGGGTCACCAGAGAGCTTGTCACATTACCTGCCACAAGATGCAGATTGTCACTTGCCATGTCACCTACCACCAGATGCGGATTGTTACATACAGAGAGACTAGGGTATATAGAAGAGAGGCTAGGTATACAGAGAGGCTGGGTGTACAGAGAGGCTAGGTATACAGAGAGGCTGGGTATATACAGAGAGGCTGGGTATATACAGAGATGCTGGGTATATGCAGAGAGGCTGGGTATATACAGAGAGGCTGGGTATATACATACATGCTGGGTATATACAAAGAGGCTAGGTATATACAGAGATGCTGGGTATATACAGAGAGGCTGGGTATATACAGAGAGGCTGGGTATATACAGAGATTCTGGGTATATACAGAGATACTGGGTATATACAGAGAGGCTGGGTATATACAGAGATGCTGGGTATATGCAGAGAGGCTGGGTATGTACAGAGAGGCTGGGTATATACAGAGATGCTGGGTATATACAAAGAGGCTGGATATACCGAGATGCTGGGTATATACAGAGATGCTGGGTATATACAGAGATGCTGGGTATATACAGAGATGCCGGGTATATACAGAGAGGCTGGATATACCGAGAAGCTGGGTATATACAGAAAGGCTAGTGTATACAGAGAGGCTGGGAATACAGAAGATAGGCTAGGGTAGTACAGTTTTACCCTTCATGGTCTGCACTCACCTGCTCAGGAGCTCTGCGTGAGAAACTTCCTCCCAACTCTATGATATGGACGGAGCAAGGAGGAGACTCACTCTCACACTCATCTCCCTTCTCTGGCTGTCACTGAAGCACGGAGAATGCCGCGGCTGTGCGGGAAGTGCTGTGTCAGGCAGCCCAAGACACTCTCCTGGTAGGGCCAGCCCTGGACTCGGGGCTATGGGCCCCAGATTCAGGGCTCTAGCCTCTATAGCCACCCCCTAGCGATACCACTGATTGTCAGACAAATATCAGATAACATGTGGTCAGTAGAAGGAGGAATAGAACCCCATCATTGGTATGATTGAGAATAATAGTGCCCCGTCATTGGTGTCAGTAGGAGGACTAGCATTGGTATCAGTAGGAGGGATAGTGCTCCACCGTTGGTGTCATTGGAAGGAATAGTGCCCCATCATTGTCATTATTGTGAGGAATAGTGCCCCATAATTGGTATCAGTGGGAGGACTAGTGCCCCATCATTGGTGTCAGTGAGAGGACTAGTGCCCCATCATTGGTGTCAGTGGGAGGAATAGTGCCCCATCATTGGTGTAATTGGGAGGAATAGTGCCCCATCATTGGTATCAGTGGGAGGAATTGTGCCCCATCGTTGGTGTCATTGGGAGGAATAGTGCCTCATTGTTGGTGTCTATGGGAGGAACACTGCCCCATCATTGGTACTAGTAGGAGGAATAGTTCCCCATCAGTGATATTAGTTGGAGGAATAGTGCCCCCCATCGCTGGTGTCAGGGAGAGGATAAGTTTCCCACTCTTGGTGTCAGTGGAAGGAATAGGATCCCATTGTTGGTGTCAGTGGAAAGAATAA
This sequence comes from Aquarana catesbeiana, assembly GCF_042186555.1. Lineage (NCBI taxonomy): Eukaryota > Metazoa > Chordata > Amphibia > Anura > Ranidae > Aquarana > Aquarana catesbeiana. Next base: position 333,134,435 of record NC_133330.1, on the reverse strand, counting down.
TTTCCTATTGGTGATTTCAGTAGGAGGAAAAGTGCCCCATCATTAGTACATTAGTATTAGTGTGAGGAATAGTGCCCAATCATTGTTATCAATGAGAGGAATAGTGCCCCATCATTAATATCAGTGGGAGGAATACCCCATCATTACTATCAGTGGGAGGAATAGTGCCCCGTCAGTATCAGCGGGAGGAATAGTGCCTCGTCATTGGTGTCAATGGGAGGAATAGTGCCTCATCATTGGTGTCAATGAAAGGAATTGTGCTCTATTCGTGGTGTCAATGGGAGGAATAGTGCCTCATTGAGATTTTAATGGGAGGAATGGTGCTCCATCATTAGTATCAATGGGAGGAATGGTGTCCCATCATTAGTATCAATGGGAGGAATGGTGCCCCATCATTTGTATCAACGGGAGGAATGGTGCCCCATCATTAGTATCAATGGGAGGAATGGTGTCCCATCATTAGTATCAATGGGAGGAATGGTGTCCCATCATTTGTATCAATGGGAGGAATGGTGCCCCATCATTAGTATCAATGGGAGGAATGGTGCTCCATCATTAGTATCAATGGGAGGAATGGTGTCCCATCATTTGTATCAATGGGAGGAATGGTGCCCCATCATTTGTATCAATGGGAGGAATGGTGCCCCATCATTAGTATCAATGGGAGGAATGGTGCCACATGTTTGATGTCAGTGGCAGGAATTATGTCCCGCTGTTTGTGGCACATCATTTATCCCTACCATGAGTCAAGGTGACCATTGAAGTCCTAGAAGCTGCCAGCCAAATATTCAGGATCTCTATAATCACACTATTGCAATACTTTTCAAATACAACAGTAATATAAATTTAAAAATATATAAGAAATCTTCATGGTTCCAGGGCCTCTTATCCACTTTCCTTAACATAATTATAAGGAAGTCCTCCAGGTTTAGGATCCCAATAGAAGAATTCAATGGCTTTTATTTCCGTTATAAAACATTCATACGTTTTCCCTCTCTTGACAAACACATTGGAATCATTTATGAAGAGTCATCATGTGACCCCGGGAAAATGAAGTTAAATATTTATCGTTGACTGCGTCTCTTGGGGGGCTTTAAGGCACATTGCTCGTCCACTTAGAAAACAATTCAAGGCTAATATAGCGTTAAGCACTCAGAGTGCTGTTAAAATAGCATTAAACTATCCAGTGACTCAGATAAAATGGCAATTTGGATTAAAAGAACAAAACTCATATTTCTGTAATAAAGAGAGAACAGATGACTTGTATTGAACCATGCAAAAAAAATGATTGGAGGAAATGCCCCCAGAATTATCAAAAGAAAGGTGCATGGCAGACGAATATACGGTAAATATATGTATACTCCATGCCACTTCATTAGGTACAATTACCTGTTGCAAATAGCTGAACTGAATTATATAACAGCAACCCAATACCCAGTACAGTGACTGGCCTCAGGTGATACACAGACATTAAAACAAATCCTCCTACATCAGTTGTACTTGTTTATCTGTGGCCCTCTTTTCTCTACTGCCCTTCAAATTACAGAATTTATACAGCTTGTCTGAGCTTTCAGAAAGCAGGGGGTGGGGAGCTGAAGTTACACTCTGCAAAGCTGGTGATAAATTGCTGAGAGCTGATTGGAGGGACCTGCACACAGCACACAAGAACAGAGCGGAGGCTTTCAATCACACGTTGTGTGCTGGAACTCCACCACTGTACCTCTTGGTGTCAGTAAAACGTGTTAGGAGTGACTCACGCTGATAGCAGAGGAACGAGGTAGCGGATAGAAATTACACTTAGTGCCTTGGAAGTACACAATATATTCTATAACCACATGAAATTGCATTCCATTTTTCTGCAAACATATAAACATACACTGTATTGTAAAAAAAAAAAAAAAATATGGAGGGGGAGTATAATTATTAATTTTCCTGATTTTTGCTACTGGTATGAGGGTTTTTCTTTTTATTGTGGCTTTCATGAACAAAGAAATGTTGGATTATATATTATTATTGTTATACAGTATATGTTTCTTATATATGAAATCAGAATTCCAGCCCAAACAAAAACAAAAAAATACAAGATACAAATAAATAGCCCATTAAAAGATAAAATGTAAAACATGCTTTTGCGGCAATATTCACCTTCAATCCAGAAATTTCCTCAGTCTGATAGCCTGCATCATTCAACCCACTTCCTCTGAGCTCAAGCCATCCCGGACGAGCCCCCAACCAGTGACTAGATGGTAAAATGAGAAGCAGCACAACGATGAACTTATCTCTCTGTCACTCTGCTATCTCCTCCTAACAGCATGCTTCTTTCAGCCCTTTGTGCTTCTTCTTCCTTGCACCCTGCAGCCCTGCTATACAGGAACTGCAAGAGGCCAGTCCTACAAATCTGCATTCTTTTGTGTCTTTTAAATCTGTCTACAGTTCAGATTTAGCTATAATACAATGCAATCCACAGATCTCTTCCTCTTTCAAAAAAATCAGGTGCTGGGAATTGATTCTTAGACTATACTGCAGGTACTAAAAAGTGAAAAAGAAGAAAGAAATATAAAAGTTCCTACAGTCTGATTATACTGTATGAGTTTACTTCTGAATGGAGATAGCTTTCAAGGAACTGATCCACCTAAAAAAATGTCTCAGTCATTGTAGATTGGGCGTTTCTGCTTACTTTTATAGTTTTGGTGTTCCCGCCCCGAGGAGTTTCAGTGTTCCCGCCCCTGAGGAGTTTCAGCGTTCCCACCCCTGAGGAGTTTCAGCGTTCCCACCCCTGAGGAGATTTAGCATTCCCACCCCTGAGGAGATTTAGCATTCCCACCCCTGAGGAGTTTCAGCATTCCCGCCCCTGAGGAGTTTCAGCCTTCCCCCCTGAGGAGTTTCAGCTTTCCCTCCCCTGAGGAGTTTCAGCATTCCCGCCCCTGAGGAGATTCAGCGTTCCCGCCCCTGAGGAGTTTAAGCGTTCCCGCCCCTGAGGAGTTTCAGCCTTCCCTCCCCTGAGGAGTTTCAGCGTTCCCGCCCCTGAGGAGTTTCAGCGTTCTTGCCTAGTTGTGGTGTTCCCACACCTCCTGTTGCTTTCCCAGTACTACAATACAAACCTGAAGGTTTGGGAAACTGGAGGGCAGAGAGTTGTAGTGTTAGTTTGTTTTCTTTTTAGCTATATATCGAGGAAACAAACCTTTCCTGTAACCACTGCGGCAATGTTATTAAGTGTTTACTGAGCATAACTAATTCCAGCTCACCAGCAAAGAGAAAACCCTATAGGATTCCTTTGATTGGAAGTCTATCCCGACTTAAACCTCCTCTATGCTCATTCTTCATTATTTGGTATACAGTTACCTAAGCCCAGAGCATTCCGTGCTCTTTACATGCACATTTTGAAAGGATTACTTTTTGATACAGAAATCTCCAATCTTATGTAAGATTACCTGGCTGCTAAAGGCATGTACTGGGGGGACTGTTCAAACATTCTGTTTCCTAACATTAAAATCTGCCACAGATGCTAGAAGAGTGAAACTCTGGTTTTGTTACGAAGAAACAAAAAAATTCCCTCCAGCTCAGCTCTATACAAGGATTTGTAGAAAATTTTTGTTTATATCTTTACCCATGTCTGCACTTTAAGTATCAAGAGAGTATTCCAGAGCACTTAATAAAATCTTTCAAAAACATGGGTTGGGCACCTACAGTTTGCATACTTGGAAGGTAATGTCTTTTTAAGTGGCACCCAGGAGTAATGTAAATTAAAAAGCAAAGTCTGCCCTTCTTCACTTGCAGCCCAGGTACCTCCCTAATGTCACTGGTATCTCCAAGTACCAGTGTAAGCCCACCAGAGGCTGTGGACATTGGTTCACGTTGTGAAGAAGCTCCCCTGCCTACCCTACTGCCAGCTACAGCAAATAAAATCCTTGCATTTCTTAAAGGCAGGATTTCGGGCAGATTTCAAGGGGGAAGGTAAAGAAATTTACTGATCTGAGGTCTGGTGCTGCAGCACATTATTCGGGGCTGATCTGGGGTGGCAAGATACAGGATTTAGGACTGATCTGAGGTGAGAAGTTGATGCAATTGGGGGCTGATCTGAGGTTTGTACAGGAATTGAGGCTGATCTGAGGTTTGTACAGGAATTGGGGTGATCTGAAGTGTGAAGGAGCAGGAATGGGGGCTGATTTGAGGTCTAAGGGTGCTGGAATTGGGGATCATCTGATGCGTGAAGGTGCAAGAATTGGGGCTGATTAGAAGTATGAAGGTGCATAAATAGGGTTGATCTGAGGTGCGAAGTTATAGGAATTGGGGTGATCTAAGGCATAAAAGTGCAGGAATTGGGTTGATCTGAGGTCTGAAGGTATAGGAACTGGGGATGAATCAAGGTCTGAAGGTGCAGGAATTGGGGTTGATTTGAGGTCTGATTGTGCAGGAGTTGGAGTTACCTTGAGGTCTGAAGGTGTAGGCTTTGGAGCAGATCTCAGGTTTGAAGATACGGAATTTGGTGTTGATTTAAGGCAGGAAGGTGAATGAATTGGGGCTAATCTGAGGTGTGAAGATACAGGAATTGGGGCTGGTCTGAGGTCTGAAGGGCAAGAAATTGGGGTGATCTGAGGTGTGAAGGTACAAGAGTTGGAGCTGATCTGAGGTCTGAAGGTGCAGTACTTGTGGCTGATCTATGATGTGAAAGTGTAGTAATTGTAGCTGATCTGAGGTCTGAAGGGCAAGGAATTGGGACTGATATGAGGTCTGAGGGTACAGGACTTGAAGCTGATCTAAAGGTCTGAAGGTGCAGGAATTGAGGCTGATCTAAGGTTTGAAGGTTCAGGAATTGGGGCCATATGGCATCTGGAATTACAGGAACTGGGGATGATCTGAGGTCTGAAGGTGCAAGAATTGGGGTTATTTTGAGATCTGAAAGGAGAAGGAGCTGATCTCAGATCTCAAGGTATAGAACTTGGGATTGATTTGACGTTGAAGGTGGATTTGGTGAAGGAATTGGGGCTGATTCGAAGTGTGGAGGTGCAAGAACCGGGATGATCTGAGGTGTGAAATTGCAGAAATTGGGCTGATTTGGGGTGCGAAGGTGCAGGAATTGGGGTGATCTGAGGTCCGAAGGTGTGGGAATTGAGACTGATCTGAGGTGTGAAGGTGCAGGAATTGGGATAATTTGAGGTCTGATCGAAGGTGCAGGGATTGGGGCTGATCTGAGGTCTGAAGGTGCAGGAATTGGGGCTGATCTGAGGTCTGAAGGTGCAGGAATTGGGGCTGATCTGAGGTCTGAAGGTGCAGGAATTGGGGCTGATCTGAGGTCTGAAGGTGCAGGAATTGGGGTAATCTGAGATCTGAAGGTGCAGGAACTGGGGCTGACATGAGGTCTGAAGGTGCAGGATATGGGGCTGACATGAGGTCTGAAGGTGCAGGAATTTGAATGATCTAGGATATGAAGGTGTAGGAATTGAGGTGATCTGGGATGTCAAGGTGCAGAATTTGGGGTGATCTAGGATATGAAGGTGTAGGGATTGAGGTGATCTGGGGTCTGAAGGTGCAGGAATTGGGGTAATCTGAGGGGTGAAAGTGCAGGAATTTGGGGTGATCAGAGGTCTGAATGTGCAGGAACTGGTGCTCATCTGAAGTCTTAAGGTGTAGGAATTGGGCCTGATCTGAGGTGTGAAGGTGCAGGAATTGTGGAACGTGAAAAAGGTTGCTGACCTCTGTTTTATAATGAATGATAAGTGATAGGTAGTAGAGTCTGCCTTTGCCATAATCACAAGATTAGTCTTCGTGTTCAGAATTCCTTTAGCTATGGGGCACGTTTTACAAATACTGTACCTACCAAGTGATGCAACTCTTTATGCAGGATATAGCTGGAGATATAACATATATCTAAAGCCAAAACTGTTTCTTTTTTTAGTTTCAGATGGAGTGGGGAAGTGGTAGGACCTCTGTCAAGCTTTTTCATCACTGTCTATGGTCAGATTTGGAGGGGGAGGGGCTGCCCCCTCTTTTTATCTTGGTGGCCATTGTCACTGAGCGAAATGATAGTAGGTAATGAAAAATGTTACAGCTGTAACCAGAACAGAAGGGTCATCCTTATCCCTGTCCATAGAAAAAAAGAATTCTCAGATTCCGGAATCCAAATGCAGCCAATCCCAAGCTGTAACCCCTCCATTTAATTTCACACAAATAAACTCTATATATTCGGAACGCAGAGCATAAGAAAAATGAGACACAACAACTTATTGAATCACAGTCACGGCGTTGCAGCTCCGCTATAGACTGGAAATTACATCACGGCGCTCGCACATTTAATAAACGCTGACAACGCAGACACGAAGGAAAAATGTCAGACGTCCCACAGAGAGATTTCTGACGAGAAAAATAAAACAGCGCCCGCAGTTATTGTAAATGTTTTAAGACACAGCCAGATAAAATATTTAAATCTTTTTTGAAACCGGCAGAATAGACCAAGAGGAAGAGGACCCGTCTTACTGACTTCTGTTCAGTGTTTTCTGGACACCCGTCTACACCGCATCCAGATCACATTCCCCTTACTCTGCCATCCACTACTGCTTGTCAGGGTCATGTAAAGAGTAATAAAGTGTGATTAGAGGAATTTAAAGAAATCTGAAAATTGTAATGGATGAAAGAAGTTATATGCAAATCTCGACTTGTTGAGTTTAGCCCCACCCATTCATCCTCCTCTGCCTCTAATTAAGGACCAAGCCTATTTTTCAGACTTATGCCCCGTAAATCCATGGGTTTTTTTTCGACGGATGTTGGCTCTTGCATACACACGGTCACACAAATGTTGTCGGAAATTCCGAACGTCAAGAACGCGGTGACGTAGAACACGTACGACAAGCCGAGAAAAATTAAGTTTAATAGCCAGTGCGGCTCTTCTACTTGATTCCGAGTGTGTGTGGACTTTTGTGCGTCGGACTTATGTACACACGATCGGAATATCCAACAGCAGGTTTTGTTGTCAGAAAATTTGAGAACCTGCTCTCAAACATTTGTTGGTGGAAAGGCCTATCGTGTGTACACGGCATTAGTGTTTACAAGTTAAAATCTTTTTTTTTTTTGCTAGAAAATTACTTAGAACCCCCAAACATTATTTTATATATATATATATTAATGTTTGGGGGTTCTAAGTAATTTTCTAGCAAAAAAAAAAAGATATATATAATTTTTTTTTTCAGACACCCTAGAGAATAAAATGGCGATCTCTACAAAACTGTATTTGCGCAGCGGTCTTGCATTTTTGAAAAAAAATACACTTTTTTTTAATTAAAAAATATGACAACAGTAAAGTTAGCCCAATATTTTTTTTTTTTTTATAATGTGAAAGATAATGTTACCCCGAGTAAATTGATACCCAACATGTCACTCTGCAAAATTGCGCCCGCTCGTGGAATGACGACAAACTGTGACCCTTACAAATCTCCATAGACGACGTTTAAAATTTCTACAGGTTATCAGTTTTGAGTTACAGAGGGGGTCTATGTGCTAGAATTATTGTTCTCGCTCTAACGATCGTGGCAATACCTCACATGTGTGTTTTGAACACCATTTTCATATGCGGGCGCGATTTACGCATGTGTTCGCTTTTGTGCGTGAGTTCGGCGGGACGGGGCGCTTTAAATTTTTTTTTTTTTTTTATTATTTATTTTACTTTTTCTTTTTTCTTTTTACACTGTCCTTTTAAAAAAAATAATACATTTGGGTCACTTTTATTCCTATTACAAGGAATGTAAACATCCCTCTTAAATGTGAGATCTGGGCTCAAAAAGACCTCATAGCTCACATTTACACTAAAATGCAATAAAAAAATTTAAAAAATGTATTTAACAAAGAAAAAAAATTCTCCTTTAAGACCATTGGGCGGAAGTGACGTTTGATGTTGCTTCCACCATCCAATGTTATGAAGCCAAGTGGGGGCCACATCCTGAGAGTTGACTGGCCCCACCCAACAGGAAACACAATCAACAAAGAGGTCAAAACCCCCGCCCCTCCCTGTGCTCCTCAGGTGTGAAAAAGTATTGACCCAAACCAGTGCACGAGAGTGAAACTCCTCAAATCTCCCTAAAAAACCAACATACCAAAAGAGCGGGTGGGAAGTAGGCGTGCTGTCCTGGAAGACTTCCCAGAAACACCGTTACCGTTAAGTGTAACTGGTCATTTTCTCAAGTCGTCTTCCAGGATGGCACCCTGAGAGAAAAGCAAGTAGCTCAGGCCTACCTTAGGGCAGGACAACAGCTTGTAGGACCTTCCTACCAAACGCCAGATCCTGAGGTGACAGCAACTCCACCCTGTAATGTCTCAGGAAGGTGCTCTGGCTTGTCCATGTAGCTGTTCTGCATATTTGCTCCACCGATGCTCCGGCCCATTCTGCCCAAGAGGTCGCCAGAGATAGAGTGGAATGTGCTTTAAGGTCATTCGGGGCTGTCCTACCAGCCTGATCATAGGCTAAAGTAATAGTCTGCTTGATCCATCTCGCTATGGATGCTTTAGACGCTTTGCTGACCCTTCCTCTGTCCAGAAAAAATAACTAATAAATCCCTGGACCTTCTAAACTCTTTTACTTTATCCAAATAAGTCAACAGACAACGTCTGACATCTAAACAATGAAAGGAACTTTCTCTCTCGTTCTGAGGATTGGTGCAAAAAGAAGGAAGGATAATCTCTTGAGTTCTGTGGAACCTTCAGGCTACCTTCAGGAGATACAGGGGGTGCTGCCTAAGTACAACCCTGTCATCAAATAATAGAAAAAAGGGCTCTTTTATTGACAGAGCCTGAATGTCGCTTATCCTCCTGGCCGTTGTACATACGCCAGCAGGAAGGCTGTCTTTAGGGTAAGCAACCTAAGATGGATAAGAGCTAACGGTTCAAACGGTGCCCTGGTTAGGGCTTCCAAAACTAACGTAAGGTCCCAGGGCAAACACTTGCTCATCTGCACTGGGGACAGTCTATCTCTGAATCTTTTAATCAGGGGGTCCAGAGACAACCTCCTGTCCAAAAAACAGGACAAGGTTGCGACCTGAACCCTAAGCGTCTTGGTCGCCAGCCCCTGATCCGCACCATCCTGAAGAAAGTCCAGGAAAGCATAGATCTCTTGTTGGGAAGTCCCCTTCGCTTGGCACCAGCGTGAGAAGACTCCACAGGCTTTTGTGTAAATACGCCTGGTAACCGGCTTCCTACTCAAAAGAAGGGTGTCAATTACTCTCTCAGAACACCCCCTTTTTCGCAGGCTCTCCCTTTCAAGAGCCAAGCCGTCAGCCTGAAGAAGCCAGGATCTGGGTGGCAGACTGGGCCCTGAAGAAGAAGGTCCGGAAGACGCTGAGGGGGAGCTATGGATCAATTTCCCAGGGAAGGGAACCAGGTCCTCTTGGGCCACCATGGGGTGATCAGAATCAGTCTGCTTTCTGAGAGACTTAGCTTCTGCAGAACTAAGAGGGGGAAAGGCATATGCTAAGAGGAAGTCCCAAACATGGGCCAACGCATCTACCTCCTCTGAAGAGAGAGAGAGAGAGAGAGAGAGAGAGAGAGAGAGAAGACTCTCTTCACTCTTCTGTTCCTCCTGCGGGCAAAGAGATCGATCTCTGGGACACTTATGGAATGCCTATAATTATACTACAGTTTACCGAAGTAACATCTGACAAAAAGATCTAAAAACACTGAAGCAGCAGACTTTGTGAAAATGTATATTTGTGTCATTCTCAGAACTTTTGGCCATGGCTGTAGTACACCCGTGTGAACAAGTCCTTTTTGCAGTGGGTTGCCATTCAAAATAAATAGCATAGCAATGCAGCAATGCAATAGTGTAAATGGGTCCTTAACCTTTTCCTTTTGAGATCGTCATCCTCATCCTTCATTCACGACTTTATAAGTCACACACTTGATGCATCATGTCCAGATTCTTGTCCCAGGCCAGGACTGAAGCAAAGGATAAGGATGACGGCTCTACAACAAGCACATTCAAAAACAGGTCATCGATTCCAGCTGCCATAGGCCTGTCTGGGGGGCGGCTCCTTGGTAAAGCTATTGTTAGCTTCCTCATTACAGCAACGACAACAAAAGCACCGAGGGCTAAAACGACTTCCCGAGTCTTCCCGCTCCTAGAATGATATAATTGCTTCTTTTAATACGTGAAAATCTGGATTAATAGCCGCCATTCTAATATAGCAATCCCTGCATGTATTTTCTGCCTGACGCTTATTGTGTCAAATGCTTGTAACATCTGCAATTGTCGCTATTGTAAACATTTGGAGCATAAATTGTGATTTAATAGGATTATCCTGGAGTGGTGCATGCTGGGAGAGCTGGGAATTAAGCCGTCTGCCATAAAGCCGCGGATTCCATGTTTTCACAAAGCGGAGAGGCAAATTTCTGTGCGTTGACTTGCTTACTTCTTAAAGGGACAGAGACTCTGAAATAAAAAAAAAAATAAGCAAGAACATGGCGGATGTTCCCATATTATGGAAAAAGAGATTGCATGTTACTCTATGGCAGCTGTCATGGTTCGTGGATTCCCCAGTTTTGAGTCCTTCCATATTTCCCAACACCAAAAAATAATGCGGACTATGAGACCGCCCCACGTACATTTACTGCAGCAGGGCGGCCCTTGCAGGCACGAAATCACGCACCCGTACGTGATTTTCCATTGCCGGGTCTGGGGGCGCATGCGCGCTACGGGCTGGCAATCCGCTCCCACTGTGATTGCATAGCTCCCAACTGTCCCTGATTTCGAGGGACTGTCCCTGATTTGGTGCAATGTCCCTCTGACCCTCATCCCTCCTCATTTGTCCCTCATTTTGGTCTGATCTATATAGTTGTACATAAAATGCACTTTTTATCTTTCAAAAAGTGTTTCCCAATTCTAAACCTTTCATCCAATTTCTAAATTGCTGCATTTGTACATTTTAAAAGCCAATATAAAGGGATAGTAGTGGTAAAAAAAATCCCTTGTGGATTTAATTAACCTTTTTTTTGTTAATTCTCCTTTAAGGGGGTGTGGCAGGGGGCGTGTCCTATGCCTACATACGTTTGTTAGTGGGTGTCCCTCATTCCCATCTCAAAATTTTGGGAGGTGTGTGCATTTACTGCAGCAGGGCGACCCTTGCAGGCACGAAATCACGCACCTGTACGTGATTTTCCATTGCCGGGTCTGGTGGCGCATGCGCGCAACGGGCCGGCAACCCGCTCCCGCTGTGATTGGACACAGCGGGGGGCCAATCAGCGGGTCCCCTATGTGCGCTGGGACCCGCCGATTGTTCCCGAGGCAGACAGTTCGGAGGTCTGCCCTATGTAAACAAGGCAGATCGCCGTTCTGTGAGAGGGGAAGATGGAGATGATGTGTTTCTGCTAAGCATGAACACGGATCTCTGTCTTTCCCCAGTCAAAGCACCTCCCCCACACAGTTAGCAAGCACTCACAGGGAACACAGTTAACCCATTTGATCACCCCTGATGTTAACCCCTTCCCTGCCAGTGTCATTATACAGTACATTTTTTTAGCACTGATCGCTGTATTGGTGTCACTGGTCCCCAAAAAGTGCCACTTAGCCTAGGTTTACATTGACAGCGGGAAAGAAATTGTGCGAGTTCAGCTGAACTCGCACGATTTCATTCCCTCATTCAGTCCTGATTTCGGGGACGATTTCAGAGACATCTGTAGGGGTTTCTGCACAGATGGCACAGCGGAGGAGAGCAAAAAAAATCCCAAGAAATTCTTTAAGTATGTAAACAGTAAAAAAGGGAGGACAGACCATATTGGCCCCATAAAGAATGAGGAAGGACATCTGGTTACAAAGGATGGGGAGATGGCAAAGGTATTGAATTTATTCTTCTCCTCAGTCTTCACGAGTGAATCGGGGGGCTTCAGTAACCAAAACTGCAGTGTTTATCCTCATGACACAACACAGGAAGCACCTCCATGGTTAACAGAGGACGGAATTAAAATTAGACTTGAGAAACTTAACATTAATAAATCACCGGGACCAGATGGCTTGCATCCGAGGGTACTTAGGGAACTCAGTCAGGTGATTGCCAGACCGTTGTTCCTAATTTTTACAGACAGTCTATTGACTGGAATGGTACCAGCTGATTGGAGAAAAGCCAATGTAGCACCAATATTTAAAAAGGGCCCAAAAAACATCCCTGGGAATTACAGACCAGTTAGCCTAACATCAATAGTATGTAAAATCTTGGAGGGGATGATAAGGGACTATATACAAGATTTTAGTAATAAGAATGATATCATTAGCAGTAATCAGCATGGATTCATGAAGAATCGTTCTTGCCAAACCAATCTATTAACCTTCTATGAGGAGGTGAGTTGCCATCTAGATAAAGGAAGGCCCGTAGACGTGGTGTATCTGGATTTTGCAAAAGCATTTTACACAGTTCCCCATAAACGTTTACTGTACAAAATAAGGTGCGTTGGCATGGACCATAGGGTGAGTACATGGATTGAAAACTGGCTACAAGGGCGAGTTCAGAGGGTGGTGATAAATGGGGAGTACTCAGAATGGTCAGGGGTGGGTAGTGGGGTTCCCCAGGGTTCTGTGCTGGGACCAATCCTATTTAATTTGTTCATAAACGACCTGGAGGATGGGATAAACAGTTCAATCTCTGTATTTGCAGACGATACTAAGCTAAGCAGGGCAATAACTTCTCCGCAGGATGTGGAAATCTTGCAAAAAGACCTGAACAAATTAATGGGGTGGGCGACTACATGGCAAATGAGGTTCAATGTAGAAAAATGTAAAATAATGCATTTGGGTGGCAAAAATATGAATGCAATCTATACACTGGGGGGAGAACCTCTGGGGGAATCTAGGATGGAAAAGGACCTGGGGGTCCTAGTAGATGATAGGCTCAGCAATGGCATGCAATGCCAAGCTGCTGCTAATAAAGCAAACAGAATATTGGCATTAAAAAGGGGATCAACGCCAGAGATAAAACGATAATTCTCTCGCTCTACAAGACTCTGGTCCGCCCGCACCTGGAGTATGCTGTCCAGTTCTGGGCACCAGTCCTCAGGAGGGACGTACTGGAAATGGAGCGAGTACAAAGAAGGGCAACAAAGCTAATAAAGGGTCTGGAGGATCTTAGTTATGAAGAAAGGTTGCGAGCACTGAACTTATTCTCTCTGGAGAAGAGACGCTTGAGAGGGGATATGATTTCAATTTACAAATACTGTACTGGTGACCCCACAATAGGGATAAAACTTTTTCGCAGAAGAGAGTTTAATAAGACTCGGGGCCACTCATTACAATTAGAAGAAAAGAGGTTTAACCTTAAACTACGTAGAGGGTTCTTTACTGTAAGAGCGGCAAGGATGTGGAATTCCCTTCCACAGGCGGTGGTCTCAGCGGGGAGCATTGTTAGCTTCAAGAAACTATTAGATAATCACCTGAATGACCGCAACATACAGGGATATGTAATGTAATACTGACACATAATCACACACATAGGTTGGACTTTATGGACTTGTGTCTTTTTTCAACCTCACCTACTATGTAACTATGTCAATGGAAATCTCACCCCGAAATCGCCAAAAGTCGTACAGAAAACTTTTGGAAACTTTTGGAAATTGGTTCAAATGCGGCGTTGCACCAATTAGGGCGGTGCCATTTCCGGCAATTGCCGCCGATTTGGCATGCCATTTGACATGTCAAAGACGGATGCCAAATCGCACCAACGTGAACCAGGGCTTAGTGTCAGATTTGTCCGCCGCAATATCGCAGTCCCGCTAAAAATCGTTGAACGCCACCATCACTAGTAAAAACAATTTTAAAAAATGTAAATTCCATAAATATAACCCGTAGTTTGTAGATGTTATAACTTTTGCGCAAACCAATCAATATACGCTTATTGGGATTTTTTCTACCAAAAATATGTAACAGAATACATATTGGCCTAAATATATGAAGGAATTTGAATTTTTAATTTTTTTTTATTGGATGTGTTTTATAGCAGAAAGTAAAAAATATTGTTTTGTCTTTTTTTGTCTATAATGCAAAAAACAAAAACTGCAGAGGTGATCAAATACCACCAAAAGAAAGCTCTATTTGTGGGGGGGGAAAGGACGTCAATTTTAATAGGGTACATCATCGCACGACTGCGCAATTGTCAGTTAAAGTAACGCAAGTGACGTATCTCAAAAAATGGCCTGGTCATAAAGGGGGGTAAACCTTTCCGAAGCTGAAGGGGTTAATTGACCACAGCAGTCCCCCAATTTACCAACAAACAGAAGAAGAGTTATATTCTGTGTTGGCCATCAAATAATGCAGAAAGTTTCTTCCTTGCATTAGGGTAAAAAAATGTTTAGATATCAGCATCCCCCCCCCTTTTTAAATGTAAATACTTTTTATTGCCATTTCAAAACACCAATACAAAAAGAACAGAAGAATATAATCAGGCATTTTAGATCTTACAAAAAGAGAAAAAAAAATATAGAGCAATTCAAACAAACAACAAATATGTTATTTAAATATTAATATCCCCCCCTTTTACTTACATGAGCCCCTATTCAATCCAGCACTGTGCACGTCTGCAGCACTTCTCTTCCCTCACTTACGGGTTCCATTGGTTTTGCTGGGGCACCGGGAGCCATTGGTTCCCGGTGCTGGCAATCAAAGCCAGTGGCAAGAGGGGGTGGGGGGGTGGGGCCGAGTCCCGCTGTCAGCTTTAATAGACACAGCAGTGGGGCTCAGGAGCAAGCACGTATGAGAGTGCCCCATGGGGAGCCGCTTCCAATGGGGGCACTGGACAGGGAGGCGGGGCAGGAACACTGGCGGGGCTTCTAACACTACTTCTGGACAGGTCTGCAGCCTCTTGTCACATGTTCCTGTGCTATGCACTCACCCACTCCCAGCCAGCCGCCTATTTCATGTTCAGGCAGCCCGTCTCCAATGAGGTTTCATCCCGCAGCCACTGTGTTAATGGGCCCCCACAGCCTCTTGAGCTATGTGATCGGGGTCTCCCAGAGGGCTGTTGGAGCAGGATATGTCAGAATGGGGGTGGCTGGTGGGTCCGCTGGAAAAAATTGAAAAAAACAGGGAAAGTCCCCATATTCCTGAACAGAATGGGTATTATTATTGCGGAGAAGGGGGGGGGGTTTGCAGAGGCAGAGGCTCCCCCCCCCCAACTACACTTGTGGTTGGGGGGGGGGGGGGCAGTAAAAACATGCAGTTGAGCAGCATTTGTCATGTTCAGCAGGTGGTAAAACTGCCCATTCAAGTGAATGGTGCAGTTGGCATTTAGGGGTGAAAATGGGCAGTGAAGTGGTAACATGATGCCTCTCTAACACCTATTAAATGCCTCTGAAAAGTGATTTGAGCCCAGTTTGCCTTTCAGATGCATGACAATCCCTGCCACAAGTGTAAACAAGCCCTTAGAGTGTATTTGTAGAGTGAAGTTCTGCTTTAATCTACCATCAAATGCTTTTCTTTAAAATACAAACAGTGTAAATATCTAAATCAGACTCTTGCAGCCCCTGTACATCAGGAACTTGGAAAAGGAGACGGAGAATCGGCACAAGAGATAATCAGTTGCACTGCATATGCTAACTTTTGGCATGCTGATAGGAGGAGAGAGCAGAGTGACAAAACAATGAGCGCATCACTGTACTGCTTCTCCTTTCACTTTCCATTCATAGGGTGGGGGCTGGTCCGGGATGACCTGGGTTTAGAGGAAGTAGGTTGAATGATGCTGGCCATCAGACTGAGGACTTAACACTACAGAATAAAAGTACTGCTGGTAATTCTCTCTTGCTGACAAGAAGCAAGCTGATAGGAGAAGAGAGCAGAGTGGCAGAGAGATTAACTCATCACTGTGCTGCTTCTCCTTTCACTTTCCATTCACAAGGTGGGGGCTGGTCCGGGATGACCCAGGCTCAGTGGGTTGAATGATGCTGGCCATCAGACTGAGGACATCTATCTACAGAATAAAAGTAGTGCAGGGAATTTCCTCGTGCTGACAAGAAGCAAGCTGATAGGAGAAGAGAGCAGACTGACAGAGATGAACTCATCACAGTGCTGCTTCTCCTTTCACTTTCCATTCATAGGGTGAGGACCTGGTCTGGGATGACCCGAGCTCTGGGGGTTGAATGATGATGGCCATCAGACTGAGGACATCTAGCTACAGAATAAAAGTACTGCAGTGGAATCTTTCTTGCCGACAAGAAGAAAACTAATAGGAGAAGAGAGCTGAGTGTCAGAGAGATGAACTAATCACTGTACTGCTTCTCCTTTCACTTTCCATTTGTAGCAATAACTCTCGGTGGAGCTGCTGGTTTAAGCGGGTCTGTTACCTTCACTCTGCTTCCCTCTGTTTCACCGGCACCGGGTCTAGGGGTTCCGTTGAGTTTACCTCTGGACGATACACGCACCAACACTGGAGTACGTTTTCAATGCTTTATTAAACACTTGACTTAGGAAATAGCAGGAAAGAGGCAGAAAGGAAACTGCAGAAGAAACTCAAACATCTTCTTGTAGGGTTCTTTTAACAAATGTTCGGGTAGAATTCAGATATGGTATGGAATGCGCTCCCCTCGTGGGACACACTCCTTGCTCGTCTGGATAGGCCTCTCTCACCGGTCTAGCAGCCAGTACACAGCACAAATCTAAAGTCTCTGCCACAGACTTGCTTGGGAAAAAAACCCTTACGATCCTCTGCCACAGGATGTATCAGATTTTCTGCAGTGAAATGTCAGTCACAGTGCCTGAACCTTTAAGCCGAGCCGGCAACACTATGCTGTATAGCTACTTTCGGATACGTCCTCCAACCGAGTCACCAGGCCCCTCTATAGACCAGCACGCTGCGTGATCTCTCCAAGATGGGTCCGCCCCTGGGATCTCCTCGCTTGTCCAGCTTCACCACACAGGACCGACAGCTCAGGACCATTCCTGGGCCGCGGTGGTAGGCCCCAGACAAGCCTCTGGACCCACCCCTGCGCCGCAGTATCGTGGGCCTCCGGAACGGAGGACCACGAGATTGCTCTTTAATGCATACCTGTCGGCCAGGAGGGCCAGCAGGTGGCTGTAAAACGAAACCCAAAAAAATGGCGTCTGTCCCATAAATACCCTCGCCCAGAATGCAACTCAGAGGACCACCTCCACCGAGTTGTCCCCGGGACAGAGGAGCACCCATACGCTTCAACACGTTGCTTTTCCAACACTAACCAGTGATAACAGCGACACCCACCGGTCAGCACGGAAACACACACAATGTCAGCCAAGCTGGAACAGAGGCAAACTTAATCTTCCTAACGAAGTTACTAAATTTACCTATCATGCGGTAGATTGCAAATCTACCATCGCTACACATTGATAGGGTGGGGGCTGGTCCGGGATGACCTGGGTTTAGAGGAAGTGGGTTGAATGATACTGGCCATCAGACTGAGGACATCTAGCTACAGAATAAAAGTACTACAGGGAATTTTCTCTTGCTGACAAGAAGCAAGCAGATAGGAAAAGAGAGTAGACTGACAGAGATGAACTCATCACTGTGCTGCTTCTCCTTTCACTTTCCATTGATAGGGTGGGGGCTGGTCCGGGATGACCAGGGTTTAGAGGAAGTAGGTTGAATGATGATGGCCATCAGACTGAGGACATCTAGCTACAGAATAAAAGTACTTTCTTGTCGACAAGAAGCAAGCTGATAGAAGAGAGCAGACTGACAGAGATGAACTCACCACCGTGCTGCTTCTCCTTTCACTTTCCTATGATAGGGTGGGGGCTGGTCCGGGATGACCTGGGTTTAGAGGAAGTAGGTTGAATGATACTGGCCATCAGACTGAGGACATCTAGCTACAGAATAAAAGTACTGCAGGGGAATCTTTCTTGTCGACAAGAAGAAAGCTGATAGAAGAGAGCAGACTGAATGGGATGAACTCGTCACTGTGCTGCTTCTCCTTTCACTTTCCATTGATAGGGTGGGGACTGGTTCGGGATGACCTGAGCTCTGGGGGTTGAATGATGCTGGCCATCAGACTGAGGACATCTAGCTACAGAATAAAAGTAGTGCAGGGAATTTTCTCTTGCTGACAAGAAGCAAGCAGATAGGAGAAGAGAGCAGACTGACAGTGATGATCTCATCACTGTGCTGCTTCTCCTTTCACTTTCCATTCATAGGGTGGGGGCTGGTCCGGGATGACCCAGGCTCAGTCGGTTGAATGAGGACATCTTCAAGCAGAAATGGTGTACTACGGGGGGGGGGGATCTCCGGCTTAAAGGTGGATACTGAAAAAAAAAGCTTTTTTTAAATAATTTTATCTTTCAACTGATTTCCTTTTTTTACTTATATTTTATTTCTTTATATTTGTCCAGCATTCTTAGCAGTTTTTTGTTTGGGATAGTTAATGGGCTATTTTTTTTAAATCAAATCATTGTTATTTTTTATTTTTTATAGTTATACAAACAAAAAACGATATCAACTAAATTACTAAATATCAAAAATGATCAATTAGTATATAGAAAAAGTAAAAAAGAAAAAAGAAAACACAAAACAATAAAAAAACATTTTTTTTACTTCATTTGTTACTATGTTTCCTCATCACCAGCCTGTTCCTTCTTCTTCTTTCCTTATCCAGCCACAGGCTGGGGAGCAGGACTTAAATGCAACGCACTAAAACCAGGTCTCCTTCCTTGTCAGACAGGGCTGTTCTATGTGGCAGAGCTGTATAAATCCCAGCACTGGATGGACAGAAATGCAAACCCTTTGGCAGGTAAAACAGCTCCCATGTATTTTATCTGTGTATTTAGCTGCTTGCCCGGAGTTCAGCTTTAATTAAAATTGATTTACAGAAAGTAGCTTTCATTTTTTTTTTTTCTGATGTTTAGTGGCCCCTTAAAGAACATTAAAACAAAATTCAACAAAGGCGCAGAACACAAATAATTGATTTTGCAGATGATGCTCGTGCGACGACGGGGGGTCAGAGCGCCATTTATGCTACACGAGCTGCGCCTTGAAGATCTGACTAAATAATTATTTTCCGAAACTTTGCAAATGTTTGAGGAGCATCGCTCGCCCGTGATTGCAATCTGTTAATTAACCTCACAATTAACCTTTTTTTTTTTTTTCGGCATCCGCGTTTTGACGTCGCGCACCTCTCAGTTCCGTGCGCGCTCGCCTCCGCTGGAAGATCACGTCGAACGGTGACACATTAATCCAGCTTTCCCCGCGGAGAAAGGTTATTAAAATATCGGTCTGGCCGCGCCTTGCTGTGTACATTCGACTAATAGTATATCTATCAATTTCTGTTTGCTTGACTTTAAGCTGTGTCATTTGTATAATCCAGCTGCCAGGCCAAGGTACAGCAAGCACGCCGCAATAACCTGCAGCAAACTCCACCATCTGTCTGCGGAGTTATAGGAGGATGGAGAGCTGCGGGAGACAATTACTGATTCCTTGGCGTGACTTGCAAAAGTGTTCCACCTGCTTTAAAGCTGAACTCCAGGGGAACAAAAATCTTTCATTGAAATATATTTCACAGAAGCCGCAAAGGATACGAACCGACTTTATTATCTTGTCAAACTAGCAGTGGCATCATCATCACTTTGCTTTACAGCACACTGTGCAGGGAGAAGAGATGTGGGAGGGGCCCATCAGGCTCCACCCACTACAGGCCACCTGCAGAAAACTTCAGGAGGAGGCGGAGACCAGACCAGTCACCCTGCACAAGGAGAGAGAGCAGCAGTGACCGGTCTTTATTACAGGAAGCCATTCTCAGATAAGTTCCCTCTGACATTTATGATCTTCTTAGCTATCTGTTAGAATGGTGGTGGGGGATTCTTCCTACTGACCACCAATGAAAGGAGCATTCTTCCCAATGACCACCTATGTAAGGAACATTCTTCCCACTGACCACCAACCTAAGGAACATTCTTCCAAATGACTACCAATGTAAGGAGTATTCTTCCCACTGACCAACAATGTAAGGAACGTTCTTCCCACTGACCTCCAATGTAAGGAGCATTCTTCTCACTGACCTCCAATGTAAGGAGCATTCTTCTCACTGACCACCAATGTAAGGAACATTCTTCCCACTGATCACCAATGTAAGGAGCATTCTTCCCACTGACCACCAATGTAAGGAACATTCTTCTCACTGATCACCAATGTAAGGAGCATTCTTCTCACTGATCACCAATGTAAGGAACATTCTTCTCACTGATCACCAATGTAAGGAACATTCTTCTCACTGATCACCAATGTAAGGAACATTCTTCTCACTGATCACCAATGTAAGGAACATTCTTCCCACTGATCACCAATGTAAGGGACATTCTTCTCACTGACCACCAATGTACGGAACGTTCTTCCCACTGACCTCCAATGTAAGGAACATTCTTCTCACTGATCACCAATGTAAGGAACATTCTTCCCACTGATCACCAATGTAAGGAGCATTCTTCCCACTGATCACCAATGTAAGGAGCATTCTTCCCACTGATCACCAATGTAAGGAGCATTCTTCCCACTGACCACCAATGTAAGGAACATTCTTCTCACTGATCACCAATGTAAGGAACATTCTTCTCATTGATCACCAATGTAAGGAACATTCTTCTCACTGATCACCAATGTAAGGAACATTCTTCTCACTGATCACCAATGTAAGGAACATTCTTCTCACTGACCACCAATGTAAGGAACATTCTTCTCACTGATCACCAATGTAAGGGACATTCTTCTCACTGACCACCAATGTACGGAACGTTCTTCCCACTGACCTCCAATGTAAGGAACATTCTTCTCACTGATCACCAATGTAAGGAACATTCTTCCCACTGATCACCAATGTAAGGAGCATTCTTCCCACTGATCACCAATGTAAGGAGCATTCTTCCCACTGATCACCAATGTAAGGAGCATTCTTCCCACTGACCACCAATGTAAGGAACATTCTTCTCACTGATCACCAATGTAAGGAACATTCTTCTCATTGATCACCAATGTAAGGAACATTCTTCTCACTGATCACCAATGTAAGGAACATTCTTCTCACTGATCACCAATGTAAGGAACATTCTTCTCACTGACCACCAATGTAAGGAACATTCTTCTCACTGATCACCAATGTAAGGAACATTCTTCTCACTGATCACCAATGTAAGGAACATTCTTCTCACTGATCACCAATGTAAGGAACATTCTTCTCACTGATCACCAATGTAAGGAACATTCTTCTCACTGATCACCAATGTAAGGAACATTCTTCTCACTGATCACCAATGTAAGGAGCATTCTTCTCACTGATCACCAATGTAAGGAACATTCTTCTCACTGATCACCAATGTAAGGAACATTCTTCCCACTGATCACCAATGTAAGGGACATTCTTCTCACTGATCACCAATGTAAGGAACATTCTTCCCACTGATCACCAATGTAAGGGACATTCTTCTCACTGCCTCCAGGGTATTTAAGAGCTTTCTGAAGCTGGTAGGCAAGGCAGGGGGGATTCTGATAATGTGGCTGCCGTGATTGGCTGTCACAGTGGTCACATGATCAGAAAGCTCCCGATCACAAGTAGAGATCAGGAGCTTTCCGTTAGCCGCTGGTAACTGTGCTGGGAACGCGCACTCTTGGCACAGCTCTGTTTACATTCCGGTACACATATATGTGGCCACTCGGTGCCACCCGCTGAGAGGCCGCATATCTGCATACTCCTGGCATGAAGGGGTTAAGTTCCTCTATGATACATATTGATAGGATAATGTATTTATCAAGTTGATGTCATTTATTAATTTATCTTACAACACTGGAAGGACAACGCATATAGTAGAAGACTTTTTTTTTTTTTTTGTCACGTGACTGTTACATGACATCACGTAGACACAAACAATTATTCCTTTATTAAGGACTCTCCACTCAGCAGTCGCTTTGCCTTGAAAAGATTGGAATTTGCTAATTCCCCAGAAACCGCCTAGCGGCCCGCTGGTCAAACGCGTCAGTTTCCCTCCACCAAGCTTCTTCTTAAAGGACATTTTAATTATTTTGCAGCACCCCGGAGTTTCCGCGTCACGCCGAACCTCACATCTCTAAAAAAAGGACTCCGATCTTCGAAAAAAAAAAAAATGATCCCCCATCGCCAACTTTGCTAACCTTTCCGCGGCAGTGCGATTTACTTAACATTTGGGTCGTTTACCTTGTTATTGAACTTCAAAGGAACATTGTTCTAAGCGGCGGTCGCCGGGAGAGAGCGAGCGGAGCTGCGAGCGTAATTTTTAGTTATTGTTGTCATCGTTCGGAAAGCGTATTGATATTTTGCGCTGTAGTCCTGCGGGCGGGCAGGCGAGGTTTTTAATGCGTGCTGGATGTGGACATTGGCAAAGTGTCTCCCTGTCATTGTCCTACAGTGATTTCTCCTCCCCGCTGCGGCTGCAACAACCTCGGCTTTGTAAATTCAATTTGCTGACAAATAAAAGGAGAATAAAATACTTTTCTCTATCCCCATTAGGACACAAAGATACAATCACAGACTGTTTGTTGGCGCTGGGAAAGAAATCCTTTTGAACAAGTGCGACTTCTGATCTTGAAAACTGCTTTATCCACCGAACGAAAAAAAAAAAAAAAAAAGCGGCGCTTTGTTCCGCTGCTTGTATGAAGTTTAATTGTTAAAACAAAAAAAAAAAGTGACTCGTATTTAAAGCTCACTCCAGATAGATATAAAAAAAAACCCCCCAAAAAACTTTTACACTGGGAAAAACTCCTTTCAAAGGTCAATGGAACTGACATCTCCCCCTGGAATCACACATTACTTGTACACTACATAAAGTCATTGGATAGAAAATTCAAGGTCTCCAGACCGTTATCACCTTTTGAAACACTATGGACAAAAGCAATCCCCCAAAGCCACTTGATCTCCACTATGCATTCCCTTTTATTCATGGATGTCCCTTCCAACACAGGCCTGGCCTGCAAAACATGGGATCTCTCCATATCCATGTCACAAGAGGAATGGGAACCAGGGCTGGTGCAAGGATTTTTGACACCCTAGGCGAAACCTCATTTTGCCGCCCCCCCCTTGGCTCCACCCCTGATCCCACCCCCTTTTCCCTGCCCATGTAAACCCCATCTTTTTAATGGAGTGCCCATCAAATGCAGCTCACCAGCACCCATCAAATGCAGCTTAACCAGCGCCCATCAATGCAGCCTCACCAGCACCCATCAAATTCAGCCTCATCAACGCCCATCAAATGTAGCTTACCAGCGCCCATCAAATGCAGCCTCACCAGCACCCATCAAATGCAGCTTAACCAGCGCCCATCAAATTGCAGCCTCATCAGCGCCCATCAAATTCAGCCTCACCAGCGCCCATCAATGCAGCTTACCAGCGCCCATCAAATGCAGCCTATCAGCACCCATCAATGTAGCCTACCAGCACCCATCAATTGCAGCCTCACCAGCACCCATCAAATGCAGCCTCACCAGCGCCCATCAAATGCAGCCTCACCAGAGCCCATCAAATGTAGCTTCACCAGCGCCTATCAAATGCAGCCTACCAACGCCCATCAATGCAGCCTACCAGTGCCTATCAATGAATGTTTGCTTGCTTCCATTCATTTGGGAGTCGGACACAAACACAATCCTCCGCCACCGCTATGCCTCTACGACACTATGCGCGAACAGAGCGGTGGCTGCCTGCTGATGTTGAGACTTAGTTGCTTGCTGCAGAGAGAATAGAGTAGGAACACCAGTGGCCGGGCGCCCTAGGCAGCAGGGCACCCTAGGCGGCTGCCTAGTTTGCCTAGTGGCAGCACCGGCCCTGATGGGAACGGGTCCATTTGAACATCCACAAAGGATCCGTAAACGTCTCCACACAGGAAAACGGGTACAAAGTCCAATCACGTTGGTACCGTACCCCTTCCCTTCATCCACAAATTTAACTCGGACCTCCCAGACACATGCTGGAGATGCAAACAGGAAAAAAGGGACCCTCCTACACATTTGGTGGAGCTGTCCCGCCATCCAGATCTCCTGGGGCGAAGTCCACCAAATCATAAAGAAAGTAACCGCATTCACACCGGACTTCTCTCCAGCACAATTCCTCCTACACTTTACCACCTTATCGAATAGCAACTACTTCAAATCTTTAGCCATGCACATGGTAAACGCGGCGAAACAATGCATTCCAGTACATTGAGGCACCTCACATATCCCATCAATAAAAGAATGGCTAAATAGAATCTCCAAGATAGCTGAAATGGAACGCCTCATCAGCACTGCCCACGACACACCTGCTAAATTCTCATCCAAATGGGCCTGCTGGACCCACTTCCAGACAACAATAGATTACAAAGATCTCATCACTACCAATACACTTCCCATCGGACATCTCCCTACGACTCCTACATAAACCCAGACTCAACTCAGATACCTCCTAATACCCACTTAGATCAAGAACAACAAACTATCCTCACCGGCCACGTTTCCACAAAACCCACTGCTCCCCCCATCTTCCCCCACTGGGGGGAAAGAGAGATGGATAACAAACACCCCCCCCCCCCCCCCGGTCCCCTATTATTACCTACAAAATCATACCGCATCCCCCTACCCCCTCTCTCCTACCCCACCCCACCGAATGTACTAACTACCTCTTCTTATCACATATACACCTCCTCCCAGGTACCTAAGCATCCTCCTAGATACTCAGAAACCCATGCTCTCAACCCGACCTAGAACCCTCCACTCAATCAGAACCCTCCTCAATACGCCCTGACTTGACCAAAACATTCCCATCTCCTCCATAACTCCTATCTTACTCACAAGGTTATAAAACCCACAAGCGCAACAAGCTTCTAGCTCCACAGATACAGGGTTTAGTTTATTGACATTTAACATTATGATGTTCATAAGCTCTACATTAAATAGTTAGTAAGGTTGAATAAAGGCACCAGTCCATCCAGTTCAACCTGAGTAAGTGTCTACAATTGTCCCTATCCCTATACAGTGTGTCTCATTAAGACGCTCATCTATTAATATTATTTATTTAAGGTACCCATATACAGCCATCAATTTACACAGTGCTCAACACATACATCACACACTCACATTGGTCCCTACCCTCAACAAGCCCAGAATCCAAGGTCCCCAACTCATATAATAGGGCCAATTTTTTTTGGACAGAAGCCAATTTACCTACCAGCATGTCTGTGGAGTGTGGGAGGAAACCGGAATACCGGAGGAAACCCACGCAGGCACAGGGAGAACATGCAAATGCCATGCAGGTAGTGTTGTGGTTGGGGTTCGAACCAGGGACCCTTTTTACTGTGAGGCAAAAGTGCTACCCACTACACCACTGTGCCGCCCAAGGTATGTTACGATGTTAACAAACCTTGACCATTGTCATTTGACTTGTATTATGTATTTCTGTGATACTCTACATATGTGTGCTCTCTACTATTTCCAATAAAAACTTTATAGAAAAAAAAAAAAAGAAAAAACGAAGTGGTTTATCATTTAAAAATAAAGTAGAACCCTTAACCCAATCCTTGACAACCCCAAAGCCTAGACACCTTAACCCTTACCAAATCCTAACCCCTACATTTACACAGCTACATAGATAGGTCTAAAAAAGACCATTTAATTCAACCAATAAATTACCTATTAACCCCTAAAATTTGGGATTTATTGTACTGGTGCCAAATCCTGTTGCTTCACAGACTCCCATTAAGTTTGTAAGCTGGGTCCTCCTACCATGTGCTATCCTCCTGTAATTATTTTGACAGTGTTATGCCCCGTACACACGGTCGGACTTTGTTCGGACATTCCGACAACAAAATCCTAGGATTTTTTCCGACGGATGTTGGCTCAAACTTGTCTTGCATACACACGGTGACACAAAGTTGTCGGAAAATCCGATCATTCTGAACGCGGTGACGTAAAACACGTACGTCGGGACTATAAACGGGGCAGTGGCCAATAGCTTTCATCTCTTTATTTATTCTGAGCATGCGTGGCACTTTGTCCGTCGGATTTGTGTACACACGATCGGAATTTCCATCAACGGATTTTGTTGTAGGAAAATTTTATATCCTGCTCTTAAACTTTGTGGGTCGGAAAATCCGATGGAAAATGTGTGATGGAGCCCACACACGGTCGGAAGCAACTGTAAGTGCTGGCTAGCCTAGTGTGCAAACCTCCCTTTCTGTCCTGTTGTGCACATGGTCACTGGAACCTAACATAAAGACCCTAATATAAAGTCAGAATGTAGATACAGTAGTACCTTGGATTATGAGCATAATTCGTTCCAGAAGCATGTTTGTAATCCAAAGCACTCATATCAAAATGAGTTTCCCCATAGGAAACAATGGAACAGGTAATCTATTCCACAGCCACTGCTGGCCTATGCAGTACTGTATGTGACCAGAGATGCAGGGGCGCCGGTGTATGCAGTACCGAATGTGGCCAGAGGTGCGGGGGCGCCGGTGTATGCAGTACTGAATGTGGCCAGAAGTGCAGGGGCACCGGTGTATGCAATACCGCATGTGGCCAGAGGTGCGGGGGCGCCGGTGTATGCAGTACCGAATGTGGCCAGAAGTGCAGGGGCACCGGTGTATGCAGTACCTAATGTGGCCAGAGGTGCAGGGGCGCCAGAGACACTCAGAGACACTCAGGAACTGAGTGTCTCCAAGTGTCTCCGAGTGTTACCTGCGCCCCTGCACCTTGGGCAAAATGCGGTACTACACACCCCATGGCTTGAATCCTGCTCGTCTTGCGAGACAATGCTCACAAATTGAGTCAGGATTTTAAAAAATATATAGAGCTTGTATTGCGAAACGTTCGTAAACCACGTCACTCGCAATCCGAGGTTCCACTGTATGTATATTAGCTGCATTCAAATATATGTATTTCTTATTAATTATGGCCACATGTGGCTGTATTTGGACCATGTCATTGACAAAACACATGGCCATGTGACCATATTAGGTCTATGATGTCACCACCCTGTTTTACGTGCGGCTGTGGGGTGCAGCTGATTGGACCATTTATTTAATTTAACATTTCCAGATTGGTAAAAAAAAAAAAGACTCGGCAACCTTGCACAGCCAATGACATCTTCCGTTTAGAATAACCCAACTTAGAACCCAACGCCTTGTTTGCCGCCTCCACTGATGGCACATTAAGAATGCATGTCTGTGGTTAGATAAACATGATGCCGATTGATATTCCAAGTGGCTCTGCTACTTTTAATTTTATTTAACATTGTCTGAACAAAGTTTTTTAATTTATAGTGAAAGAAAAAAAAAAAACTCTCATTCTGGGCGAGCGCAGTTTATCCAAGCTGATATGATGAAATTATTAAACCCAGTGATGTGACAAGTACTTAAATGGAACGTGATCACTTCACTGTGCTTCTAATTAAACTATCACTTTGGCGCTATGCAGTGTTTTATAATAAAGTCACTCTCATTTAACATTATTAAAGAGATTAGGGATGGGATGCAGTTCAGTCTGGCCTTTCCTGGAACACCTGTCTGCAGCAGCGTCAACATGGCGAGAATTAGAGGCTGCTCTGCCGGAGCCAAGAATTTAAATAGACTCCCGCGTTCAAAGTGGACCTGTTGCACAGAAACGTAAGGATGATACTAAATTGCTGTAAGTAGGCAGCACTTGCATGAATTCAAAGTGAAATATCTTCGGTGTCTAGTGAATGGATAGGCTGCATTCTCAGTGATGTCTCCAGTCTCTAGTGAATGGATAGGCTGCATTCTCAGTGATGTCACAGGTCTCTAGTGAATGGATAGGCTGCATTCTCAGTGATGTCACCGGTCTCTAGTGAATGGATAGGCTGCATTCTCAGTGATGTCACCAGTCTCTAGTGAATGGATAGGCTGCATTCTCAGTGATGTCACCGGTCTCTAGTGAATGGATAGGCTGCATTCTCAGTGATGTCACTGGTCTCTAGTGAGTTGATAGGCTGCATTCTCAGTGATGTCACCACTCTCTAGTGAATGGATAGGCTGCATTCTCAGTGATGTCACCGGTCTCTAGTGAATGGATAGGCTGCATTCTCAGTGATGTCACTGGTCTCTAGTGAAGGGATAGGCTGCATTCTCAGTGATGTCACTGATCTCTAGTGAATGGATAGGCTGTATTCTCAGTGATGTCATCGGTCTCTAGTGAATGGATAGGCTGCATTCTCAGTGATGTCACCGGTCTCTAGTGAATGGATAGGCTGCATTCTCAGTGATGTCACCGGTCTCTAGTGAATGGATAGGCTGCATTCTCTGTGATGTCACCGGTCTCTAGTGAATGGATAGGCTGCATTCTCTGTGATGTCACCGGTCTCTAGTGAATGGATAGGCTGTATTCTCAGTGATGTCACCGGTCTCTAGTGAGTGGTTAAACTAATGTATATAAAGTTAAAATATATTCCATATAATCACGGCGTCCATTGTTCAAGGAACTACAGCAAAGTGTAGAAGACGTATCGAGAACTAAGTCATTCCCCATTAATTACGAAACTTCATGTACATTTTCTTCAACTTTCTGAAATGATGAAGGATTTGAATCCCCGGTCACGCCACAACTGGGTCGCAGTCGCATAAATACAGTCACAGTCATAAAGACTTGGCGGCGAATCAAACCCTTGCCTCAAACTACAAAAGAAAGTTTGGGGTTTTTTTTTTTTTTTTTTGGGTCGGAGTTCCGCTTCATCTCAACATCCTAAAATCTCCTCCAGAAATCTGGGACAGTAAACGAAGGTAGCAGCAGAACAGATTATGTTGGCGGCAGAATCGGGTATGGCAATCTCTCAGGGAACATTTGCAGAACAGTTGGAGAAAAGTCATTTTCATATACGAGACGCCTAAAGGAAAATTTGCTATTAAAATCTCTTGCAAAATCTCCGAGTTGGCAGGGGCGGCTCACATTCGATTTGCGGATCCGTCCATGCAAAGACGGCGCTCGCTTCGAAGGCACTTAAGACGTTAGGAAGGACAGCTCTCTCTCCGCAATCACTTATCAGCATCGGCGCTTTGATTATTGGAAATGAGCTCTCGGTCGTTTGCATTTATTTCCACCGGCTGTAAAGGTTTATGCAAATTTAATCACTTGGTGCGAATGGGAACGCAGCCCCCGGTGCATTGTACTGTCCGGCATACAATAATCATATAGAAACATAGTAACAAATGAAGCAAAAAATTAATAAACAGCCCATTAGCCATTCCATCCAAAAACTGCTATGATAAAGCAGAATGCTGGACAAATATAATTAAATAAAAGAAAGATAAAAAGGAGAAAAACCTGTATATAATAATTTTAAAAAAAGCTTTTTTTCAATATCTGTCAGGGCTGGGCACAGCCCTTCCTTCTCTGAGCTGGCCGCTCAGCTGCTGGCTGATTGCCAACTCCTATCTCTCCACAGTGACTCAGCTGTTGATGATATCCTGCTCCTCAGTCCTGCCTAAGCTGTCCAGTCCAGAGGATCTCTGCCTTCGCCTTGGTCAACATCACAGAAACTATCTCCTGCGATCCTGTTCAAGACTTGCTTTGCTGATATCCCTTCTGGCTCCAGATCCTGCTTGCTGTTCCACTACATTGATCCCTGACTTCTGGCTTGGCTGACTGTCCATTCCGGTTACTGAACTTTGGCTATGTTTTGACTACGTTTGTTCTTTTTACTTTTATTATTTTTTATTATTAAGCAAGTGTGATTTAACTGTACTTCTGTATCGGCCTGATTTCATGGTTTCTGACAATATCTACCTTTAAGCCAGAGATTCCCTCTGTAGTAATTCTTTTCTGCCACAAAAGGTCTTCAGTCTAATGGCCAGTATCATTCATCCCACCGAGTTCGGGTCATCACGGACCAGCCCCCAACCTGTGACTGCTTTCTTCTCCTATCGGCTTTCTTCTTGTCAGCAAGAGAGAATTCCGCTGCAGTACTTTTATTCTGTCACTAGATGTCCTCATTGTTATGGGCAGCATCATTTACCCCACTTCCTCTGAACCCAGGTCATCCTGGGCTCTAAAGTAAGTGCATGTGACTTGACAGTGAAAGGAGAAGCAGCACTGTGATGAGCTCATCTCTCTGTCACACTGTTTTCTTCTCCTATCAGCTTGCTTCTTGTCAACGAGAGAGATTTTCACTGCAGTAATTTTATTCTGTCACTAGGTGTCCTCATTGGGGTGGCCAGCATCATTCAACCCATTTCCTCTGAACCCAGGTCATCCAGGGCACAAAGAAAGTGTGTGACTGGACAGTGAAAGGAGAAGCAGCACTGTGATGAGCAAGATGTTCTCAGTTTGATGGTCTGTATCATTCAACCCACTGAGCCCAGGTCATTAATGGACTAGCCCCCAACCTGTGATTGGACAGTGAAAGGAGAGGCAGCACAGTAATGAGCTCATCTCTCTGTCACTCTGCTATCTTCTCCTATCTGCTTGCTTCTTGTCCACAAGAAAGAAGTTCCCTGCAGTACTTTTATTCTGTAGCTAGATATCCTCAATCTAACAGCCAGCCCAGCATTATTCAACCCACTTCGCCTGAGCCTAGGCCATTCCAGACATGCCTACACCCTATAAATGAACAGTGAAAGGAGAATCAGCACAGGGATGAGCTCATCCTTCTGTCACCCTGCCCTCTTTTCTTATCAGCTTGCTTCCTGTCAACAAGAGAGATTTCCGCTGTAGTACTTTTATACTGTCACTAGATGTCCTCATTTTGATAGCAAGCATCATTCAATCCACTTCCTGTGAAATCAGGTTATCTGGGGCTCAAAGTAAGTGTGTGACTGAACAGGGAAAGGAGGAGCAGCACCATGATGAGCAGTCTGATGGCCAGCATCATTCGACCTACTGAGCCCAGGTCATCCCGGACAAGCCCCAACCTGTGACTAAACAGTGAAAGGAGAATCAGCACAGTGTTGAGCTCATCCTTCTGTCACTCTGTTCTCTTTTCTTATCAGCTTTCTTCTTTTCAACAAGAGAGATTTCCGCTGTAGTACTTTTATACTGTCACTAGATGTCCTCATTTTGATGGCAAGCATCATTCAATCCACTTCCTGTGAAATCAGGTTATCTGGGGCTCAAAGTAAGTGTGTGACTGAACAGGGAAAGGAGGAGCAGCACCATGATGAGCAAGATGTCCTCAGTCTGATGGCCAGCATCATTCATCTCACTGAGCCCAGGTCATCCCAGACAAGCCCCCAACCTGTGACTAACCAGTGAAAGGAGAAGCAGCACAGTGATTAGCTCATCTTTCTTTCACTCTGCTCTCTCCTCCTATCAGCACATGAACTGATTGACTCCGTGTGCTGCTTCTTCCTCTCATACTTCAATACTGCTGTACAGGAATTGGAAGAAGCTGATAGCAGGTCACATTCAGGTGCCTACACTGCCTGTATGTAAAATAATGCATTTAATGAAGTATTAAGAGCCACATCATTTGTGTATTATGTGAGTTAAGCGCAACTTATTTTATTTTTTTTAGAAGAGTTAGAACCTCTGTCAGGTTTTTACATCTGTCTGGGTATTCGTCCTCTTTATTTGTCCTGGTGGTCATTGTTTTTGGGACTGAATGTGATGAAAAATACAAAATATTGAGTTGTCACCAGAACAGGAATAGAAGGGAGCTCTTCCAATGGGGACACTTCTTCTGGTTGGGTGTCTAAAAGGAAATTTATCTTCACTTCCTGTTGTGTCTACAGGACAGGAAGTAAAGGTATTTCTCCGGAATGAAAAATGTAAAACCAGACGGTGGTGAGCTACACTTAGCCCGCCCAATGCATCCTTAAAACATTCAAATTTAACCTTAATTTTACCTTCCTCATTGATTGACAAATGGCATAATGTAGACAAAGCAAAAACTCAGAATTTTTCAGCGGTGGACATGCAAGAATTGTGTTTCAACAGCAGCAGTTCTCCAAAATGTCCCCTTTTGTTATCCGATGATTAGATTTCTGTCTATCCCTCATTAAACACTGCCAATTAGATGGTGCAGAGTTATGGAGCTGGAAATCCCCAGCGGACCGGCGCTATTAATATGGATATATTCACACTTTTGAAGCTCTATTTCCAAAAGAGAATTATTTGTTTGATCGTGAAAAATAATACGCAGCCTGTGAAGAAAATAACTAGGACACTCGGAACTCGGAGTATAGTGTGACAAATAAAAAAATATATACGGCGTGTTTATTTCCAAAGCAGTATGTGGTAGAGATTGCCCGGCGTGCGACAGAAGTATTCCCAAAGACTTTGTCTACATTTTGGATTCAGTAAGGAAAAATGTATTCTACTGGGGGCGGCTAGATGTAATCCTGGTAGGAGGAGTGAGGGGGCGCTGTGACCTCCAGAACTTCCTGGTTCCTCTCTGTAGAGCCCACCCTTTATATATATATTGCCTTGAATTGTCCACCAGGGGGCCACAGACTGCAGCATAACAGTGCCACCCAAAACCCACCCCATAGGAAAACTCAGTTCAAAGCAGAAACCACAATCCTTAGAGAATCCTAATATCCTCATCATGTAAGAAAAGGGTACAAATAAAAAAAATATTATTATTATTTATAGTTGTGGTGGCAGTGTTCGAGATTCTTGGAATGAGTAGTAGTAAAGTATTATTACTAATGTTGTTATTATTATCAGTAGTAGTATTTCTAGTAGTAGTAGTAATTCGTTTTTAATTGCTAATATTTTATTAGTTGTTATTGTTATTATTATTTATTAGTAGTGGTAGACGTAATAATAATAATAATCATCATCATCATCATCAAAGCAAATTAGTAGTAGAAGTAGTTATAACTACTAACATCATCATCATCGTTGTCTAAAATATAAATATTACAAGAAGTAGTCTTAACTATTAATATCTTTACTATTAGTAGTAGTAACCATAGTATTAGCAGTAACTATTGTTATAATATTATGTTAATGTTAACTGTTATTGTTATTATCATTATTGTGATGATATTATTATTATTATTATTAATAGTAGTAGTAGTAGTGGTAAAAGTAACAGTGGCTGTGGTGGTAGTGGTGGTGTTTGCAGTAGTTATAATTATTCTTCTTATTATTATTATCATCAGTAGTAGTAGTAATAGTAGTAGTGGTAGAAATTGTAGCTGTAGTAGTAGTGTTATAATATTATGTTATTATTAACTTTATGACAGACGAAATATATTATTGTTATTATCATGATGATGATGATTGTATTATTATTATTATTATTAGTAGTAGTAGTAGTAGTAGTAGTGGTAGTGGTAGTAGTAGTAGTAGTAGTAGTAGTGGTAGTAGTAGTATTAGTAGTAGTAATAGTAGTGGGGGTAGTAGTAGTAGTAGTGGTAAAAGTAACAGTGGCTGTGGTGGTAGTGGTGGAGTCTGCAGTAGTAATAATTATTCTTGTTATTTTTTAAATTATCAGTAGTAGTAATAGAAGTAGTGGTAGAAATTGTAACTGTAGTAGTATTGTTATAATATTATATTAATATTAACTTTATGACAGCCGTAATAAATTATTGTTATTATCATGATGATGATGATTGTATTATTATTATTATTATTATTATTATTATTAGTAGTAGTAGTAGTAGTAGTAGTAGTAGTAGTAGTAGTGGTGGTGGTAGTAGTAGTAGTAGTGGTAAAAGTAACAGTGGCTGTAGTGGTAGTGGTGGAGTCTGCAGTAGTAATAATTATTCTTGGTATTATTTAAATTATCAGTAGTAGTAATAGTAGTAGTGGTAGAAATTGTAGTTGCAGTAGTAGTAGTAGTAGTGTATATGGTAATAATATTTGTAAAAGTAGTTGTGATTATTATCAGTAGTCGTAGTGGCTGTGGTGGTAGTGGTGGTGTTTGCAGTAGTAATAATTATTTTTGTTATTATTCACTGGAGATTATTATTATTATGATTAATAATAGTAGTAGTAGTGGTAAAAGCAAGGCTGGCCATACACTATACAATTTTCTTATTCAATTTCCTTTAGATTTACCTTCAACTATGTAGTGCAAGTAGTAGTAACTGTTGTTATAGTAATAGGAAATTATTAGTTAAAATAATAATAACAATAACAAATAGTAGTAGCAATAGTAGTAGATATAGTAGTGATCGCAGTGGTATAGCAGCAGTAACTGTGGTTATAGTAATAATAAAAATAATAATAATTAGTACTAGTAGTTGTAATAGCAGTAGTATTAGTAGTAGTAACTGTTATTATAATAATAGTAAACTATTATTATTAATATTATACAGGATTTATATGGCGCGAACAGTTTGCGCAGCGCTGTTAGTAGATGTAATAATAATATTAGTAGTAGTAGCTATAGTAGTGGTAGCAGTAGCAGCAGTAGCAACAGTAGTAGTAATAACTGTTGTTAAAGTGATACAAAATTTTTGCTAGAAATAAAAATAATAATAATAATAAATAGCAGTAGTAGTAGGTATAGTAGTGATCACAGTGATAGTAGCAGCAGTAACTGTGGTTATAGTTAATAGGAAATTATTGGTTGAAATATTAATAAAAATAATAATAATAATTAGTACTAGTAGTGGTAATGGCAGTAGTATTAGTAACTGTTATTTTAATAATAGTAAATAATTAATTGAAATAATAATAATAATAATAATACGTAGTAGTAGTAGTAGTAGTAGTAGTAGTAGTAGTAGTAGTAGTAGTAGTAGCAGCAGTTGTAGTAGAAGAAGTAACTGATATTAAAATAATAGTAAATTATTAGTTAAAGTAATAATATTTATTAGTAGTAGTAATGGTAGTTGTCTCAGTAGCAGCATTCACAATAGTAATTGTTATTTTAACAATTAGTAGGATGAAGAGTATATTTTATTGCTTTTGAGATTAATACCATTAGCAATAAGTAGTAGTAGCAGTAGTAATGAATTATAGTTGTGTTAGGGATAGTAGTAATGATTTATCTGATGATGAGTAATGATTATTATTACTAGCAGTAAATGTTCGGCGTTCCCTCCAGGAAATAGGTTCCATCTTTGGCGCAGGGTATTATTGTGTGGGGCATGCTGGGATGGATTGCTCGATTACAGCGGTTGTGGGAATTATTTGCACATGCAATCAATAGATTGGCTTGTTTTGGTCTTGCTCGGTTTTTCTTATCATTATTTATGTAATCCCAACACGAGCTCCGACACGGAATGAGATGGCTCGCTCCTCTCGTATTGGAGGGGGAAGACTGCCGCAGGCACACACACAGAATCACGCTGATTTAATTTCAATCCTCCATGTAGGCAGCTCAGCCTGAGAACACCATCTGCCCTTCTGCTCACCGTATTTCCAAAAACAGTTTTATCGCAACGCTTCCAAAAAGTGCCTCATCAATGTATTCATCACCAGGACTGATAAGCCGAGAATCGTGTTCTACCATCTCTGGAACCTGCATGGTGCTCCATAGAGCTGCTGGTGGGATTTGAAGGCTGGGGTGTCCAGGGATAGTCCCTTGTTGAAGGTTGGGATGTCCAGGGACAGTCCCTTGTTAAAGGTTGGGATGTCCAGGGACAGTCCCTTGTTGAAGGTTGGGATGTCCAGGGACAGTCCCTTGTTGAAGGTTGGGTTGTCCAGGGACAGTCCCTTGTTGAAGGTTGGGATGTCCAGGGACAGTCCCTTGTTGAAGGCTGGGATGTCCAGGGACAGTCCCTTGTTGAAGGCTGGGATGTCCAGGGACAGTCTCTTGTTGAAGGCTGGGATGTCCAGGGACAGTCTCTTGTTTGGTGTCTACGGCTTTCAGTAAAGAACGTCCTTCTAATCTAAATTGTCCCCTGTCTGCTTATTAAATCCCCATTAAACTGGGGTGGGATTTTAGGGGAAGTCCCTTGTTGAAGGTTGGGATGTAGAGGGACAGTCCCCTGTTGAAGGTTGGGATGTCCAGGGACTGTCCCCTGTTGAAGGTTGGGATGTCCAGGGACTGTCCCCTGTTGAAGGTTGGGATGTCCAGGGACTGTCCCTTGTTGAAGGTTGGGATGTCCAGGGACAGTCCCTTGTTGAAGACTGGGATGTCCAGGGACAGTCCCTTGTTGAAGGCTGGGATGTCCAGGGACAGTCCCTTGTTGAAGGCTGGGATGTCCAGGGACAGTCCCTTGTTGAAGTCTGGGATGTCCAGGGACAGTCCCTTGTTGAAAGCTGGGATGTCCAGGGACAGTCCCTTGCTGAAGGCTGGGATGTCCAGGAACAGTCTCTTGTTGAAGGCTGGGATGTCCAGGGACAGTCCCTTGTTAAAGGCTGGGATGTTCAGGGACAGTCCCTTGTTGAAGGCTGGGATGTCCAGGGACAGTCTCTTGTTTGGTGTCTACGGCTTTCGGTAAAGAACGTCCGTGTAATCTAAACTGTCCCCTGTCTGCTTATTAAATCCCCATTAAACTGGGGTGGGATTCCAGGGGCAGTCCCTTGTTAAAGGTTGGGATGTCCAGGAATAGTCCCTTGTTGGAGACTGGGATGTCCAGGGACAGTCCCTTGTTGATTGCTGGGGTTTCCAGGAACAGTCCCTTGTTGAAGGTTGGGATGTCCAGGGAGAATCCCTTGTTGAAGGTTGGGATGTCCAGGGACAGTCCCTTGTTGAAGGTTGGGATGTCCAGGGACAGTCCCTTGTTGAAGGTTGGGATGTCCAGGGACAGTCCCTTGTTGAAGGTTGGGATGTCCAGGGACAGTCCCTTGTTGAAGGTTGGGATGTCCAGGGACAGTCCCTTGTTGAAGGTTGGGATGTCCAGGGACAGTCCCTTGTTGAAGGCTAGGGTGTTCAGGGACAGTCCCTTGTTGAAGGCTAGGGTGTCGAGGGACAGTCCCTTGTTGAAGGTTGGGATGTCCAGGGACAGTCCCTTGTTGAAGGCTAGGGTGTTCAGGGACAGTCCCTTGTTGAAGGCTAGGGTGTCGAGGGACTGTCCCTTGTTGAAGGTTGGGATGTTCAGGGACAGTCCCTCGTTGAAGGCTGGGATGTCCAGGGAAAGTCCCTTGTTGAAGTTTGGGATATCCAGAGACAGTCCCTTGTTTAAGCCTAGGATGGGAAGAGGAGACTGAGGAAATGCTTCCTTCTGCCTGCAGCAGACTGATGATATCATCTCAACCTAAGAAAAGCCACTGTCTTCATAAATACAAGATCCAGCAGGGATGGTGGGAAGATTAAAAAAAGGCAGCTAGTACTCTGAAATATCAGTTTTGGGTGGACTGGCCCTTTAACTAGATGGCTGTGTTAAGACAGCCGGTGAAGGACATTGCTGTGTATGGGGCCTCCTATGATGGCGGTGGGGAGTCGCAGACGTCGCTCTCCAGTCACAAGGTTCTCTGCAGTTGGCGAGGGAGGGGCATCCTTTACCTTCTCCATCTGCCCGGCGCAGGAAAACGTATTGGTGTGCGGGGAATAGGGGATGCACTGCAGCGTTCCGCTGTCACAGCCTGACTGATTCATTGCCGTACAACGCCAACACAGGAGGGGGTGGCCATACATCACCGTCCCACCGAGCACCATCTGTACATGTAGGTTACACAAGCAGAGGTAATCATATCCAGAGAGGTGCACGGCGCCCGCACCGCACATTAACATTACACTGCGGGGGCCAGAATAAAATATCCTCATTTATGGTGACATGGTGACCTCCCTATCCCGGAGGAGGAACTCCAGACCTATGTATCTATCTGTCTATCTATCTATCTATCTATCTATCTATCTATCTATCTATCTATCTATCTATCTATCTATCTATCTATCTATCTATCTATCTACCTATCTATCTATCTATCATCTAATTATTGATCTCTCTGTTCCTCAATACAATTTCACTATAGCAAAGTCAAACCCCATTTATCTATCTATTTATTCAGATCTACACTATATTACCAAAAGTATTGGGACATCTATTCACTTTAGCAGAGCAAAATCTGGTGCAGCTCTGCTTAGAAACCAATCAGCTTTCAGGTTTTATCTATCTGTCCAGATCGACTGTATCTGTCTATTGATTCTATTTATTCACTATGCCATTTCAAACACTATCTCTCCCCCCACCCCTCTCTCCCTCCTCTTTCCCCTCCTCTCTCCCCTCTCTCTCTCCTTTCCTCTCCCCTCCCCCCCCCCTCCCTTCTCTTTCCCCTTCCTCCTCTCTCCCTTCGATCTCCCCACTCTCTCTCCTCTCCCCTCTCCTCCCCCCCCACTCCACCTCTTTACCCTCCTCTGTCTCCTCATTCTCCATCCTCTCTCCCACTCTCTCTCCTCTTCCCACTCTCCTCTCTCCCCTCTCCTCCCCCTCTCTCTCCCTCCTCTCTCCCCTCGATCTCCCCACTCTCTATCCTCTCTCCTCTCCCTCCCCCTCCACCTGTTTACTCTCCTCTCCTCCCCCCTCTCTCTCCCTCCTCTATCTCTCCCTCCTCTCTCTCCTCTATCTCTCTACTCTCTCCTCTCCCCTCTCCCCTCTCCCCCTCTCTCCACCTCTTTACCCTCCTCTCTCCCCTCACTCTCCCTCCTCTCTCTCTCCACCTCTTTACCCTCTTAGCTCCCCTCAGTCTCCCCACTTTCTCCCTTCTCTCTCCTCTCCCCTCTCTCCCCTCCCTCTCCACCTCTTTACCCTCATCTCTCCTCTCTCTCCCCTCCCCCCCTCTGCACCCCCCCCCCCTCTGCACCTCTTTACCCTCCTCTTTCCTCTCACTCTCCCTCCTCTCTCCCTGCTCTCTCTCTCCTCTCCCCTCCCCCCCCTCTCCACCTCTTTACCCTCCTCTTTCCCCTCACACTCTCTCATCTCTCCCCCTCCTCTTTTCTCTCCCCCCTATCTTTCTCCTCTCTATCTATCCATTGATTATTGATCCATCTGTTCCTCAATACTATTTCACTATAGCAAAGTCAAACCCTATATATTTATACAGATCATTTTAGAGCTATTATCAATTATTATTATTATTATTATTGTCAATCTATTCTTTCTTTCATCTAGCAATCTACTTTTCCATATTTGTCTATCCAATTATTCAAATCTCCACTCTATTACCAAAAGTATTGGGACGCCTGCCTTTACACACGTATTAACTTTAATGACATCCCAGTCTTAGTCCGGAGGGTTTATTATTGAGTTGGCCCACCCTTTGCAGCTGGAGAAACTTGACTGGCCTGCACAGAGTCCTGGCCTCAACCCAATAGAGCCAGGCCTTCCCAACATCCATGCCTGTCCTCACAAATCTGGAAATCCCATAGACACACTCCTAAATAGGGATGAGCCGAACACCCCCCTGTTCGGTTCGCACCAGAACATGCGAACAGGAAAAAAGTTCGTTCGAACATGCGAACACCGTTAAAGTCTATGGGACACGAACATGAATAATCAAAAGTGCTAATTTTCAAGGCTTATATGCAAGTTATTGTCATAAAAAGTGTTTGGGGACCTGGGTCCTGCCCCAGGGGACATGGATCAATGCAAAAAAAAGTTTTAAAAACGGCCGTTTTTTCAGGAGCAGTGATTTTAATAATGCTTAAAGTCAAACAATAAAAGTGTAATATCCCTTTAAATTTCGTACCTGGGGGGTGTCTATAGTGTGCCTGTAAAGGGGCGCATGTTTCCTGTGTTTAGAACAGTCTGACAGCAAAATGACATTTTGAAGGAAAAAACTCATTTAAAACTACCCGCGGCTATTGCATTGCCGACAATACACATAGAAGTTCATTGATAAAAACGGCATGGGAATTCCCCAAAGGGGAACCCCGAACCAAAATTTAAAAAAAAAAAATGACGTGGGGGTCCCCCTAAATTCCATACCAGGCCCTTCAGGTCTGGTATGGATATTAAGGGGAACCCCGCGCCAAAAAAAAAAAAAAAAAACGGCGTGGGGTCCCCCAAAAATCCATACCAGACCCTTATCCGAGCACGCAACCTGGCAGGCCGCAGGAAAAGAGGGGGGGACGAGAGTGCGGCCCCCCCTCCCTCCTGAACCGTACCAGGCCACATGCCCTCAACATTGGGAGGGTGCTTTGGGGTAGCCCCCCAAAACACCTTGTCCCCATGTTGATGAGGACAAGGGCCTCATCCCCACAACCCTGGCCGGTGGTTGTGGGGGTCTGCGGGCGGGGGGCTTATCAGAATCTGGAAGCCCCCTTTAACAAGGTGACCCCCAGATCCCGGCCCCCCCCCTGTGTGAAATGGTAAGGGGGTACATAAGTACCCCTACCATTTCACGAAAAAAGTGTCAAAAATGTTAAAAATGACAAGAGACAGTTTTTGACAATTCCTTTATTTAAATGCTTCTTCTTTCTTCTATCTTCCTTCATCTTCTGGTTCTTCTGGCTCTTCTGGTTCTTCTGGTTCTTCCTCCGGCGTTCTCGTCCAGCATCTCCTCCGCGGCGTCTTCTGTCTTCTTCTCCTCGGGCCGCTCCGCACCCATGGCATGGGGGGGAGGCTCCCGCTCTTCTCTTCTTCTCTTCTTCTTTTCTTCTTTTCTTCTTTTCTTCTCTTCTTCTCTTCTTCTTCATTTTCTTCTCCGGGCCGCTCCGCAATCCATGCTGGCATGGAGGGAGGCTCCCGCTGTGTGACGGCGCTCCTCGTCTGACAGTTCTTAAATAACGGGGGGGGGGGGGGGCGGGGCCACCCGGTGACCCCGCCCCCCTCTGACGCACGGTGACTTGACGGGACTTCCCTGTGACGTCACGGGGAATGCCACAGGGAAGTCCCGTCAAGTCACCGTGCGTCAGAGGGGGGCGGGGTCACCGGGTGGCCCCGCCCCCCCGTTATTTAAGAACTGTCAGACGAGGAGCGCCGTCACACAGCGGGAGCCTCCCTCCATGCCAGCATGGATTGCGGAGCGGCCCGGAGAAGAAAATGAAGAAGAAGAGAAGAAGAGAAGAAAAGAAGAAAAGAAGAAGAGAAGAAGAGAAGAGCGGGAGCCTCCCCCCCATGCCATGGGTGCGGAGCGGCCCGAGGAGAAGAAGACAGAAGACGCCGCGGAGGAGATGCTGGACGAGAACGCCGGAGGAAGAACCAGAAGAACCAGAAGAGCCAGAAGAACCAGAAGATGAAGGAAGATAGAAGAAAGAAGAAGCATTTAAATAAAGGAATTGTCAAAAACTGTCTCTTGTCATTTTTAACATTTTTGACACTTTTTTCGTGAAATGGTAGGGGTACCCCCTTACCATTTCACACAGGGGGGGGGCCGGGATCTGGGGGTCACCTTGTTAAAGGGGGCTTCCAGATTCCGATAAGCCCCCCGCCCGCAGACCCCCACAACCACCGGCCAGGGTTGTGGGGATGAGGCCCTTGTCCTCATCAACATGGGGACAAGGTGTTTTGGGGGGCTACCCCAAAGCACCCTCCCAATGTTGAGGGCATGTGGCCTGGTACGGTTCAGGAGGGAGGGGGGGCCGCACTCTTGTCCCCCCCTCTTTTCCTGCGGCCTGCCAGGTTGCATGCTCGGATAAGGGTCTGGTATGGATTTTTGGGGGGACCCCACGTCGTTTTTTTTTTTTTTTTTTTGGCGCGGGGTTCCCCTTAAAATCCATACCAGACCTGAAGGGTCTGGTATGGAATTTAGGGGGAACCCCACGTCATTTTTTTTTTTTAATTTTGGCCGGGGTTCCCCTTTGGGGAATTCCCATGCCGTTTTTATCAATGAACTTCTATGTGTATTGTCGGCAATGCAATAGCCGCGGGTAGTTTTAAATGAGTTTTTTCCTTCAAAATGTCATTTTGCTGTCAGACTGTTCTAAACACAGGAAACATGCGCCCCTTTACAGGCACACTATAGACACCCCCCAGGTACGAAATTTAAAGGGATATTACACTTTTATTGATTGACTTTAAGTATTATTAAAATCACTGCTCCTGAAAAAACGGCCGTTTTTAAAACTTTTTTTTGCATTGATCCATGTCCCCTGGGGCAGGACCCAGGTCCCCAAACACTTTTTATGACAATAACTTGCATATTAGCCTTTAAAATTAGCACTTTTGATTTCTCCCATAGACTTTTAAAGGGTGTTCCGCGGCATTCGAATTTGCCGCGAACACCCCAAATTGTTCGCTGTTCGGTGAACTTGCGAACAGCCAATGTTCGAGTCGAACATGAGTTCGACTCGAACTCGAAGCTCATCCCTACTCCTAAACCTTGTGGACAGCCCTCCCAGAAGAGTTGAAGCTGTTATAGCTGCAAAGGGTGGGGCCAACTCAATATTGAACCCTACGGACTAAGACTGGGATGTCATTAAAGTTCATGTGCGTGTAAAGGCAGGCGTCCCAATACTTTTGGTAATATAGTGTGTGTGTGTCTTTTCACTTTAGGAAATTCAAACACTATATCTTTCTTTCTTTCTTTCTTTCTTTCTTTCTTTCTTTCTTTCTTTCTTTTGATACACCTGTTCCTCAATACAATTCCACTTTAGCAAATTCAAACACTAAATATTTATGCAGCTCCTTTTAGAGTTTATCTATTCTTCCATCTATCTATCTATCTATCTATCTATCTATCTATCTATCTATCTATCTATCTATCTATCTATCTATCTATCTATCTATCTATCTATCTATCTATCTATCTATCCATCCATCTATTTTCTTCATCCAGCATCCTTCCAAAGACATAAAACATCTTTCTTTAAGTGCATGAAGAATACTTCAATATTTATGTATTTAATAAAAACAAAAATTGCTAAAAGCTTGTATACAAAGCTCCTGCAAAGTCCCCGTCCTCCTAAAGTAACCCCCAGTCCCCTCAGAAGATCCATCTCTCCACAATTTCCCCTAGCCCCCTCCAGAGACCCCATCTGATACAGGGCCACCAAGTCTGCTGCCCTAAACCCCTCCCCTCCTCCACAACCCCCATCCCTCCAAAGTGACACCCAGCCCCATCCAGAGCCTTCCAGCATTTCAATTCATATATGTTTATTGTGTAAGCATAGGCTCTTTTTTTTACTGTCCGGGGTATGGAGGGTTTAGGAAGCATTTTCCGCACCTTGGTCTCAATTGGGTTGAGAATCACTGCTCTATATCAGGGGTCTCCAAACTTTTCCAACAAAGAGCCAGTTTGCTGGCCTTCAGGCTTTAGGGCGGCTGGACTGGGGCCAGTGGGAGCAGAAAATGTCAGCGTCAGTGGGAGTAAACAATGTCTTATAATTGGGGGGAATAGTGCTCTATCATTGGTGTCAGTGGGAGGAATAGTGCCCCATCATTGGTGTCAATGGGAGGAATAGTGTCCCATCATTGGTGTCAGTGGGAGGAATAGTGCTCCATCATTGGTGTCAGTGGGAGGAATAGTGCTCCATCATTGGTATCAGTGGGAGGAATAGTGCCCCATCATTGGTATCAGTGGGAGGAATAGTGCCCCATCATTGGTATCACTGGGAGGAATAGTGCTCCATCATTGGTGTAAGTTGGAGGAATAGTGCTCCATCATTGGTGTAAGTTGGAGGAATAGTGCTCCATCATTGGTGTCAGTCAGAAGAATAGTACCTCATCATTGGTGTCAGTCAGAAGAATAGTGCCCCATCATTGGTGTCAGTAGGAGGAATCTTGCCCCATTATTGGTGGCGATCGTGCCCCGCCGGCCACACGCATCGGGTTCCCCGCTGTGCAGCAGGCATGCGCAAAACCACTCCGGTGGCGCGTGCGCCCCTGATATCACCCTTAAAGGTACAGACGTACCTATACAGCAATTTGCGGGTAATAATCACTTTACCGTGGCGTGAGGCGGTCAGCAAGTGGTTAAACCCATAAATTGCCGTGCAATGGAAGCGTTTGCCACACGGTAGTGCTGCAGTTAGAGGTTTTAATCAGGTGTGAGGAGGCGACACTGTGCCCGGTGGTCTTTGACTTCCCCCCATGTTGTTCAGGTAGATCTCCCCTTCTTTAAGGTTGCCTACCCCTGATCTAAAAGATCAAAAAATTTCCCGCAAAATGATCCCTATTGACTACAATGGGATTCAAATTCAAAATTAAAGTTCAAGTTTTTTTTGTTTTTGTTTTTTTATTTGAAAAATGTTATTTGACTTTAACGTTGGCACATTTACTCATCACTAGTCTTGAATAGACTGTTTATTGTCAGTACAGACTATCCATTGGCTGTGTGCTGTGAACAAGGCGTATCGCCGAAACGCGTCTGCCACTGTCTGTGTATGGCAAAATAAAATACTTGAGGACTGTGGAGTTGCCAGCTGTCTTTTCTGCATGTCTTGTCTTTTGGTGGATGGGAGGACACCGCAGCTCGGGCACCCGGATTGCGACTTCCAGTTTTTACCTAAACTCCACTGCTCTGAGGGAGGCCTCGCTTTGTTTGATTAGTTGGCATCTACCTTCACAAAATGTCCTGATTAGACACATGCCCTCAGCTGCAGGGAACTGATTTGATGCATGCAGTTCATCTAATGCCCTTAATCAAGACGGGAAATAGCAAAGTGTAAATAACGTGATGATATGCGAGTTTACCGGCAATTTGATGTGGACCGTCTTTTTGCTTTTCTAGGGCTACTTCCTATGCAGGGAAGTGATTACTCCGCTCTCCCTTCCACCGATCCCATCACTAACCTTGCTGCACGCCTCACATTATAATTAATAATCAGGGGTGGACTGCAGCCAGTGAGTCGGGGTGACCTTAGCGCAGTCGAGGGATTCGGCAGTCGCGCGCTGCTCCAGCTCCTTCATGCCAGTCGGGTCGGCTTCCTCCGGTGGCTGGATTGTGTATTCAGGAAGCATAGATTGAGAAGTTGGGAGCATTTTATTTCAGCTCCACTTATAATTATCTCCAGCTGAAGATTGATTCAATGTTATTTTAATATAATATAAGCTCCATAAACAGATTG
Organism: Aquarana catesbeiana; assembly: GCF_042186555.1. Lineage (NCBI taxonomy): Eukaryota > Metazoa > Chordata > Amphibia > Anura > Ranidae > Aquarana > Aquarana catesbeiana. The sequence goes on along the minus strand of NC_133330.1, from coordinate 333,089,726 downwards.
CGTTTCTCAGCGCGTAGTACGGGGTAGCACACACACTGTATTAGGGTTATTTAAAGGGCAGCTCCAGCCAATGAGCTAAGCGCACAGCTGAAACATTCCTAAAGAATTATTTTACCTGACCACAGATTTATCACGTGACCGTACTCTTGTGACCCCCTATATCTTGGATAAATTTGGGAAGGGTGAAAGGGAGCCTCATCAGTGCCCATAAGGGCAGCCTATCAGTGCCCATCAGTACCACCTCATCAGTGCCCATCAGTGCCGCCTCATCAATGCTTATCAGTGCAGCCTATTAAGCCCGCCTCATTAGTTCCCATCAGTGCAGCCTCATCAGTGCAGCCTATCAAGCCCGCCTCATCAGTGCCCATCAGTGCAGCCTCATCAATGCTTATCAGTGCCCATCAGTGCAGCCTATCAAACCTGCCTCATCAGTGCCCATCAGTGCCACCTCATCAATGCTTATCAGTGCCCATCAGTGCAGCCTATCAAGGCCGCCTCATCAGTGCCCATCGGTGCAGCCTCATCAGTGCCCATCTGTGCAGGCTATCGTGCCTATCAGTGCTGCCTCATCAGTGCTGCCTATCGCTGCTCCCTATTAGTGCCCATCAGTGCTGCCTATCAGTGCCCATCAGTGCATTATTTGCAAACTTTTATAGCAGAAAAAAGTCACCTCCTCCTTGTGGCCATTACAGTCTGTAGCTCCGTTAATTTTCACAGCAAATCCCACCCCTCCGGACTACAGTACCCATAATTCCTTGCAGTACATCATCTAGGAAGGCGGAACACTGTGCCCTGTTCTCTCTCCTATGTACTGCCGCTGCTGGGAGAGAGATGGGAGGAGGGAGCAGACGTACATGCTGCCCTCTGTGTTCCTTATGCAGCACTTGGAGGAAGAGAGAGCAGGCACCAGAGCTGAGCCTGTTCTCCAACAACACAGCAGCGGGGAGGGACACAACCCATGTCACAACGCGCTCAGTCGCAACCCACAACTTTGCAAGTTTGCCCACTTACAAAGAAATGAAGGGTCTATAATTTTTATCATAGGTGGAATTTAAATGATGGAGACAGAATATCAACCAAAAATCCTGAAAAAACACATGGTACAAAAGTTATAAATGGAGTTGCAGTTCAGTGAGAAAGATAAGTATTTGATCCCCTACCAACCAACAATAATTCTGCCCTCCACAGACTGACTACAGTAGGTGCTCATGTGGTACACAGATTAGTCCTGTCAATATAATAAGGTGCTCCTAACGACAACTCGTTATGTGTATAAATGACACCTGTCCACAGAATCTCTTTCTTCTATTCAAACCTCACCATCACGGCCAAGACCAAAGAGCTGTCAAAGGGCGTCAGGAATAAGATTGTAGACCTGCACAAGGCTGGAATGGGCTACAAGACCATCAGCAAGAAGCTTGGTGACAACTGTTGAAGCGATTATTCGCAAATGGAAGAAATACAAAATCAATTGCTCAGTCTGAAGCTCCATGCAAGGTTTTGCCTCATGGGGTGAGGCTGATCATGAGAAAAGTGAGGGATCCGCCGAGAACTACACGGGAGAAGTTTGTGCATGATTTCAAGGCAGTTGGGACCACAGTCACCAAACAAACCATTGGTAACACAATACGTAGCAGTGGATTGAAATCAAGGTCCCCCTTCTCAAGAAGGCACATGTACAGGCCATCTGAAGTTTGCCATTGAACATCTAAATTATTCAGATTAGGATTGGGAGAAAGTTCTGTGGTCAGACGAGACCAAAATTGAGCTCTTTGGCATTAACTTGACTCACTGTGTTTGGAGGAAGAAAAATGCTGATTATGACCCTAAGAACACCATCCCTACTGTCAAGAACGGAGGTGGAAGCATCATGCTTTGGGGATGTTTCTCTGCTAAAGGTACAGACTGACTTTGCCGCATGGAGGGGCCAATGGACGGGGCCATGTATTGTAAAATCTAGGATGAAAACCTTCTTCCTTCAGCCAGAACACTGAAGATGGTTCTTGGATGGGTCTTTCAGCATGACGATGACCCAAAACATACCGTCAAGGCAATAAAGGAATGGCTCAAGAAGAAGCACATTAAGGTCATAAAGTGGCCTAGCCAGTCTCCAGACCTTAATCCTATAGAAAATTTATGGAGGGAGCTGAAACTTTTGTTTCTAGCTATATTACTAGCGCTAAAATGCCTGAAAACTGTCTCAGTGTGAAAGGGGTCTTAGTCTTCCCACCTTTCACCATTGCTCTACGGGAGTTGGTACCTTAGGGATTCCGTTCAGTGCCTCGAGTAGGAAGATTGTCTGATTGGACGCAGAACTCTCAGGAGACTTTTTGGTTGACGGAACCTTTTATTTAAGGAAACCCACATCAATCTGGCATGCTTTGGGCGAGTGGTTGGTCAGGGACAGGAATCCGTTTGTGAGGGACAGCAACGTAGGGAGAGGTTCCAGATGAGCAAGGAAGCCACACTACAAGATAGACTGAAAAGACCATGAATCCCTCTTCATGCAATTTGAATTGCCTGGAGTCCTGTTTGCTATGTAAATTGTGGACCAGCTATAACAGATGCTAAGTGGCTTTTATGTATCCCTATTGCATAGAGACTAGTGCATTTGTTAAGAAAGAATAGGTAGTGTGTGTATGTATTTATGCATCTTTGTAGAACTCTGTGGGGTTGATTTAATAAAATTGGATAGTACAAAATCTGGGGCAGCTCTGCATAGAAACCAGTCAGCTTCTATGTTTTTTTTTAATATTAAAGCTTAATTGAACAAGCTGAAGTTAGAAGCTGATTTGATACTATGCACAGCTGCACCAGATTTTGCATTCTCCAGTTTTGGAAAATCAACAACTGTATGTCCTGTATTGTGTTCCTGTAAATGTAAATCGTTTGCATATGCAGCACATTGGTACACTGCTGTTTTGTTTTTTTCCTTGGCTTTACTGCAAGAGTTGGAGAAACGGCAAAAATTTGCAAAATGATTGGGGACCTCATCTGAGATTTGCACCAAAACAATTGGACTCTTGTCAGGGATTTGCTCCAAATCAGCCACAGAGGTGAATGCATAGTAAAGGTCGCTGGCAAGCCATTCCCTGATATGAAATGCTGTTCTAACTAAATTGCTGAGTGACCGAGGTACAAGAATGCTGAAACAATTCAGCTTTCTACAGAAAATAACTATGATTTGCTTTTCAAGAAAAAAAAAAACAGAGGCTCACTGCAAATAACCCGCCCATCTAACATGGCCCTAAGACTAGGAAAATATTAGTTGTTAGAGTGATGTCTATCTGACTGCATTCCATTCAAAAAGTGGAATAAGAAGACCATTATTTCCTTGCCAGGAAGTGACCTAAATCATCTCACATTCACACAGAGTATGGTTCTTGAGCATGTAAAGTGCTGATATCTTACTGTAGGTTATAGGAGTACCTGCTATGGAAATATAGAGCAGGCGTCCATTACTGTCATCTAGAGTCAGCAGCCTTAATCGCTCTCACGTACAATATGCATGGCCGGGCTGAGCAGGAGCGAACATGACTCCATTATGTTTTATTTAGGCAATCAAGAAGCATTATAGATTGCCTCTCCTTCAAAGGCACAATTACCTTATATGTTCTACAAATAGAAAATGTCTACGGCCGTTCTGAAAGTGAGCAGACAGAGATTTCTAGCCACAATGAAAAGGGGGCATCCGCTGCCACGGTTTACTGTCCTCGTTTTCTACTGGTAATAAAATGAGAAAATTGATTTTCCTGACCTTGCCACTGAGTGAATTCAAGAGGAAACCTTTTATCTATCTATCTATCTATCTATCTATCTATCTATCTATCTATCTATCTATCTATCTATCTATCTATCTATCTATCTATCTATCTATCTATCCTTCTCTTTCTTTCTGTCTCTAATCTTACCTAAACTGAACACTAGACAGATATAAAAAAAAAACACAAATGAATGCAACCCTGTAATTATTAATGTATGGAACATTGGAACTGAAGTGGCTTGAAGATGCTTGGAGGAACACCTTAACATTACAACAATTTCAGCTGAACGTGACCCACTACAACTAGATATACCATGACTGTGGTAAATGAGAACCTTCACAGACAGATTGACAACCATTTTGGGGTGTATACTATGAAACTGGTATGAGAATTTTCCTGACGTTCATTAGAACCCAAGAAGTAAAGCTGTGAAACTTCTTCAAGAACACCAAACCCAGCTATTCCATGACCTGGATAAATGTGAACCTCCACAGACATACAGTATTGGTAGTCATTTTGGTGTATATACCTGGAAATAGTGCAGTAATGTCCCTGACACTCACTGGAACTGAAGTGGTTTGGAGAAGATATGAAACTTGCTAAACCATGACCTAGATAAATGAGAGCCTTCACAGCCATAATGGCAACCATTTTGGGGTATAGATCATGAAACTGGTACAGGAATGTTCCTGACACTCACTGGAACTGGAGTGGCTTGGAGAAGCTGTGAAACATCTTCAACATTACAACAAGATCAGTTGAATGTGACCAACTACTACTAGATATACCATGATCTGGATACATGAGAGCTTTCACAGGCATAATGGCAACCATTTTGATGTATATACCCTGCAATTGGTACACAAATGTTCCTGGCACTCACTGGAACTGAAGTGGCTTGGAGAAGCTATGAAATGTCTTCAAAATTACAGAACAAGTCCAATTGAATGTGACCAGCTACTACTAGATACACCATGACCTGGATAAATGAGACCCTTCACAAACATATTGTCAACCATTTTAGGGTATATACCATGAAACCGCTGCCAGCATGTTCCTGACTCTCACTGGAACTCAAGTGGCTTGAAAAAACTTGGAGGAACATCTTCAAAATTACAAGTCCAGTTCAACGTAACCAACTAAAACTAGATATACCTTGAGCTTGGTAAACGAGAACCTTCAGACATATTGACAACCAGTTTGTCATCTCCGCCTTGGGCGCTAGATGGCCTTGTCCCAGCACTGCCCACACTGCATACAAGGCACTCAACATATCTTCTCCTCTCCACATAACACATAGCTGAGATCTGATTCCCTTACAGATACAGCCCCAATTTGCACAATGTGCAGATGGCTGCTATGTTGCAGTTCTAACCTGCTGAATTCCCTGATCGGATTGGCAACTGCAGTAGCCAGTTACACACGGTGTAGAGGAATACCAATCTCTGCTGTGTGGGGAGGAGGAGATCTCTTGAGTGCCCTGCCAGCAATGACCCCTGTCCTCAACTCTGCTGACCACTGTCTTTTGCCCTGCTGATCCCTGTACCCTGCCCTGCTGATCCCTGTCTTCCATGCTGCTGAACCCTGTCCTCTGCCATTCTAATTCCAGTTCCCAGCCTTGATAACCCACTGTACACTGCCCTACAACCTGCCAACCCTATCCAATGCTAACCCCCTGAATACTGCCCTACTGACCTTGCATCCTCTGACCCTATGACATTTTTTAATGGTACACCCAAAGTAGACAGACTAGATCCGGCCCTGACCCCAACGTTACAAGAAGTCAAGTTGAACGTGACCAACTACCACTAGATTTACCATGACCTGGGTAAATGCAGATTAATGGGTCAAACACCTCCTGTTTTGGTTTGCGTCAGAACATCGCAAAACAACGAACCCCATTAAAGTCTATGGTACCTGAACTTGAAAAATCAAAAGTGCCCATTTTGAAAGCTTATATGCAAGTTATTGGACATAAAAAGGGTATGGGGACCTGGGTACTGCCCTTAGGGCCATTTTTAAATTAGCAGTGATTTATTGGTGCTTAAAGAATAAAAATGAAAAAATCCTTTTAATACAGTGCCTGGGGGGGGGGTCCCCTTAGTCTGCCCGTAAAGTGGCTCATCTGTACAGTGTATAGAACCTGCTGCAACAAAAAATACATTTAAAAAGAAATTCAAACAACTCAACTGACTCCTCCATTGATGATGCTGGGGCTATGGCAGGAGTAGATGTGGACAAGGAGGCAGGTTTTGCCACTCTGGCAGCTGCAGTGGACTGCACACTAGTCTGTGCTTGGGTGACGGAGGATGAGGAGGATGAGGAAGGTTTAGTAAGCCCGTCCACAACCTGCTTTCCAGGCTGTGGCTGGATAGCACAGGCAACATCACTAAACGGAGTAAATGATGCCCTGCCTGTGGACACATACGCTGCTGGCCCCCTTACAGTGCCAAGGGAACGTATGCCTCTCCTTGTTGTCCTCCCAGACATGATGGGGGGGCTTATTACTATGGAGACGGGGAAATGTGTAATTGGATGCACTTTGATCAATGGAAAGTGGTTTGGTGCGCTTTATCTTTATCTTATCTGACAGAAGTGTCAAAACTATAAAAAAAATTAAAAAGGGGGAACAAGAGCTCCGCAATTTCAAAAGTACAAAAAATTATGTAAAACACTGCACTACACAGACACACTCCACTGACACTCTACAATATACCGCAGTAAAACTGCACTGGCGCACTACAATATACTGCAGCAAAACTGCATTGACACACTTCAATATACTGCAGTAAAACTGCACTGACGCACTACAATATACTGCAGTAAAACTGCACTGACACACTTCAATATACTGCAGTAAAACTGCACTGACGCAGTGCAATATACTGCAGTAAAACTGCACTGACACACTTCAATATACTGCAGTAAAACTGCATTGACACATTTCAATATACTGCAGTAAAGCTGCATTGACGCATTTCGATATGCTGCAGTAAAACTACATTGACGCATTTCAATATACTGCAGTATAACTGCACTGATGCACTACAATATACTGCAGTAAAACTGCACTGACACACTTCAATATACTGCAGTAAAACAACTGCACGGACACACTTCAATATACTGCAGTAAAACTGCACTGAAGCACTACAATCTACTGCAGTAAAACTGCACTGACACACTTCAATATACTGCAGTAAAACTGAACTGAGGCATATCAATATACTGCAGTAAAACTGCATTGACGCATTTCAATATACTGCAGTAAAACTGCACTGATGCATTTCAATAAACTGCAGTAAAACTGCACTGACGCACTACAATATACTGCAGTAAAACTGCCCTGACACACTACACTGGTACTACAGTAAAACTGCACAGGAGCACTACAATGACGCTGCACTATCACTAGCTCCACACTACACTGACAGTCTATACTCACAATAGAATCACAATAGCTGTTCTATCTCTCTCCACTCACAATATCACACTATAAATGGCTGCTCTGGGAAGGAACCTTAAATAGTGTGAGGTGGGTCTATGAATAATGAACCATGATTGGGGAAAGTCATCATGACTTTCTCCAATCATGGCTCTGACAGTGCTCTGTGCCCTGGTTGGGCAAAGCCTTCATTGTTTCAACCAATCAGGGCTTAGAATGCACTGCGCGGTGGGCCGAACAAACGGTTGAACGCCCTGCCAATTCAGGGCGTCCGCCGAACGGGGGCGAGCAGCCAATGTTCGGGCTGAACTTTTACTCGACTCGGTAGATATATTAATATCGCGCGTCCTCATATATTTGCATGCCACGTGTCACAAAAACCTGCAAGCTTCAGATTGCTGGTAACATGTCTAATTGATGTTTTCAGAGATTCAGCTGTCGCTGTTACACACACTAAATACATCTGCATCTTACTTCTGACATACCCGTGTTCTGATTAATGGGCGCCAAATGTTCCCCGACACTTAAAGGGAATGTATAATGAGAAAAATAAAACTGACATCTTACAATGTATCAGCATAGATTAAAAGAGATCAGAATCTAAATGCAAATAAATGCTTTTTTTTTTTACTATTTTAGTCTATTTTATTGGTCCTAGTTAGGCAGAGTCCAGTGGCACTACTAAGATGAAGCCACACATGGTTGCCGAGATTTTAAAGCTAAATGAACTTTCAAATAAATCAGAACTTTGTAGGTGCATCGGAACAAACGTTTTGGGCCGGGTTCACAGCAGAGGGTCCGGTGCATCCCTGTTCTCCGTTTCAGGGGCAAATCAGGTCCGAATTTTTGCCGGAATTTGGACCTGAATTGGAGGCAATGACACACAGAGCCCTTTTCCAGTGAAGACCGCAGTCGCCCCGGGGCTGCATGAACCGGCTCCAATGCGAGCCGGTCAATGGAGTCTGTTATGCGAATTGGATGCGGTGAAACCCACATCCAATTTGCATAAGTGTGAATCCAGCCTTATGCCGCGTACACACGATCGGGATTTTGGAAAAGGATATGAAGGTTTTTTCCGATGGGATTCCGCTCAAGCTTGCCTTGCATACACACGGTCACACAAAAGTTCGCCGAACTTACGACGGTCAAGAGCGCGGTGACCTACAACACTACGACGAGCCGAGAAAATGAAGTTCAATGCTTCTGAGCATGTGTGGAATTGTTTCCGAGCATGCGTAGGAATTTTGCGCGTTGGAATTGCTACAGACAATCGCATTTTCGGATAGGAACTTTTTCTGACCGAAAAATTGAGAACATGCTCTCAATCTTTTGCTGGCTGGAGCATACACACGGTCGCGTTTTCCAACCAAAAGCTCTCTCCGATCCTGTGTACGCGGCATAACAGTTGGTATTCTTAAGAAAGTAGCCACTGCCTAAAAGAAGGACAGTTTCACTGTGGAAGCAGTGGTCTCTCTGCAGAGGTCAGAGCTGTACAGTCACGAAGGAGCATGCACTTTGCTGAGCGGAAAGCTTTAGTTCTGACTTTCTGCTTAAATCATTTATATCAGAACAAACGTCCTACATTTTTCTTTAGCGAGCAGTCACAGCCTGAAAGAAGGACGATTACGCTCCATGTGGAAGCAGTGGTCTCTGTGCAGAGGTCAGACATGCTCACTGTTAAATCAGAGTTCTGAAATCACCAAGGAGCATGCACTTTTGCAGACCGGAGAGCTTTAGTTCTGACTTTCTGCTTAAATCGGGTCCATCAGAACTTTGTTTTCTGTAGAAAGTAGCCACAGTCTGAGAGAAGGACCATTTCTCATCCTGTGGAAGCAGTGGTCTATCTGCAGAGGTCTGACACGCCCACTGCTGAGTCAGAGCTCTGCAATCAGCAAGGAGCATGAGCTTTGCTGTTTTAGAGAGCCCTAGCTCTAACTCTGCAGGGGAGCATTTCAGACCTCTACAGAGAAATCGCAGCAATAGCGTTTTTTAGCGTTTTATTTTTTTTAATGGATCAAAAACATAAAAAAACGCTGGTGAGAAGCGTTTTTGAGCGTTTATCTGCCTTTTTAGGTGTTTTTTTTATGTTAGAGCCTTTTTACAGCTGAAAAACTCCTATTTGAACCCACTCGTTTTGTTTTTGTTTTTTTACAGCCAGAAAACGCCCCAGCCAAAAATAGTTGATAACAGCCTACGTGTGCATGGACACATAGAATAACATGCTGGAGAGTTTATTGATTGTAGAAAAAAATGTCTGAAGCCAAAAAACAGCAGCTGTAAAAACGTGCAAAAGCGTCTAGTATGCATGAGGCCTTCATGTTTTCATATTTGTTTTTGTATTTTAAATTTTATTTTATTTATTATTTATTTCAGGTACTTATATAGCGCCGTCAATTTACGCAGCGCTTTACATATATATATTATACATTCACATCAGTCCCTATACCCTCAAGGAGCTTACAATCTAAGGTCCCTAACTCACATTCATACCTACGCTAGGGCCGATTTAGACAGGATCCAGTTAACCTACCAGCATGTCTTTGGAGTGTGGGAGGAAACCGGAGTACCCGGAGGAAACCCACGCAGACACAGGGAGAACATGCAAACTCCAGGCAGGTAGTGTCGTGGTCGGGATTCAAACCAGCGACCCTTCTTACTGCTAGGCGAGAGTGCTACCCACTGCGCCACTGTGCCGCCCCTAAATTTTGATACTTCTAATACTATTGGCAATTTGGTTTGGTAAATATGGCCCCAAGGAAGGGATATTGTATTGCTTTCAGATTGATATGGAGATGTCCTTACATTTTTCTAGCCCTGATGAAGGGGGCGCTCCTGGGCCTCTGAAATGCGTTGTCTACTTTTTGGATCGTCCCCCTGACTTTTATTGGAATAAAGTTGTATCTGGACCTCTATTTGGTTTTATATGACCCAAAGATGGGAATACTGTATTGCTATCGGACTAATTATGGAGATGTCCTTTCTTTCTAGTCCTGATGAAGGGGGCGCTCTTGGACCCCTGAAATGCGTTGGCTCCTTTTTGGATTGCCCACCTGACTTTTATTGGAATAAAGTTGTATCTGGACCTCTATTTGGTTTTATATGACCCCAAAGAGGGGAATACTGTATTGCTATCAGACTAATTATGGAGATGTCCTTACTTTCTTTCTAGTCCTGATGAAGGGGGCGCTCTTGGACCCCTGAAATGCATTGGCTCCTTTTTGGATTGCCCACCTGACTTTTATTAGAATAAAGTTGTATCTGGACCTCTATTTGGTTTTATATATGACCCGCAGATAGGAGAATCTTCTATTGCTACCGGATTGATATGCAGATGTACTTATGCTCTTTCTAGCCCTGATGAAGGGGTACTCTTGGACCTCTGAAATGTGTTGTCTACTTTTTGGATTGTTCCCCTGACTTTTAATGTAATAAAGTTATATCTGGACTCTATTTGGTTTTATATGACTCCAAAAAAAGGGAATATTGTATTGCTATTGGACTAATTATGGAGCTGTCCTTACTTTCTTTCTAGTCCTGATGAAGGGGGCGCTCTTGGATCCCTGAAATGTGTTGGCTCCTTTTTGGATTGCCCACCTGACTTTTATTAGAATAAAGTTGTATCTGGACTCTATTTGGTATTATATGACTCCAAAGAAGGGAATATTGTATTGCTATTGGACTAATTACGGAGGTGTCCTTACGTTCTTTCTAGCACTGATGAAGCACTCTTAGACCCCTGAAACATGTTGTCTACTATTTGGATCCACCTCTTAAACTTTTATTGGAATAAAGTTGTATCTGGACTTCTATGTGGTTTTATATCTGACCCACAAATAGGAGAATCTTCTATTGCTACCGGATTGATATGGAGATGTCCTTATGCTCTTTCCAGCCCTGATGAAGGGGTACTCTTGGACCTCTGAAATGCGTTGTCTACTTTTTGGATCATTCCCCTGACTTTTATTGGAATAAAGTTGTATCTGGACCTCTATTTGGTTTTATATGACTCCAAAGAAGGGAATATTGTATTGCTATCGGACTAATTATGGAGGTGTCCTTACGTTCTTTCTAGTCCTGATGAAGCACTCTTAGACCCCTGAAACATGTTGTCTACTATTTGGATCCACCCCCTAAACTTTTATTGGAATAAAGTTGTATCTGGACCTTTATTTGCTTTTAAATATGACCCCACGGAGGGGATATTGTATTGCTATTGGACTGATATGGAGATGTCCTTACATTTTTTCTAGCCCTGGTGAAGGGGGCACTCTTGGACCCCTGAAACGTATTGGATACTCCTTTGATTGTCCCCCTGACTTTTATTGGAATAAGGTTGTATCTGGACCTCTTAGCAGTGGTGTGACGCGTCAATTTCACATTCTTTTTTTTTTGGGTATGTCAGTGCTGCTAATCTCTTCCAGCCTCTTTCAGACACTTCCTGGCTACAAGCACTCCTCCCAGCATCATCTGCACATCACTGGTCTCGACTGGTTTACCAACAGTGACAACGGTGGACCGTGCCTGTGCAAAATGTGTTAGCATAGACACTTGTAGCTTCTGCTAGGGGAACATGTGAGAGGGTGGCAACACAGAGGCAACAACTGAGAGATAGTTGTCACCTTATAACAGGAAGTACCGGAAGAAGGACTCACATGGCAGGATCACCAATCATTACTTCTTGTAATATTTGAATGAGAGATGCATATTTAAAAAAAAAAAAAAAGATTACAAAGAATATTTAACCACTTGAGCTCCGGAAGGTTTAACCCCCTTCATGACCAGGGCATTTTTTGCTATTTAGCACTGTGCTAATTTAATTGGTTATGCTACACTGTACTCAAACAAAGTTTATATCATTTTTTTTCACACAAATAGAGCTTTTTTTTTGGTGGTATTTGATCACCTCTGGGGTTTTTATTTTTTTGCTATATAAATGAAAAAGATAGAACATTTTGAAAAAAAAAAACAATATTTTTTATATAACATAAAAAATTAATAAAAATTAAAAAAATGTAATTCCTTTGTCATTTTGGCCTAAATGTATTTATCTACGTGTCTTTGATAAAAAAAAAAAAAAAAAGAAATCCCAATAACTTTATATTGATTGGTTTGCGTGAAAGTTATAACACTGTAAGTGTAAGTGTACTAAGGTATACCGTGCCTTGAAAAAGTATTCATACCCCTTAAAATTCTCCACATTTATGTGACAACCAAAAACTGAAATGTATTTTATTGGGATTTTATGTGATAGACCAACACAAAGTGGCACATAATTGAGAAGTGGAAGGAAAATCAAATCGTTTTGAATTTTTTTTACAAATAAATATGTGAAAAGTGTGGGGGGGGTAGATTTGTATGGCGCCCCCCGGAGTCAATACTTTGTAGAACCGCCTTTCTCTGCAATTACAGCTGCAAGTCTTTTTGGGGATGTCTCTACCAGATTTGCACATCTAGAGAGGGACATTTTTGCCCATTCTTCTTTGCAAAATATCTCAAGCTCTGTCAGATTGGATGGAGAGCGTCTGTGAACAGCAATTTTCAAGTCTTGTCACAGATTCTCAATGTGATTTAGGTCTGGACTGTGACTGGGCCATTCTAATGCCCTGTACACACGAGCGGAAATTTCGCCCGCAAGAGTCTGATGAGAGCTTTTGGTCAGAAAATGCCACCGTGTGTATGGCTCCATCGGACTTTTGCTGGCGAAATTCCAGCCAGCAAAAGATTGAGAGCAAGTTCTCAATTTTTCAGTCGGAAAAAGTTCCAATCTGAAATTCCGATCGTCAGTAGCAATTCTGATGCGCAAAATTCCTGCGCATGCTCAGAAGCATTGAACTTAATTTTCTCGGCTCGTTGTAGTGTTGTACGTCACCGCGTTCTTGACGGTCGAAAGTTCAGCGAACTTTTGTGTGACCGTGTGTATGCAAGGCAAGCTTGAGCAGAATTCGGAAAAATCTTGGATGGTTTTTCAGACGGAAATTCCGCTCGTGTGTACGCGGCATAACACATAAATATGCTTTGATCTAAACCAGGGATCCTCAAACTACGGCCCTCCAGCTGTTGCAGAACTACACATCCCATGAGGCATTGTAAAACACTACATTCACATACGTGGCTAGGCATGATGGGAATTGTAGTTCTTGAACAACTGGGGGGCCATAGTTTGAAGACCCTTGATCTAATCCATTGTAGCTCTGGCTGTATGTTTCGGGTCGTTGTCCTGCTGGAAGGTGAACCTCCGCCCCGGTCTCAAGTCTTTTGCAGACTCTAACAGGTTTTCTTCTAAGATTGTCCTGTATTTGGCTCCATCCATCTTCCCATCAACTCTGACCAGCTTCCCTGTCCCTGCTGAAGAAAAGCATCCCCACAACATGATGCTGCCACCACCATGTTTCACGGTGGGGATGGTGTGTTCAGGGTAATGTGTAGTGTTAGTTTTCCACCACACATAGCGTTTAGCTTTTAGGCCAAATGTTTGCTGTGTCCTCCACATGGCTTCTCACAAACTGCAAACAGGACTTCTTATGGCTTTCTATCAACAATGTCTTTCTTCTTGTCACTCTTCCATAAAGGTCAGATTTGTGGAGAAGACGACTAATAGTTGTCCTGTGGACAGATTCTCCCACCTGAGCTGTGGATCTCTGCAGCTCCTCCAGAGTTACCATGGACCTCTTGGCTCTTCTCTGATGAATGTTCTCCTTGCCCGGCCGGTCAGTTTAGGTGGACGGCCATGTCTTGGTAGGTTTGCAGTTGTGCCATACTCTTTCCATTTTCTGATGATGGACTGAACAGAGCTCTGTGAGATGAAATCTTGGAATATTATTTTATAACCTAACCCTGCTTTATACTTCTCCAAAACTTTATCCCTGACCTGTCTGGTGTGTTCCTCGGCCTTCATGATGCTGTTTGTCCACTAAGAATCTCTAACAAACCTCCGAGGGCTTCACAGAACAGCTGTATTTATACTGAGATTAAATTACACACAGGTGGACTCTATTTACTAATTAGGTGACTTCTGAAAGCAATTGGTTCCACTAGATTTCAATTAGGGGTATCAGAGTAAAGGGGGCTGAATACAAATGCACGCCACTCTTTTCAGATATTTATTTGTAAAAAAATGCCGAAAACCATTTATCACTTTCCTTCCACTTCACAATTATGTGCCACTTTGTGTTGGTCTATCACATAAAATACCAATAAAATACATTTACGTTTTTGGTTGTAACATGACAAAATGTGGAAAATTTCAAGGGGTATGAATACTTTTTCAAGGCACTGTATATATTGGATTTTTTTTTTTATACTAGTAATGGAGGTGATCAGTGGCTTTTAACGGGTCTGATTGGACACAGCCGATGAGCAGGCCCCGGCCATGAATCATTGTACAATCACAGCGGGTGTTGTTGGCGAAGGTGGGGGAGGGGGGCGATCATGCACGCTCCGTCAACCTTGACGCAGGCAGCGACGTACAGATCCACAAGTGGTTAAAGTTGAATTGAGAGTTTAGTGTTTGCGGCTACATAAACTTTAAGCCAATTGGCTGAGTGATCACGGGCTGCGGCAATGTGCTCGCGTCACGCTGTGCCAAATGTTCGCTGTTTGCTAAAATCAGTATTAACAAGTGTGATAGGAATCTATTATTAGTCAGATAGTTACATAGGGGGGAAAAAAAACATATGTCCAATGAGTAGAACCCCAAAAGGTCGATATAATCAACGACGGGAAATTACATTTTTTTTTTAAGGTCAATGTAATATACCTGCAGGTGCGAGTAAAATATTTATCACCATAAAACGATCTCTGGTCGCTGGAACATAGTCACACATTAATTCTCGCATATTTATTAATTTTATTTTATTTAGCCGACGTATGGCGGCTAATTACAGGGATCCTCATTAGTGCCAGAGACGCAGTATGTAGCGGCGTGTCATCAAAGGCAGCGGGAATGTTGCGCAGCTGCGATTCACACTTTCATATCCGCTTACAAGGACAGGAATCAAACTGTGGCAATGTAGCTAAAAGCTTTCCTACACGGGGAAATTGGCTAATGAAAGAGCGACTCCCATGCAGAGTGCAGCCACCTGCTGCGATAAAGGCTTGAGCGGTCCAGGGATCTTGTGGCAGTCAATCACGACGTTTCTGGACGCCTGGAGTTCCACTCTACCTGCCTGCGTACACTGCCCGCTGCCATTCATGTGAAAGGGAAAAGCAGGACTGTGTGTCTGGACAAGGGCAGCTAACACTCTCACCAAAGACACAACTATAGACACCTGACCATCACACCTACCTATATAGCCAAACCTTTGTGGACACCTGACCATCACACCTACATATAAATCCAAACCTTTGCAGACATCTGATTGGCACACCTACCTATATAGCCAAGCCTTTGTGGAGCCCTGACCATCACACCTACCTATATAGCCAAGCCTTTGTGGACACCTGACTTTCACACCTACTTATTTAGTCAAGCCTTTGTGGACACCTGACAATCACACCTACCTATATAGCCAAGGGTTTTTGGACACCGGATCATCACACCTACCTATATAGCCAAACCTTTGTAGAAACCTGACTTTCACACCTACTTATTTAGTCAAGCCTTTGTGGACACCTGACAATCACACCTAACTTTATAGCCAAGGGTTTTTGGACATCTGATCATCACACCTACCTATATAGTCAAGCCTTTGTGGACACCTGACCATCTCACCTACCTATATAGCCAAGCCTTTGTGGACCCCTGACCATCACACCTACCTATATAGCCAAGGGTTTTTGGACACCTGTTCATCACACCTACCTATATAGCCAAGCCTTTGTGGACACCTGACCATCTCACCTACCTATATAGCCAAGCCTTTGTGGACCCCTGACCATCACACCTACCTATATAGCCAAGGGTTGTTGGACACCTGATCATCATACCTACCTATATAGCCAAACCTTTGTGGAAACCTGACTTTCACACCTACTTATTTAGTCAAGCCTTTGTGGACACCTGACTTTCACACCTACTTATTTAGTCAAGCCTTTGTGGACACCTGACAATCACACCTACCTTTATAGCCAAGGGTTTTTGGACATCTGATCATCACACCTACCTATATAGCCAAGCCTTTGTGGACACCTGACCATCTCACCTACCTATATAGCCAAGCCTTTGTGGACCCCTGACCATCACACCTACCTATATAGCCAAGGGTTGTTGGACACCTGATCATCACACCTACCTATATAGCCAAACCTTTGTGGAAACCTGACTTTCACATCTACTTATTTGGTCAAGCCTTTGTGGACACCTGACAATCACACCTACCTATATAGTCAAGCATTTATGGACACCTGACCATCACACCTACCTATATAGTCAAGCATTTATGGACGCCTGACCATCACACCTACCTATATAGCCAAGTCTTTGTGGACCCCTGACCATCACACCTACCTATATAGCCAAGGGTTTTTGGACACCTGATCATCACACTTACCTATATAGTCAAGTATTTGTGGACAACTAACCATCACACCTACCTATATAGTCAAGTATGCGTGGGCAACTAACCATCACAAGGTTTCTTGTGCATGCTCTCTAGTGATGTACACGTCCCGCCACTGCTAGATGGGGATGTCCATCACTACTGTGCATTACACGTATGTAAGCTGCGCCAACATTTTTTACAAACTGACAGCTGAAGATGAGCTTTTAGGAGACAAACAGTAATGTGAATCTGATGTCTCTGGTTTATGTACTTTAAGGTCTTATTGGGTACATTATATTAATAAAGTATTTTCTCAATAGTGTCCCTAACGTAAGTTCTCGTTTCTTTGAGCTGGTTCGATTTTCTATCTCTTGTCAACAATTTAAGAAAGTTTCATTGTAAATTTCTTTCAAGATTAAATGAAGTTTCACTTATCTTATCCTAATCTCCCGACCATGGCGCCAAGGTGAGGATGACATCGTACTACTTTTCGGCTAGACCCTGGGGGCTACAGAGCAGCCAAAATCAGGGTGAGTTGATGTTCTGATAATGAACTGGAGTATCACCTGCGAGATTTCACCTGCTCTGTATCTCCAGAACTCTTCCTGGAAAGCCGGTAACGTCACACCCAAAGACAACCAGCGGTCGGGCGGTTGGAGCAGACCTTGCATTGTACTGTCAGGCCGCTTTTCTTCCTTTTAAGTCGATGAGCTGTGCTCAGGCTTAGCAGCAAGTTAATTTTTATTAGGTATCCCAAAAGATTTGGGAGACAGTTGATAGGTTCGTAAGCATCTGGCTTCCGTGACTGCAGCTGCTTTATCACTCGGTGAGTTTTTAAATAAGTCTGGTTGCCGCAGATAAGTCTCTGTGCGCTGTGAGCGCTGTGTAACTAATGGACTGTTAATAGTTACACAATGGGGTGGGTGCGTTCGCTGTTCCTGGTACGCTCAATGATCTGGCACAAAGAGGTAAAGTTTTATGGCGGGGGCTTTCTGCTTATGTTGCCTTCAATCCTCAGGCAAGCCCTTCCAATGTTACCGCTAAACAACACACCGACCATTATTGAACCAACCAAGCGGAATGATGGAAAATGGCACAAATGCCAGGACAAACACTGGGACGCGGTTCTTTATATTGTCCTATAAAGAGCTCTACAATTTGAAACTTAAGTAAAGAGGGAAAAGTCATGGTCTTGGACAGTGGTCTCCAAATTGTGGCCCTATGTCTTTATCCGGCCCTTGAGGCAATTTTCCTGTCACTGACTCCAACAATGGGGCATATACACTGAAACCACTGGTGGGGCACTATTCCTTCCACTGACACCAACAATGGGGCACTATTCCTTCCACTGACACCAACAATGGGACACTATTCCTTCCACTGACACACACAATGGGGCAGTATTCCTTCCACTGACACACACAATGGGGCACTATTCCTTCCACTGACACCACCGATGGGGCACTATTCCTTCCACTGACACATACAATGGAGCACTATTCCTTCCACTGACACCAACGATGGGACCCTAGTTGTTCCACTGACACCAACAATTGGGCACTATTCCTGCCAATGACACCAGCAATGGAGCATAACTCCTTCCACTGACACCACCAATGGGGCACTATTCCTTCCACTGACACCACCAATGGGGCACTATTCCTTCCACTGACACCACCGATGGGGCACTATTCTTCCCACTGACTTCAATGATGGGGCACTATTTCTTCCACTGACACCAACAATGGGGCACTATTCCTTCCAATGACACCAATAATTGACCTTAATTCCTTCCAATGACACCACGAATGGGGCACTATTCTTCCCACTGACACACACACAATGGAGCACTATTCCTTCCACTGACACCACCGACAGGGCAACATTCCTTCCACTGACACCAACAATGGGGCACTATTCCTCCCACTGACAACATGGAGCATAATTCCTTCCATTGACACACAAATGGGGCACTATTTCTTCCACTGACACCAATGATATGGTACCATTCCTTCCACTGGAACCGACAAATCTTCCGCAACTGTGTGATGCTATCATGTCACTATGGACCAAAATCTCTGAGGAATTTTTCCAACACCTTTTTGCATCTATGCCACAAAGAATGAAGGCAAAAGGGAATCCAACCAGTGGCGGTGTGTCCATAAGGGAGCACGGGCGCTGCCCCCCCTCTCCAGTCACCCCATCTATGACCAATGGATAGATTCATGCATAGCATAAATCTATCCATGGCCACCTCTGCCACCCCCTATTCAGGCGTCCGGCCCCTTTTCGGGCGCCTGAATTACAGCGGCACGAGGTGTTTTTGAAGCACCTGATTAGAGCCATAGGCTCTAATAGGCATCAAAAGGTGACCTGAGAGCGCCATGACCGATGACCGATGTTTAGGATGTAAGCCGGACCATCATACGATGACACGCGGTACAATCCGTACTCATCGTTTGAAAGGGCAGTGGCCTTTTGTTGGCGCTCTACAGATGAGAAGTGAAATAGAACATTTTACTCTGACTCTTACCCTTGAAACATCGGCGAGTTATTTATAGCAGCATTTCAAACTAAAACACAAAACACACAAACTAGTGCTGACAACGTCGCTATGGCAACCGGCGTTTCAGAACTCGCTGCGGAGAGGACATCGCGGCGCTGACACTTCCACAGAACAAGTAAAAAAAAAGTCACAAGTAAGTAAATATCACGCCAACAGTTACGGCCGCCCCGGACCTGATTACATTGATATACAAAACAATTACCTGAAATGGCACATTAACGCTATCTATAGATAATAAATATTACAGGTGCAGCTATATAAATGTGGCAAACAAGACCTTATCATCTGTGGGAAAAAATAATACAGTTCACCCCCTAAAAAAAGAAAAAGATTAAATATAAATATGACCCAAAAAATACAATTAGGTGCAAACAATATAATATGTATCTTATGCCCCTGCAACAATAAACTGTATCCATTGTATTCACTTATGTTAATAAAACAGTGACAATGTAACTTCTGTGTATAAACAAAATAATATAAAATATAAATAAGTCAGCAGTGAAAATTCTCTGTGCTTCTTTGCAGAAAATGTTCTTCATCCCTTGCAATCCAAATTGTTGCTTGTGTATTCCTGCACCCTGTGCGCACAGAGGACTCATTAAAAATAAATGGTTGGTGTACGGTTTTTCCACCCTGGACCACCCGCCTGAAAGATAACATGTAGTCGCTCAGGGTTGTACACATGCCACAGCCAAGATACTTTGCAGAGGCGAAAAAATTATACCCCATGCCTCTTTTGGCAGGTGGTGCCTCTGCAAAACACATCCCATTTTAGTGAATGGGGCAAGAGGCGAAGCAGTGGTGCATTAGGTGTAGCAGTGGTGCAGAAGGTGGAGCAATAATGCAGGAGCCTGAGTAGTGGTGCAGGAGGTGAAGTAGTGGAGCAAAAGGTGGGATGGTGGAGCAAGAGGTGGAGCAGGAGGTGGGGCAGTGGGGCAAGAGGTGGACTAGTGGTGCAGGAGTTTAGGACAGTGGTGCAGGAGGTGGGGCAGTGGTGCAGGAGGTGGAGCAATGATGCAGGAGGTATAGTACAGGTGCAGGAGGTGGACCAGAGGAGCAAGAGGTGGACCAGTTGCGCAGGAGTTTAGGGCAGTGGTGCAGGAGGTGGAGCAGTGGTGCATGAGGTGAAGCAGTGGAGCAAGAGATGGGGTAGTGGAGCAGGATGTTGGGCTGGAGGTGGGGCAGTGGAGAAGGAGGTAGACCAGTGGTTCGGGAAATAGAACAGTGGTACAGGAGGTGAGGCAGAGGTGCAGGAGGTGGAGAAGTGGTGCAGAAGGTGGAGCAGTGATGCAGAAGGCAGAATAGTGGTGCAGGAGGTGAAGCTGTGGAGCAAAAGGTGGTGGAGCAGGATGTGGAGCAGGAGGTGGGGCAGTGGCGCAGGCGTTTAGGACAGTAGTGCAAAAGGTGGTCCAGGAGGTGGAGCAGTGATGCAGGAGGTAGAGTAGTGGTACAAAAGGAAGAGGAATAGGATGCTTCTGTCAGGAAATGTCCTCCAGTGAACTGTACTACGTTATTATCACGTCAGCATCAGCTTCAACATCAAGGTTAAGGGAAGGAGGAGAGACTGGGGGAGCACTTGTAGCAGCACTTCAGGTAGTGGAAGAAACTCTGGAGAAAACTAAAGAAAAAAAGAAAAGAAAAAAAACAGAATAATGCTTTAATACTGCACTTAGAAGTGCCTTCTGTTTTTTTTCCGTTAGATTAGTGCTGCAGGAGGTGAAGCAGTGGAGCAAAAGGTGGGGTAGTGGAGCTAGAGATGGAGCAGGAGGTGGGGCAGTAGGTGGACCAGTTGCACAGGTGTTTAGGACAGTAGTGCAAAAGGTGGGGTAGTGGTGCAGGAGGTAGAGTAGTGGTGCAATCGAAGAAGCCGTGGAGCAAAAAGGTCAGACAGTGGGGACAGTGGTGCAGGGGTTAAAGCAGTGGTGTAGAAAGTGGAGCAGTGGCTCAGGAGGTGAGGAAGAGGAAGAAGTAGAGCAGTGGTGCAGGATGTAAGGCAGTGGTGCAAGAGGTGGAGCAGTGGAGCAAAAGGGCAGGAGGTGGACCAGTGGTGCAGGACATGGAGCAGTGGTATAGGAGGTGGAGCAGTGGTGTAGAACATGGAGCAGTGGTATAGGAGGTGGAGCAGTGGTGTAGAACATGGAGCAGTGGCTCAGGAGGTGAAGAGGAGGAGGAACAGGAAGAAGAGCAGTGGTGCAGGATGTAAAGCAGTGTTGCAAGAGATGGAGCAGTGGAACAGAAGGTGGAGCAGTGGAGTAGAAGGTGGAACAGTGGAGTAGAAGGTGGAACAGTGGAGTAGAAGGTGGAGCAGTGGAGTCGAAGGTGGAACAGTGGAGTAGAAGGTGGAGCAGTGGATTAGAAGGTGGGACAATGGAGTAGAAGGTGGAGCAGTGGAGTAGAAGGTGGAACAGTGGAGTAGAAGGTGGAGTAGAAAGTGGGACAGTGGAGTAGAAGGTGGAGCAGTGGGTCAGGAGGTGGAGCAGTGGCACTGTAAAATGCAGGCTCTGGAAATTGTTTTTAATTATTATTTATTTTAGATATTTATAGTGCTGTCAATTTACACAGCATTTTACATACTATTCAGTCCCTGCCCTCAAGGAGCTTACAATCGTGTACACACATCCTGGGACCAATTTTGTAAGTAGCCAATTAACCTACCAACATATCTTTGAAGCGTGGAAGGACCCCGATGTACCCGGAGGAAACCCAGGCAAGCACCAGGAGAACACGCGGACCCCATCATTTCTCTGCGGTACGCGGCTCCATTGCGCCAAGTACATCCGTCTCTTTACAACTCCTTGTGGAACGGATCCTATTAAAGTCACTCAGCTGTGTATTTATCTGAGTGGTTGGAGCTGCCCGTCAATTGACACAGAACATTTAGTGTCTCCGATTATCAGATGGAATAAAAGTATCCCGGCCTTTAGATCTTTAGATGACAGGTTCACTTTTAAGCGGAGTCACACAAGCCGCAAGTCGGAACAAAATCAGAAAAAAATCAACAAGAAAAGGAAAATGAATGCGTTGTTTGTGCCTGCTCCATATTTTGTTGTCCCCAATTATTCTAGTTACAGAGCTCTTGGCATAATAAATTCTTGAGTAACAACACACTTCAGAGAACTCAGAGATCCTTCCCTGCATCCCACTGAGCACAAGGCTGTTGATTTTGCATAAAGTAAAATCTGGAGAGGTCTTGCTGTCTGTTGCTGATTATGCCGCCTGCGATGACAATGCTTCACATGTAAGCCTTCTGAAGAAAGTCTGTACACTTTATATAAGAATTAGTATAGTACAAGTGTTACCACATGGCTAGCTGCAAAAAAAAAAAAAATCCGCACTGAACTGCTTTTATAGTAAAGAATCCCTCCTACTCCACAACTGACTCACCTATAGTAAAGGATAATTTTCTATTCCACAGACCAGATACCCTTCAGTCAAAAAGTGTTGCCTAATTCACAGTATGGATGTTTTGTATATTGAACAACACCTCCTTCACAGAAACTTTCAAACTTTTATAATAATAAATAATATAAATAATAAATAATATTTTCCTATTCAAAGGCTCAACTACTGTAATCATTAGATGTTTTTACGTCATAGCCAAAAATGTTCATATAGTCTTTTTATTAGACCTTAATTCCTTCCTATTCAGCCCCAGCATCCCTTTAACTGGGTCTTTACGTCTGGGGGATGGGAAGGACTGCCCAATCATGTGAATCCGTGCACATAATACAATCCATAGGGGGCACACGGGCGCCCCCCCCCCCCCCCCCCCCAAAGCTAGTCACCAATATAGATAAATAAAAGGACCTTTAAAAAATAAAAAAATAAAAAGATCCTTTAAGGTGGATGTAAACCCGATTTTTTTTTTTTTTTAATGTCATAATGTAGAGTATAAGATTTCCTATCATTTGAGCCCAGTCTTACCACACAGAGTTAATCCATCTCTGAGCAATCCTCTTTGATTGTTCAGTGAGATAAATCTTGACAAACAGAGAAAAACTTTGTCAACTCCTCCCCCTTGCTGCGAGTGACAGGTGATTTACATATCTCGTGCACCAGCCTAAGACACAGGCAGTATTTTTTAATTCCCTCCCACTCCTTTCTTCAGCAGCTCTGCAAGGATTGGCTGTTCCACATCTCACCATGATTTGACATGCTGAAGTCATGTGGTTACTTTCCTGTCTTTTCACTGGATGTTAGAGCTCATAGCAGAAGTTCAGTGTAAGAAATACACAGGAGAAAATGAATATTGACAAGGGGAGTGTAGAGGTGAGCGGGGAGTCTACTGACATCACGACTCCACCCACGAGCTCCAGACAACAGACCCGCCCACAGAATCTGCAGTTTTTCGGGTCTCATAACAGACAGAGGGGAGACATTTGACAGGTAAAGATACATGCAGGAGGCATCTATATCCTTATAGATAACCCCTATGGCAGGAGTTTAGAAAGGATGACATTGGGTTTACATCCACTTTAAGTGCACTATGTACGGGCACCGGAAATGGGCAGCGTGACGTCAATGCAATCACGGGATTGCAGGTGAGACGCTTCATTTGCCTGCTTTTGTGAGTCCTTGTGGCGCAAAGCAATGCGCCTGAACACTTCCATCTTACATTCTCTTTGTTGTGTGGTTTTTGATTGGCACTGCTTTCCTCTGAGCCGCTGCGTCACTTCAGGTTTCTCTGTGCCGATGGGAAAACGGAAATGACGCAGCAGCTCCGTGGATGGAACGCACAGCCCGAGTGGCGCCTTCTTTCAGAATCCACTTCAGAATTGGTAGATTCCGAGTCAGTCAGACAAAAAGAAAGAGAAATAAATTGTCTTTTATTATTTATATTTATATATTTTCTTCAAATGGTTTACCAGGTTAGGAAAATACAGTATCTAGCAGTGGGTTTCAGACTGTGAGACTGATATACCCTGATCTGTGAGGATGAGCTATATACCCTGATCTGTAATGCTGAGCTATATACCCTGATCTGTAATGCTGAGTAGGGATGAGCCGAACACCCCCCGGTTCGGTTCGCACCAGAACCCGCGAACGGACCGAAAGTTCGCACGAACGTTAGAACCCCATTGACGTCTATGGGACTCGAACGTTCGAAATCAAAAGTGCTCATTTTAAAGGCTAATTTGCATGGTATTGTCCTAAAAAGGGTTTGGGGACCCGGGTCCTACCCCAGGGGACATGTATCAATGCAAAAAAAACTTTTAAAAACGGCCGTTTTTTCGGGAGCAGTGATTTTAATGATGCTTAAAGTAAAAAAAAAAAAGTGAAATATTCCTTTAAATATCGTACCTGGGGGGTGTCTATAGTATGCCTGTAAAGTGACGCGTGTTTCCCATGTTTAGAACAGTCCCTGCACCAAATGTCATTTTTAAAGGAAAAAATCTCATTTAAAACTGCTTGCGGGTTTAATGTCATGTCGGGTCATGGCAATATGGATGAAAATCAGTGAGACAAACGGCATGGGTACCCCCCAGTCCATTACCAGGCCCTTTGGGTCTTGTATGGATATTAAGGGGAACCCCGCACCCAAATTAAAATAAGGAAAGGTGTGGGGCCACCAGGCCCTATATACTCTGAACAGCAGTATACAGGCGGTGCAAACAAGACAGGGACTGTAGGTTTGTTGTTAAGTAGAATCTGTTTGTAATTTTGAACATTTTTAACGTGTTTAGCTCCAGCCAAAAAATCTTTTCTAAGCTTTTTGGAAAACATAGGGAAGGGTTATCACCCCTGTGACATTTGTTTTGCTGTCTTTCCTCCTCTTCAGAAGATTTCACCTCACTTTTTTGTCCCAATGAAAAATGTTTTTTGAAAATTTGGGTTTTTTTGTGGAACAAGGATTGGAAAGCATCAGTGGAAAGGAGAAATTGTTTTCCCATATTAACTCTTACAGGAGAGAATTTCCCTTCCTAGGGGTAGATTTCATCTCACTTCCTGTTGTCTCCTTCCGTTTGCAAGTAGGAGTCGTTTGTAAGTTAGATGTTTGAAAGTAGGGTCCTGCCCTATATACTCAGCAGAAATTTGGGCCTTAGGTGTTGCTGTGGCCACAACACTGTAAGCCCTCACAGGGCCCTGCTGTGAAATATTAGATCAAGAATTGTAATTACATGCCCCTGTTGAACAGGAGCTGAAAAATTAGGCCTTAGGCACTGGTGCTGGTGCCACAACACTGCAACCCCTCACAGACACTCTAGTTGGAACGCAGGAACGAGCCCTGCTGCAAATTATTGCTTCAAAAATTGTAATTACACGCCCCTGTTAGACAGGGGCAGAAAAATTGGGCCTTAGGCACTGGTGCTGGTGCCACAACACTGCAACCCCTCACAGACACTCTAGTTGGAACGCAGGAACGAGCCCTGCTGCAAA
This sequence comes from Aquarana catesbeiana, assembly GCF_042186555.1. Taxonomy (NCBI): domain Eukaryota; kingdom Metazoa; phylum Chordata; class Amphibia; order Anura; family Ranidae; genus Aquarana; species Aquarana catesbeiana. The sequence continues at coordinate 333,064,091 of NC_133330.1, read as the reverse complement.
GTATTGCATCAAAAATTGTAATTACACGCCCCTGTTAGACAGGGGCAGAAAAATTGGGCCTTAGGCACTGGTGCTGGTGCCACAACACTGCAACCCCTCACAGACACTCTAGTTGGAATGCAGGAACGAGCCCTGCTGCAAAGTATTACATCAAAAATTGTAATTACACGCCCCTGTTAAACAGGGGCTGAAAAATTGTGCCTTAGGCACTGGTGGTGGCGCCCAGAACCAAAAATGTTCTTACAAGCTATCAGCGTGATGATTGAGGAGGAAGAGGATAATTACTCAGGGATAGTCACTCAGCATCAGCATAGGCAGTCTTTGAAGGGATCTGAGATTTCAAAAAAAATTATTCGGTTACATCAGCATCAGGTGCTTGGTAGCTGGTGGTGATCCAAGACTCATTCATTTTTATGAAGGTCAGCCGATCGACCGAGTCGGTGGACAGACGCACCCTGTGATCGGTTACCACGCCTCCAGCAGCACTGAATGTGCGTTCCGAAAGAACGCTGGATGCAGGACAGGCCAGTAGCTCAATTGCATACTGTGCAAGCTCTGGCCAGTGATCCATCCTCAAGACCCAGTAACCCAGAGGATTTTCGGTGGGAAAGGTGTCCAAGTCTGATCTTGCCCCTAGGTATTCCTGCACCATGTAAAACAGACGCTGGCGATGGTTGCTGGAACCGATCATACCTTGGGGCTGCGGACCAAAAAATTGTCTGAACGCATCGGTCAGACGGCCACCTTCTCCACCGCTCCTTCTTTGACTGACCGAAGCCTCAGCAACACGTTGTCCAGAAACAGGAGTTTGTAACCTCCCAGTCTCTGGGAACGCGTTGCACAGACCTTTCTGCAAGGCCTCCCGAAGATGTTTCATCCTCTGCTCCCTCTGCGATGGCAAGATAAGGTCCGCAACCTTACCCTTGTAACGTGGATCAAGGAGGGTTGCCAGCCAGTATTGGTCCTTCTCCTTGATACCACGAATACGAGGATCCTTACGCAGGCTTTGCAGGATCAGGGAGGCCATGCAGCGTAGGTTTGCTGAGGCATTCGGTCCGGAGTCCTCTGGGTCACTAAGAACGACATGGTCCGCAGCCACCTCCTCCCAGCCACGTACAAGTCCATGTGTTTCTTGGGACTGATCCCTTAAAGACTGCTGCTGATGCTGAGTGCCAGGCTCCACCTCCATACTGACACAATCTTCCTCCTCCTCCTCTTCCTCCTCGTCCTCTTCCTGTGTGATCGGCGGGCACGCAGGAACACTGTCTGGATAAAGGGGGCCTTGAGAGCTAAGGAAGTCCTCCTCTTCCTGCCTCTGTTCTGCCTCAAGTGCCCTGTCCATTATTCCACGCAGCGTGTGCTCCAACAGGTGGACAAGGGGGACAGTGTCACTGATGCATGCACTGTCACTGCTCACCATCCTCGTGGCCTCCTCGAATGGTGACAGGACAGTGCATGCATCCCTGATCATGGCCCACTGGCGTGGGGAAAAAAAACCAAGCTCCCCTGACCCTGTCCTGGTGCCATAGTCGCACAGGTACTCATTGATGGCCCTCTGCTGCGTGTGCAGCCGCTGCAGCATGGCCAACGTTGAGTTCCACCTGGTGGGCATGTCACAGATTAGGCGGTTCTTGGGCAGGTTAAACTCCTTTTGGAGGTCCGTCAGCCGAGCACTGGCATTATATGACCGGCGGAAATGCACACAGACTTTCCTGGCCTGCCTCAGGACATCCTGTAAGCCCGGGTACCTGCCCAAGAACCGCTGCACCACCAAGTTAAGGACGTGAGCCAAACAGGGCACATGGGTCATTTGTCCCTGTCGGAGGGCAGAGAGGAGGTTGGTGCCATTGTCGCAAACCACCATTCCTGCCTTAAGTTGGCGTGGCGTCAACCACCTCTGAACCTGCCCCTGCAGAGCTGACAGAACCTCTGCCCCAGTGTGGCTCCTGTCCCCCAAGCACACCAGCTCAAGCACCGCATGGCATCTTTTGGCCTGCGTACTTGCGTAGCCCCTTGAACGCCTACGGAGCACCGCTGGTTCCGAGGAAGAGGCCATGGAGGAAGAAGAAGAGGAGGGGGTGGAGGAGAGAGGTGTGTCACAATCAGCATTTTGGAGGCGTGGTGGCAGAACAACCTCCAACACTACTGCACCTTGTCCTGCATCCTTCCCAGCTGCCAGCAGAGTCACCCAATGCGCCGTGAAACTTAGGTAACGTCCCTGTCCATGCCTGCTGGACCATGAGTCAGCGGTAATATGCACCTTACCGCTGACCGCCCTGTCCAGCGAGGCATGGACATTGCCTTCCACATGCCGGTAGAGAGCCGGAATCGCCTTCCGTGAGAAAAAGTGGCGTTTGGGTACCTGCCACTGAGGAACCGCACATTCCACAAACTCACGGAAGGGGGCAGAGTCTACCAACTGAAAAGGCAGCAGTTGAAGTGCTAGCAATTTTGCCAAGCTAGCATTCAACCGCTGGGCATGTGGATGGCTGGGAGCAAACTTCTTTCGGCGGTGCAGCAGCTGGGGCAGGGAAATTTGCCTGGTACAATCTGACGTCGGTGTACCAAAAGCAGATTGCCCACAAGTACTTGGCTGTGACACACCTAATTCTACACCTTCATTCCTCTCACTGCAGGTCTCAGAGAGGACTGAAGGTCTAGTGGGGTTGGAAATCTCAGCTGATGAGGAGCAAGGAGAGATCCTCTTTGTTCTTTGGTGTGGGTCTTTTAGATACGCTTGCCAACGAACTGCATGGCAGGTCAACATATGTCTGGTCAAGCATGTGGTACCCAAGCGGGAGATATTTTGGCCACGCGAGATACGCTTGAGACATATGTTGCAAATAGCAGCGGTGCGATCTGATGCACTCGTCTCAAAAAAGGCCCACACCAAAGAACTTTTTGAATAACGCGCAGAGACTGCAGCGCCCTGCACATGTGGAGCTTTGGGGTGTGATGCAGTCAATGTGTTGCCCTTAGGCTGGCCCCTGGAGGGCATCCTGCCTCGTTGGTGATGTGCTGCCGCCTCCTCCTCCTCCTCCTCCTCCTCCTCCTCCTCCTCCTCTCTCCTATCAGGCACCCACGTTGAGTCAGTGACCTCATCATCCCCTCCCTCCTCATCACTGGAGCAAACCTGGCAGTATGCTGCAGCAGGGGGAGCATGACTGCCAGATTGCTGTCCTTCTTGGGCACCCCCTCTGTCCGCGCTCATGTTACTGCCTTCATCGAGCTCAGTATCGTCATCAGAGCCTTCCAAACGCTGGGCATCCTCCTGGAGCATGTACCCAACACTGTGGTCAAACAGTTCGAGGGAATCCTCATGAGGACATGGTGGAGCTAGGGAAGGAGTCACTGATGACATTGAGCTGAGGGAAGAGGCCGCTGCTTTGCCAGACAAAGCACCCTGGGCATGGGTGAGAGAGGATGAGGAGGATGAGGACGGCTTGGTCATCCACTCGACCAAGTCTTCCGCATGTTGCGGCTCAACATGGCCAGCTGCCGAAAAAAAGGCCAAGCGTGTCCCATGGCCACGTGCTGATGAGGATGCACCGTCTCCACGACCAGCACTAGACACAGAGCCTGCTTGCCCTCTCTTATTGGCTTGTGACTGTCTGCCTCTCCTTCTTGGCCTTCCAGACATACTAATGGCCTGTAGCTGCACTAAGCTGGGATAGAACACCTGTAATTTTCTTCAAGTAGCTTTATATACTGTAACCAGACAAGCCTGCCTGTCAGTAGGAAGATAACAGGAACGGATCTAGCTGAACACTGTGAGCAGGACGCACTGTACTAAATGTAAATAGTCTAGCTGCCTGACCGTGGTACTAATAGGATCAAATAGAACACCTGTAATTTTCTTCAGGTAGCTTTATATACTGTAACCAGACAAGCCTGCCTGTCAGTAGGAAGATAACAGGAACGGATCTAGCTGTACACTGTGAGCAGGACGCACTGTACTAAATGTAAATAGTCTAGCTGCCTGACCGTGGTACTAATAGGATCAAATAGAACACCTGTAATTTTCTTCAGGTAGCTTTATATACTGTAACCAGACAAGCCTGCCTGTCAGTAGGAAGATAACAGGAACGGATCTAGCTGAACACTGTGAGCAGGACGCACTGTACTAAATGTAAATAGTCTAGCTGCCTGACCGTGGTACTAATAGGATCAAATAGAACACCTGTAATTTTCTTCAGGTAGCTTTATATACTGTAACCAGACAAGCCTGCCGGTCAGTAGGAATTTAACAGGAACGGATCTAGCTGAACACTGTGAGCAGGACGCACTGCATTAAATGTAAATAGTCTAGATAGAAGATAACAGGAACGGATCTAGCTAAACTGAATACAGTGTATATATATATATGCAACACCTGGGATGCATATATATACACAATACACTGTAAGTGCAGCTAACTGACTGACTGTTCTGCCTAATCTATCTAACTCAAATCAAATGACACTGTCTCTCTCTCTCTCTATCTCTCAGCACACCGGAACACACACTACACAGGGCCGCCGTGCAGGCGGCCTTATATAGTGTGGGGTGTGTACTAAATGCCCTGAGCCGTAATTGGCCAAAGCCACCCTGGCTTTGGCCAATTACAGCTCTCTCTACTGACAGCGCTGTGATTGGCCAAGCATGCGGGTCATAGTGCATGCTTGGCCAATCATCAGCCAGCAATGCACTGCGATGCCGCAGTGAATTATGGGCCGTGACGCGCCACACGAATTTAGCGCGAACGGCCCATAACGTTCGCAATTCGGCGAACGATCGAACAGCCGATGTTCGAGTCGAACATGGGTTCGACTCGAACACGAAGCTCATCCCTAATGCTGAGCTATATACCCTGATCTGTGAGGATGAGCTATATACCCTGATCTGTAATGCTGAGCTATATACCCTGATCTGTAATGCTGAGCTATATACCCTGATCTGTAATGCTGAGCTATATACCCTGATCTGTGAGGCTGAGCTATATACCCTGATCTATGAGGCTGAGCTATATACCCTGATCTGTGAGGCTGAGCTATATACCCTGATTTGTAATGCTGAGCTATATACCCTGATCTGTGAGGTTGAGCTATATACCCTGATCTGCAATGCTGAGCTATATACCCTGATCTGTGAGGCTGAGCTATATACCCTGATCTGTAATGCTGAGCTATATACCCTGATCTGTGAGGTTGAGCTATATACCCTGATCTGCAATGCTGAGCTATATACCCTGATCTGTAATGCTGAGCTATATACCCTGATCTGTAATGCTGAGCTATATACCCTGATCTGTAATGCTGAGCTATATACCCTGATCTGTAATTCTGAGCTATATACCCTGATCTGTGAGGTTGAGCTATATACCCTGATCTGCAATGCTGAGCTATATACCCTGATCTGCAATGCTGAGCTATATACCCTGATCTGTGAGGCTGAGCTATATACCCTGATCTGTAATGCTGAGCTATATACCCTGATCTGTGAGGTTGAGCTATATACCCTGATCTGCAATGCTGAGCTATATACCCTGATCTGTGAGGTTGAGCTATATACCCTGATCTGTAATGCTGAGCTTTATACTCTGTCCTGTGATGCTAAGCTGTATACTCCTGACACTATGGGTGGGTGGAAGCAAGTGGAATACAGGGGACAAAGTGGGTGGATTCTATAAGGGGTAGGGCTTATGGGAAGTGGGAGGGGTAAAAAAGGAAGGGCGCCCCCCCCCCCAATCCTAAAACTTCACCAGCCGCCACTGCAAAGCAATGACTCTTTATTGAACAGAAATACAGGTTTTTATACACTTCAAAAGTAGGCCAGTCATCACATGAACAATAAAACCAAATATTTACCCAAAACATCACACAATGGTTAGATAACGAGGTAGAGCTGACACAAGGCTAATCCCATCATAAATAACTCCAAGAGTTAGTCAAATTAGACCTCCAAGAGTTAGTCAAATTAGCCAACAGACAGAAACAATAGGTGACTCAATTAACAATGGGAATGCACTCTTAGGAGGCACACTGTGGGAGAGACACAAACTTTGTCTTCTGATGACTTGTCTAGTGGACAGAATACACAACAATGTTCCAGCAGTCTGATAAAGTGGAATAAAGTTATCTTCGTAGATTTGTTGAGGGATCTTGTTGATAAATATTTCTGTCCTAAGTGAGGGAACCTCTTCAACCCAGTCTGCAGGAGGGCCACCATATTCCCTCTGACCATTACTCTGTACAAGATTAATATTAAACCTTTCCATCCACTCCAGAAGGGAACATTTATTGTCCTTATTCAGAGAATTAATCCAAACCACGCTCTCGACGTTCATCACATTGTTGTCCATCATTCTAGAATGATTTGCTCTCTCTATGGGCCATAATCAGTGGGTAGGAGGCTTGATCCTAGTCCTATCCAAAAGCCCCTGTCCTGGTTGGGTCTGTCACAAGCTAAATTCCTGGGATTCACCTTTAAGGACCCCTTGTAGGGCCAGCGGGAGCTGGCAATAAGGGGTTAATCACTCTTACAGCAAAGAACATTTTTAATAATAATATCCACTTCAAGACTGCAATACGTATATATATTGCAGCTTTGATGTGGATCGGGGTTATGGCTGAAGCTATCCGCCATATCTCCGGAATTTGTATTTTAGCCGGTGATTCTCTTTCTCATAAAAGCGATCCGAGCAGCTGATTAGCCGATGTTTCTTGGGCTTACCGTTCTTACCAATGAGGCCAGGAAATGATGAGAAGGTTCGGGCAGCTGGCCATAGAGGTGAAGAGAGGAGAAGAGAGACAAGATTGTCTCTGATCTACCCTGTTTCCCCTAAAATAAGACCTAGCGTGATTCTCGGTGATGGCTGCAATATAAGCCCTACCCCCCAAATAAGCCCTACCCTGTTTCCCCGAAAATAAGCCCTACCCTGAAAATAAGACCTACAAGGACTTTAACTAGGGCTTATTTGGGGGGGGGGGCTTATATTGAAGCCATCACCGACAATCACGCTAGGTCTTATTTTAGGGGAAACAGGATATGATCTAGGAGGACCGGAGAGACGTCATGACGTCACCACCGGTCTAGGGGGGAAGTAAACCTTTTTTTTTTTTTATTGATCTTTTGCTTTCAAAGGTGGAGGAGAGATTTGGGTGTCTTAAAGACCCCAGATCTCTCCATAAAGAGGACCTGTCATTCCTTATTTCTATTGCAAGGGATGTTTACATTCCTTCTAATAGGAATAAAAGTAATTAAAAAAATTAAAATTAAAGGGACGGTGTAAGAAAAAAAAAAAAAGAAGAAGAAAAATGTAAAGCACCTTTTCCCGCCACGCTTCCTCACAGAAGCGAACACATACGTAAGTCGTGCATGCATATGTAAACGGTGTTTGCACCACACATGTGAGGTATCGCCGCGAAGGCTAGAGTGAGAGCAATAATTCTAGTGCTAGACCTCCTCTGTAACTTTAAACAGGTAACCTGTAAAAAAAAAATTTAAAGCGTCGCCTATGAAACTTTTATGATTCGTAGTTTGTCGCCATTCCACGAGTGTGCACAGTTTTAGAGTGTAACATGTTAGGTAGAGCTGCACGATTAATCGTTAAGAATCAAAATCTCAATCTTTTTCCCTTCCCGATCTTCAAAACAGCATGTCACGATCTTTCTAACAAGTGCAGAGAGTTCTCACAACTGGGAAAAAAAAAAATAATCCAGGCAGCCTGCCAAGTTTTATTACAACATGCGAATAAGTAGAAACAAAGTATCTTTTCATTCTTTTTCAAAGGAAAGAACTCCAGTGTGTAGATGAGGGAAGTTTAACCATTTAAAGTGGGGTTCCACCCAAAAAAACAAAACATGAAAAATCCTAAAAAAAACCCCAAAAAAACATTTGGATATTTTTTCTTTTAACTCACCTCTAAATGCCTGTTGCTAGGGGGTCCCTCATAGTCTGCCCCTTCCAGTGCCTGGGCTGGTGACATCACTTCCCCCTCGGCATAGGAAGGACTCGGCTCTGCTCCTTCCCTCCTGTCAATCATCTGGGACCCATTACAGGTCCCAGGTGACTGAGTGGCCAATCACGGCGCGCGGCGCCGCTCGCGCATGCGCAGTGGGTGCCAGGCTGTGAAGCCACAGCCCGGCGCCCACAGTTGCAATGCTGGCGCCGCTGAACTGAGGGGGAGACGAGCGGGGCTTCCATCCCCCGCATCGCTGGACCCAGGGACAGGTAAGTGTCCAATTAAAAGTCACCAGCTGCAGTATTTGTAGCTGCTGACTTTAAATTTTTTTTTTTACTGGACCCCCTGGGTGGAACTCCTCTTTAAAGACCAAACCTTTGTTGACATTTGTTGCTTACAAGCAAAAGTCATTATTTTCTGCTAGAAAATTACTTGGAGCACCCAAACATGATATATTTTTTTTTAGCAGAGACCCTAGAGAATAAAATGGTGGTTGTTGCAATATTTTATGTCACACTGTATTTGAGCAGCGGTTTTTCAAACGCAATTTAAAAAAAAAAACACTTTAATGAATTTAAAAAAAAAAACAGTAAAGTTAGCCCAATTTTTTTTTATAATTTTTTTGTATAATGTGAAAAAAGATGTTACACCGCGAGGACCATGAGAGAATTGTGATCTTTATCCTAAGCAAAAAAATCACGATTCTCATTTTAGTCAGAATCGTGCAGCTCTAATGTTAGGTATCTATTTACTCGGAGTAACATCATCTTTTATATTTTACCAAAAATGGGGTTATATATTGTGTTTTTTGCATTCAAATTTAATTTTTTCCAAATTAATTCAAAAAGCCTCTGCGCAAATACATTTATAAAATTGCAATGATCGCCATTTTATTCTCTAGGGTTTCTGCTAAAAATATATACAGTATATAATGTTTGGGGGTTCTAAGTAATTTTCTAGCAAAAAAATACAGATTTTTTTTACTTGGAAACAAAAAGTGCCAGGAAAAGCCGGGTGACGGGTCCTTAAGTTTATTTATTTATTCTGCATCTTTATCACTCACAATCCTTTTTATTCAGCAGCTCAGATACGTGTGCGGCAAACAACTTTTTTTTTTTCGCACCTTACGGTATCAGCGTTTATGGTAAAAACTCTTTTCTTTTCCACATCATATCAACTTTCACAGCGAACAATGCCATTGTATCCTATAATGTATCCACTATTACAGGAAATAACATTTCACAAAGCTTAGATGCTTTTGTAGCTTAAAGTGGAGCTTTCAGTAACTTTATAAGTCTGCTAGAAGAAATATCTGGCATGTTATAGAATAAAGCTACAGTAACATTTTCTTTAAAAAAAACCCTTCTATAATATAAAAAGCCATCCTTGAGCTTCAGTCCAGTGACTTTGCCAAGGCTGAGATGATGTCATCAGTCTGCTGCAGGCAGGAGGAAGAATTAAAGATTCCCTTTCCTTTTTAATCTGCAGCCCTTTAACCACTTGCCTACCGGGCACTTTCACCCCCTTCCTGCCCAGGACAATTTTCAGCTTTCAGCGCTGTCACACTTTGAATGACAATTGCGCGGTCATACAGCACTGTACTCATATAAAATATTACAGCTTTCTTTAGGTGATATTTAATCACTGCTGGGTTTATATTTTTTGGTAAAGAAACAAAAAAAAGACAGAAAATGTTGAAAGCAAATAAAAAAAATTTCATATTTTGTTTTAAAATTTTGCAAACAGGTAATTTTCTCCTTCACTGATGGGCGCGGATGAGGCTGAACTGATGGACACTGATAGGTGGCACTGATGAGGCTGCACTGATGGGTGCTGATAGGTGGCACTGATGAGGCTGCACTGATGGGCATTGATAGGTGGCACTGATGAGGCTGCACTGATGGGCAATGATAGGTGGCACTGATAGGTGGCACTGATGGGCACTGATAGGTGGCACTGATGAGGCGGCACTGGTGGGCACTGATGAGGCGGCACTGGTGGGCACTGATGAGGCGGCACTGGTGGGTACTGATAAAACTGTACTGATAGATGGCACTGATGGGTACTGATAGGCACTGATGAGGTTGCAATAATGAGGTGGCACTGATAGCACTGATGGGCACTAATAGGTTGCACTAATGAGGTTGCACTAATGGGCACTGATAAGCCGGCACTGGTGGAAACTGATGGGGAGGCACTAATAAGGCTGCACTGATTGATGGCACTGATTGATGGCACTGATAGATGACACTGATTAGCAGCACCGATGGGCACTGATTAGCAGCACTTGTAGGCACTGGTGGGACTGATGTCCCTGTAACAGAAGCCGGTTACCGGCTTTCTTTTTTTCTCCTCATGCTGTCAGTGCGAGGAGAAAAATAGCAGATAACCGACTTCTGTTTACTTGCGTGATCAGCTGCCCCCCTGCATTGGAAGACTGCAATATAGCCGTGATTAAAGTGGTTGATTTTCCTAAAAAAACAATATGCCAACCTGGAGTTATTCTGAACACAGATGGTAAAGGGAACGCCCCCCCCCCCCCCCCGAAATTCTTACTTGTGTGATTGACTGACTGATTTTCCCAGAAGTCTGCACTACAAATCAGAGTGTGGGCATCCCTTGCAACAAAGGTGTCATTTTTGGTGAGATACTTCCAAAGGGAACTCATGGCTTAAGGGATGCAGACCCTGCCCCTTTCCTCACTAGAACCCTGAGCTGCTGCCATGAGTGCCTCCTGCTGCGGGTCCTCTCCTTTCAGCTCACATGCTGACTGCAGTGTTTTGATTCAGTGGAAAACAGCTTGGATGTAATCTACAGACTCTGCTTATTCTACTACATATGGGTAGCTGAGTAGTACATTGTTTGCTTTTCACAATAAAGATTAACTTATTGCATTTAGATGCCTTTTTGTGTCTCTTTAAAGCTGTCCCAAATCGGGTCCATCGGTCATATGCAAAAAACGCTTGTGCCTCCTCCAAAACCCTGCTCATGTAAGCCTAAATGCTTGCATGTTAAAGAATACCTTCCAGCTCCATAACTTTACTGCTCTTACTGTAAAGAATCCACTGCTGCTGGGTGTCTTCTCCTTTCAGCTCACATGCTGACTGCAGTTTTTTGATTCACTGGAAGACAATAAAGACTAACTTTTTGCACTTAGATTGCGCCCTCTTGTGTCTCTTTAAAGCCAGCCCAAACCAGGTTCTTCTGTCATGTTCAAAGAACATGTCGAAAACTCCATTCATGCCTAAATGCTGCTGATTCCCCAGTGCGGAGTGCTGAGAGAAGCGGGAGGCGGAGCTCACTGAAGCTCCTGACGGGCTGGGCAGAGGAAGAGAGGAGGTGTTTGGAAGTATCGATGTCCAATTTTTGGAAAATAGCTATTTTAGAACCTGGTGATTTTGGGGCATTGCCAACAGATGTGGAACATGGTTCCTATTTGACCCAGTGCCTAAGGCAAGAAGGGGATGTTTGCAGGCAAATTTTAGCTACTCCGAATAGTACAACCAATCCGGTTCCCCAGATGAAGACACGTGACCGTGTCGTAACGCGTAGGGAGTGGCCGGAGCGAGACGTACACCAGGAGGAAAAGTGAGAGGGCGCTGAGAACGCCACACTGTCAATATCTTTTTCCAATTGCATTTACATGTTTGTTACAATGTAAGAGTCCATTGTAGACACTTAATAAATATCCCCCTACTTTTTTAACTTACTACACTAGTGGAGGCTTGTCTTTTTTCTCTTTTTATCCCCCTGCCTCTGCTGTGGCAATACCGGAGCCCTTTAGGAACTCTGGCAGAGGATTTTAAAGGAGAAATCCACAACAAGCCCCACTGACAGCATTCAACAGCGATAACATCTATAAACCTGATCTGACAGATGCAATTTTTCATCAGCTTTAAGGTGAGAGTTCTGGGAGACCACATCCAAGAAATATTGTATGAAGCTTCATATGGGCAACATCACTGAATTATACCATTAATAAGCCACCTATTGGACCATCTTTATACTTATATATCTGTGACTCTTTAGTACAGTCCACCTTACCGTATGGACATAGCTTTTATTTATTTTTATTTGGACTATTTACACTTGATTTGCACTTTTTTCACTGTTATTGTTACACTACCTATTATTAGGATTTTGGTAATTTACAGCAGGTATTTATGCAGTTATGTGATTATTTGTTATGTCCAGCTTCACCAGTCACTATTTTTATGAGATATAATTTTTTTTTCACAATGATATATTATTCGCATGCAACTATTGCACTTTAGTATTCCTGTCATTATTGTTTAGACAGAATGATACCTAGAGGAGTATTCCGCAGGTAATAGGCTATTGCGAGAAATCATCTTTTCTTATAGATTTCCATAGCTTTACAGTAGACCTGTGCCATTAATTTCGCTCCGAATTAGTTTTTTAAGGAATTTTTGACTAATCTGTTAATTCAGAAATATCTGAATTAACGAAAACCTGTTTAACAAATTTTTTCGAATATTCAAAAATTCGGAAATTTAAAATTTCAAAAATTCAAAAATTACAAAATTCGGAAATTCGAAAAATCCAAAAATAAGAATTAAAATCCAAAAATTCAAAAGAACAAAAATCCGAAAATAAGAACGTTAATGCAAAAATTAGAAAACCTGAAAATTCGAAAATCTGAAATAATAAGTAACTAATTATAACTTAACTATTATTAAACTATTAAATTATAGGTATTGGAATTTCCTTTCATATTTGGCTGTTAGTGAACGTAACAAATACAAATTATCCGAAATAACAAATGCAGTATCTAAACGAATGGAACGTAACAAATTACTTTTTATTATTGTTATTAATTATTATAAATTTGTTCCATTCCATTTGTTTAGATGCGGGCTTTGTTATTTTGGATATTTCGTAACTTCAGATAAATTCATTATGTCCACTAACAGCCAAATTTGAAAGGCAATTCCAATACCTATAATTTAATAGTTATTTATTATTAGTTAGTTAGTTCGTTATTATTTAGAATTTTCAGATGTCTGGACTTTCTTTCTTATTTCTGGATTTTCGAATTTTCAGATTTTCGAATGTCCGAATTTTCGAATTTCTGAATTTCCGAATTTTCAGATTTCTGGATTTTCGAATTTCCGAATTCCGAATTCTCGAATTTCCGATTTTCTGGATTTATGAATTTAAGAATTCCGAATTCATGTATTTTCGAATTTACGAAAAAAACAAATGAAATGAATGAAAATGAACACATTTTCCGGCAGTGCACATGTCTATTTTACTGCTCTTACTGTAAAGAATCCTTTCCTTGTTAAAGTGATACCAGTGTTTAAATAAGAAATAAAAAGGCTTAATTTCAGTTTTCACAGATCTCTCTCACCTTTGCTCGGGCCCATTAGTCTTGGACAGGGAAGAAATGAATTCCAACCCACATTCTAATGATCTGGGCTGCTTAGCGCTTTGTTCAGACAAATGTATATCAGCTGGAGGCCGAAAAAAAATGATGTTGAACTCAACGGGGCTCAGGCTCTCCTCCCGCACTAAAAAAAAAAATCCTTTCCTTTTTTGTTTTGTCAAAGAAGCAACACATCATTTTTAGTCGGCCTCAGAGACCAAAACGCATTTAAATGTTGAAGCGTTCATATATTATTTATGGCGCTAATCAAGCACCTTAGTGTCGCCAAAATTCCCACTGAGTTAAGCCGGTTTCCTCGTCAAGCCTTTTGTGTTTTTTTTGTTTTTTTTTTCCAATATGCTGCTTAGTTACTTGTAACCCCCTTTGGTTGAGCTTCAATCCCCCCTTTACGCTGGGAGGCAGGAGAGAGGGAAAAAAAAAAAAATAATACATATTCATAAGCGGCTCGGCACTCAATTACCGCCGAGTGAAATCGCGGCACAGATAATGAACTGAATTAATTCCGATTTTCACTCCACGCAAGATACACACAAATGACACGCATATGTTTTACTCCGAGGAAGAGATGACTCCTTGTTGGTCACAACGCATCTGATCTCCCGTAAATTCAATATGGTCCCTCTTTTACGCGGCACGCCAAGGGTTTCCGCGGCACGCCGGGGCTCATATGCATATGGTTGACGTGGCAACTGCTGATCTATAATAGCGATATAATAGAAGTGGAAGTCTGGAGTTTAATGAACTGGGAGACTGTGAAGTTATTTTAAATAATAAGAGTGCCATTAAAATAATCTTAACTCCTTTGATATATCCAGGCAAGTCAGAAAATGTGACATCTCAGGTTCTTTTTTTCCTTTTCCTTCCTCCTGCTGTCCTTGAGAGCTCCGCTGGTGCCATCAAGGACCCACAGGTTGGCACTCAACTACCCATATCACATGTTTAAAGCCAACTCAAACCGGGTCCATCATACTCAAGAACGCATGTGTACCTCCTACAAATACCCTGCTTATGCAAGCTCATGGTAAAGAATGCTTTCCAGCTCCATAGCTTTACTGCTCTTACCGTAAAGAATCCACTTCTAATTAAAGCGGCGTTCCACCCAAAAAATGGAACCTCCGCTTTTTGGAATCCCCCCCCCCTCCGGTGTCACATTTGGCACCTTTCAGGGAGGAGGGAGGAGCAGATACCTGTATAATCCACGTATTTGCTCCCACTTCCGGGCATAGATAGCCGCAGTATCCGCGGATATCTATCCCATATTCGGCACCTCCTCCGCCCCCCCCCCCTCCGATGTCTTCTGGGAGACACACAGGTCACAGAAGACAGCAGGGACCAGTGGAATCATGCAGCGCGACTCGTGAATGATCAGTAGAGAACCAGGCTGTGAAGCCGCAAGGCTTCACTTCCTGATTCCCTTACCAAAGATGGCGGCGCCTCCACCCAAGAGCCGAGGGACAGATCGGCTTCAGGTGAGGACATTGCAGGCGCCCTGGACAGGTAAGTGTCCATATTTTAAAAGTCAGCAGCTGTAGTATTTGTAGCTGCTGACTTAAAAAAAATTAGGCGGAACTTCGCTTTAACCACTGGCACTGGTCTAGATACCCCTTGTTTGACATTAGGGGATAATTGCAACCAATATTTTAATTCTGCTTCTTCACTCAAGATCTACTCATAGTTTATTTAAGGTATTGTGACATACCTAACAAAAAAGCATCAATGTAGAACTCAATAATATATATGTCATATGCATTAGATATGATTTTCTAATGTGATTTCTCTGTTGTAGAAAGTCATTTCCTTTCTATAATGTGTATGCACACCTGAAGAAGAAAATCTAATTCGAAACATGTTGGATGTTCAGCAACTTCCATTCTTTGTTCTTTGGTGAGTCCATATAAAATGAAGAAATGGTCGCACTCTGAATTTCCAAAAAACTTGTTTGATGTACCTTTATTTTCACAAGTGTATCAGACAAACACAGGACGGGCAGTTGACGCGTTTCACAAGCGATAGCTTGCTTGTTCACAACAAAAATAGCATACACTGAGCAGGCTGTTTTAAGGAGTAAACCCCAATCAGGCACACCCAAAAACCACCTTCCCAGGATTATGCTCAATACAAAAAACTTTGGTGAGTCCAACTGATTACAGTGTTAAGAACATTTTTTTCCATCATTTTTAAAGATGTATTGTAATGTTTTATGCAATTTGTATTAATAAAGATTTACAGTGCCTTGAAAAAGTATTCATACCCATTGAAATTTTCCACTTTTTGTCATGTTACAACCAAAAACGTAAATGTATTTTATTGGGATTTTATGTGATAGACCAACACAAAGTGGCACATAATTGTGA
Organism: Aquarana catesbeiana; assembly: GCF_042186555.1. Taxonomy (NCBI): domain Eukaryota; kingdom Metazoa; phylum Chordata; class Amphibia; order Anura; family Ranidae; genus Aquarana; species Aquarana catesbeiana. The sequence goes on along the minus strand of NC_133330.1, from coordinate 333,048,385 downwards.
AGTGGAAGGAAAATGATAAATGGGTTTCAATTTTTTTTACAAATAAATATGTGAAAAGCGTGGGGTACATTTGTATGGCGCCCCCCGGAGTCAATACTTTGTAGAACCGCCTTTCTCTGCAATTACAGCTGTAAGTCTTTTTGGGGATGTCTCTACCAGCTTTGCACATCTAGAGAGGACATTTTTGCCCATTCTTCTTTGCAAAATATCTCAAGCTCTGTCAGATTGGATGGAGAGCGTCTGTGAACAGCAATTTTCAAGTCTTACCACAGATTCTCTATTGGATTTAGGTCTGGACTGTGACTGGGCCATTCTAACACATGAATATGCTTTGATCTAAACCATTCCATTGTAGCTCTGGCTGTATGTTTAGGGTCGTTGTCCTGCTGGAAGGTGAACCTCCGCCCCAGGATTTCTTCTAAGATTGTCCTGTATTTGGCTCCATCCATCTTCCCATCAACTCTGACCGGCTTCCCTGTCCCTGCTGAAGAAAAGCATCCCCACAACACGATGCTGCCACCACCATGTTTCACGGTGGGAATGGTGTGTTCAGGGTGATGTGCAGTGTTCGTTTTCCACCACACATAGCGTTTTGCTTTTAGGCCAAAAAGTAAAATTTTGGTCTCATCTGACCAGATCACCTTCTTCCACATGTTTGCTGTGTCCTCCACATGGCTTCTCACAAACTACAAACAGGACTTCTTATGACTTTCTTTCACCAATGTCTTTCTTCTTGTCACTCTTCCATAAAGGTCAGATTTGTGGAGAACACGACTAATAGTTGTCCTGTGGACAGATTCTCCCACCTGAGCTGTGGATCTCTGCAGCTCCTCCAGAGTTACCATGGACCTCTTGGCTGCTTGTCAGTGTAAAGCTATGAATACTTTTTCAAGGCACTGTACTAACTTTTATACTACTTAGAAACACTATCCATTTAGGATTGGTGTCTGCAATAAGATAGTACAGCCAGCTCTCCTGCTTGGCAGGTGCCCGAGCCCCCCTTTTCAATTGATGGTGCCCGGGCCCAGTACAGGAGGACTGGCTGAACTGCCTTATAAGCGGCTCTGACCGCATAAAAAGGAGCTGAATGAAAGTGTCAACATGAGATATAAAGTAAATTATTTCACAATATTTTTTATAGTTCTAAACACAATAACTACTTTTTTTTTTAACCCTTTACCTAATGTGGCAGGAATTAAAGTATTTAAACATATTTTTAATTACCTGTGTTAGAGTACACAATAAAGCAATACTATACACTGATCAATGGGGAAAAATCTCATGCTGGATATCTATACTGGTATGGACTGGGTAATGTGTTAGGATCTATACTGATATGCACTGGGTAATGTGTTGGGATCTATACTGATATGGACTGGGTAATGGGTTGGGATCTATACTGATATGGACTGGGTAAAGTGTTGCGATCTATACTGACATGGACTGGGTAGTGTGTTGGGATCTATACTGGTATGGACTGGGTAATGTTATGGGATCTATACTGGTAAGGACTTGGTAATGTGTTGGGATCTATACTGATATGGACTGGGTAATGTGTTGGGATCTATACTGATATGGACTGAGTAATGTGTTAGGATCTATACTGGTATGGACTGGGTAATGTTATGGGATCTATACTGGTAAGGACTTGGTAATGTGTTGGGATCTATACTGATATGGACTGGGTAATGTGTTGGGATCTATACTGATATGGACTGAGTAATGTGTTAGGATCTATACTGGTATGGACTGGGTAATGTTATGGGATCTATACTGGTAAGGACTTGGTAATGTGTTGTGATCTATACTGGTATGGACTGGGTAATGTTATGGGATCTATACTGGTAAGGACTTGGTAATGTGTTGTGATCTATACTGACATGGACTGGGTAATGTGTTAGGATCTATACTGGTATGGACTGGGTAATGTGTTAGGATCTATACTGGTATGGACTGGGTAATGTGATGGGATCTATACTGGTAAGGACTTGGTAATGTGTTGTGATCTATACTGACATGGACTGGGTAATGTGTTGGGATCTATACTGACATGGACTGGGTAATGTGTTGGGATCTTTACTGGTATGGACTGGGTAATGTGTTGGGTTCTATACTGGTATGGACTGGGTAATGTGTTGGGAAGGAAAGGATGCCACATTGTTTAATGGAAATGAAAATTATCAACCTACAGAGGGCTGAATTCAAAGACACCCCAAAAATCAAAGTGAAAAAAAGGATGTAGCAGGCTAGTGCATTTTTCTGAAATTTCATTGCAGCAACTTAGAATGGTACTCAGTAGTTTGTATGGCCTCCACGTGCTTGTATGCATGCCTGACAACGTCGGGGCATGCCCCTAATGAGACGACTGATGGTGCCCTGGGGTATTTCCTCCCAGATCTGGACCAGGGCATCACTGAGCTCCTGAACAGACTGAGGTTTAACCTGGCAGCGTTGGATGGCCCGAAACATGTCCCAGAGGTGTTCTATTGGATCTAGGTCAGGCGAATGTGGGAGCCATTCAAAGGTATCAATTCCTTCATCCTCCAGGGACTGGCTGCATACTCTCGCCACATGAGGCTAGGCATTGTCGTGCACCAAGAGGAACCCAGGACCCAGCGCACCAGTGTAGGGTCTGAAAATGGGTCCAAGGATTTTACTCCAATACCTAATGGTAGTCAGGGCGCCATTGTCTAGCCTGTAGAGGTCTGTGCGTCCCTCCATGGATGTGCCTCCCCAGACCATCACTGACCCATCACAAACCAGTCATGCTAAACGATACTACAGGCAGCATAATGTTCTCCGCAGCTTCTCCAGACCCTTTCACGTCTGTCACATGTGCTCAGGGTGAACCTGCTCTCATCTGTGAAAAGCACAGGGCGCCAGTGGTGGACCTGCCAAATCTAGTGTTCAATGTCAAATGCCTATCGAGCTCCATGGTGCCAGGCAATGAGCACTGGGTCCACTAGAGGACGTTGGGCCCTCAGGCCACCCTCATGAAGCCTGTTTCTGATTATTTGGTCAGAGACACTCACACCAGTGGCCTGCTGGAGGTCATTTTGTAGGGATCTGGCAGTGCTCATCATGTTCCTCCTTTCACAAAGGAGCAGATACTGGTCCTGATGATGGGATAAGGACCTTCTACAGCCCTGTCCAGCTCTCCTAGATTACCTGCCTATCTCCTGGAATCTCCTCCATGCTCCTAAGACTGTGCTGGGAGACACAGCAAACCTTCTGGCAATGGCACATATTAATGTGCCACCCTGGAGGAGTTGGAATAATGGAAACTCTGATGATTGGTTCCACAACTATTTATTCATAAGTGCTTCAGTTTATATCCATATAAAAAGATTCTAGCAATGTGACAGTTTGTGTAACCATAAAATGTCCGTCCACACATGGAAGCCTCCACAAGGGGATTAGAACCAAAATCCAGCGGGAGCTCCAGAGTATGAAAGAGAAGAGAGGCACCTCTAAGTGTAGCAACATGGTTACATTTAATGAAGGTACAACATTTAGCAACTCACATGATTGATGATTAAATGAGACACATCTAAATATTCACGCATCCGGGGGTAAAGCTGTCCACATAGACCGTTAGTCGCACCGCCGGCTCTCACCGCTGTTAGTCCGCAATCATGACTGGGAAGACTACCCAATACCTCCCAACTGTCCCAGATTGCCCGTGAAAGTCCCGCCGTGGGAAGTCTGTCCCGGGCACCTTCATTCCGGGACAATACAATGTCCCGGAATTGCCCCCACCATCCCCCCACCATCATATTGCCCTCAACTACCATCCCTCCCATTATACTGCTCTCCCCTACCCCCCCACTCCCGTCATACTGCCCTCCACTACCACCTCTCCCATCATACTGACCTCCATTACCCCCCTCCCATCATATTGCCCTCCACTACCCCCCCTCCCATCATACTGCCCTCCACTAACCCCCCTCCCATCATACTGCCATCCACTAGCACCTCTTCCATTATACTGCCCTCCACTACCCCCCTCCCATCATACTGCCTTCCACTATCCCCCTTCCATCATACTGCCTTCCACTATCCCCTCTCCCATCAGACCGTCTTCCACTATCCCCCTCCCATCATACTGCCTTCCACTATCCCCTCTCCTATCATACTGCTCTCACTGCCTACCACCCCACTCCCGTCATACTGCCCTCCACTACCACCCCTACCATAATACTGCCCTCCACTACCCCCTCCCATCATATTGGCCTCCACAACCCCCCTCCCATCATAATGTCCTCCACTACTCCCCCTCCCATCATACTGCCCTCCACTACCATCCCTCCCATTATACTGCTGTCCACTAGCACCTCTTCCATTATACTGCCCTCTACTACCCACCTCCCATCATACTGCCTTCCCCTACCCCCCTTCCCATTATACTGCCCTCCACTAACCCCCCTCGCTTCATACTGCCATCCACTACCCACTCCCATCATACAGCCCTCCACCATCCCCCCTCCCATCATACTGGCTTCCACTTTCCCCTCTCCCATCATACTGCCCTCAATGCCTCCCTTCCCATTATACTGCCCTCCACTAACGTACCTCCCTTCATAATGCCCTCCACTACCACCCCTCCCATTATACTGCCCCCCACTATCCCCTTCCTATCATACTGCCCTCGACTACTACCCTTCCCTTTATACTGCTCTCCACCCCCTCCCATTATACTGCCCAACACTATCCCCCTTCCATCATACTGCCCTTGACTACCACCCCTCCCATTATACTGCCCTCCACTACCCCCCTCCCATCATACTGCCCTCCACTACCATCCCTCCCATCATACTGCCCTCCACTACCATCCCTCCCATCATACTGCCCTCCACTACCACCCCTCCCATCACACTGCTCTCCATTATCCCCCCTCCCATCATACTGCCCTCACTACCTCCCCTCCCATTATACTGCCCTCCATCATACTGCCCTCCACCCCATCATACTGCCCACTGCCACCCCTCCCATCATACTGCCCTCCTCATATCCTGTATATATAATTTAAAGTTAGATTTTTTTGTGTTTTTTTTTAACAATAATTTTTATTGAAATTTATTAGGTTACAATACAAATTGTCAATAGTTTCTGTAATTCAGGAATGTTGCAGTGTACTTATATAACACTTGATATCCTGGACCAGCCTACTTTTAATGGGTTCTAAAGTTAGGTTTCTAATTATATTCTGTAGCCGAATTTTACCCAAAAATACATATCATTATGGATTAATATTATACATTATTAATAATAGGTAAAATAAAAATAATTACTAGTAATAGGTTCTACATAAAACCAAGTAATATAAATCACAGTGGGATTCAGAGGCCCGAATAATAACATCTCAGCGGGCGGACAGAACGGAGGTGACTAGCTGTTTAGCTTTTTGTATAATCACGATGAAGTAAATATATTTTTATGGAACGATTAAATGCTGTTTATGACCTTCTTACCGATTCCGGCATAATTATTAGAGATAAGATGCTGCTGATAGGACGCAGGGAGAGCCGGATAATTCTACTCTAAATGTATTGTAAATGACTGTTTTCTAGGCTGCCCCTATACAGTGAGACTTCTCAAAGACTTTAGAAGGCAATTGGACATGAAGGAAATTAAAGGCGGCCGATCAATGATTTTCTTTGCAGGTAACCATAGTCAGAGGGATTTAGGTGTATCGATAGCCAAAAGTTTCGTTTTGAATAGAGTAGTAAAGGGGTAAAACCTGACAATTTTTTTTTTATGTTTGTGTTTCCCCGGGGAGATTTCCCTTCACTCTCTGTCAACAGGAATTAATAAGGAACCCCCTCAACAGGAAGTGGGAGGGATTCCGCCCAATAGAAAGTGGGAGGGATTCCCCTCAATAGGAAGTGGGAGGAATTTCCCCTCAACAGGAAGTGGGAGGGATCCCTCTCAACAGGAATCGGGAAGGATCCCACTCAACAGGAAGCAGGAAGGATCCCTCTCAACAGGAAGCGGGAAGGATCCCACTCAACAGGAAGCAGGAAGGATCCCTTTCAACAGGAAGCAGGAAGGATCCCTCTCAACAGGAAGCAGGAAGGATCCCTCTCAACACCAAGTGGGAGGGATTCCTCTCAATGGGAAGTGGGAGGAATTTCCCCTCAGTAGGAAGTGGGAGGGATTCCTCTCAATGGGAAGTGGGAAGGATCCCTCTCAACAGGAAGCAGAAAAGATCACTCGCAACAACGGGAAGGATCCCTCTCAACAGGAAGTGGGAGGGATTCCCCTCAATGGCAAATGGGAGGGACTCCCCTCAACAGGAAGTGGGTGGAATTCCCCTCAATAGGAAGCGGGAGGAATTCCCCTCAATAGGAAGTGGGAGGGAATCCTCTCAATGAGAAGCTGGAAGGATCCCTCTCAACAGGAAGTGGGAGAAATTCCTCCCAACAGGAAGCAGAAAGGATCGCTCTCAACAAGAAGTGAGAAGGATTCCCTTCAACGGGAAGTGGGAGGAATTTCCCCTCAATAGGAAGTGAGAGGGATTCCTCTCAATGGGAAGCGGGAAGGATCCCTCTCAACAGGAAGTGGGAAGGATCCCTCTCAACAGGAAACAGGAGGGATTCCTCTCAACAGGAAGCAGAAAGGATCACTTTCAACAAGAAGTGAGAAGGATTCCCCTCAACAGGAAGTGGGAAGAATTCCCCTCAATGGAAAGTGGGAGGGATTCCCCTCAACAGGAAGTGGGAGGAATTCCCCTCAATAGGAAGTGGGAGGGATTCCTCTCAATAGGAAGTGGGAGGGATTCCTCTCAATAGGAAGTGGGAGGGATTCCTCTCAATGGGAAGTGGGAGGGATTCCTCTCAACAGGAAGTGGGATAAATTCCCTCTAACGGGAAGTAGGAAAAATTCCTCTCAACAGGAAGTGAGAAGGATTCCCCTCAACAGGAAGTGGTAAGGATTCACCTCAATAAAAAAGTAAGAAGGATTCTTTTTAAGAGGAAGTGAGAAGGATTCACCTCAACAGGAAGTGACAGACATTCCTCTCAGACATTGCCACCAAAATAGGAAGTGAGGTGAATCTCTGCACCAGTTCAGAAGAAGTCTGCCGTCCCCTGCTGAGTCAGAGCTCCAGCTCTCCAATCATCAGAGAGCATGGGATTTGCTGATTGGAGAGCTCTCACTCAACAGAGAGCATGTCAGGCCTCTGCAGAGAGACCACTGCTTCTACACAAAGAGCAAACGTTTTTCCCTGCAGAATGCTGGCAGGGGCAGGCTTTAATCTGCTAAAGAAAACAAACTGAGGACCTGTTTACACTTGCAGCTGTAGGTAACGTGGTTGAGTCGCAGTTTTACCACGTCTCGACCACCCCCCCCTTTAACCTGCAAAGACAGTTGGATGGGGTTGTACACATGCTGCGGTCGTTGTGGGTTCCACTGTCCTAAACAACGATAAAAGGCATTCAGGAGACGGCAGTATTACCTTCTGAATGCCTGTCAGCAGCTCCTGTACCGCTCTCTGAAATACGATCCACTGCCGATCACTTTTCAGAGTTCCCTGCAGGTGTAAACTAGGTCTAATGCCGCGTACACACGACCGGACTTTCCGTCAGAGTAGACTCTGACGGAGTTCCGCTGAAACGGACTTGCCTACACACGATCACACCAAAGTCCGATCGTCTAGAACGCGGTGACGTACGACGGGACTAGAAAAAGGAAGTTCAATAGCCAGTAGCCAATAGCTGCCCTAGCGTCGTTTTTTGTCCGTCGGACTAGCATACAGACGAGCGGTTTCCCCGATAGGAACTGATTCCGTCGGAAAGATTTGAAACATGTTCTGTTTCTAGGTCCGTCAGAATTTTATAAAGAAAAAGTCAGATGAAGCCCACACACGATCGGAATGTGCGACGGAATGACACCTTTTCTGGCGGAAAGTCCGGTCGTGTGTACGCGGCATTAGATTCACCTGGGAAGAGTTTAGCTGATTTTAATAAAAAGTTCATCAGGGCTTTAATAGTTTCTAAGTTTATTATAGATCACATTCCTTGCCTGGAGTTAACTTTAGGAAAACATTTTCATTCGGGAAATTTCTGTGATTAAAGCGCAAGGATCTTATGATACCTTATACTGTAGATATGTAAATGCTCGTCCATGAATATTTATGTCGGAACAAAGGATAAAAACTCTACTGTGCTTTAACAAGCAATTGTCATAAAGCAATTTCAGGATTAAACAGTGGCCTGTGAAAATGAGAAATTTGCAACTGAGCAATTCATCTTTGTGCGTCGGAGAGAAAAAAAAAAAAGACTTATAAATGATAATTCAGAGAAAAATGAATATTCAGAGAAGAAATCTCTCCCTTGAAGAAAGAAGAACATTTCATTAAAGGTTCATTCTTATGGAAAATTAACATACACTATACTGTCAAAAGTATTGGGACACCTGCCTTTACACGCACATGAACTTTATTGGCATCCCAGTCTTATGCCCCGTACACACGATAGGATTTACCGATGGAAAATGTGTGATAGGACCTTGTTGTCGAAAAATTCCGACCGTGTGTGGGCTCCATCACACATTTTCCATAGGAATTTCCGAAACACAAAGTTTGAGAGCTTGCTATAAAATTTTCCGACAACAAAATCCGTTGTCGGAAGTGCCACGCATACTCAGAATAAATTAAGAGACCAAAACTATTGGCTACTGCCCCGTTTATAGTCCCGACGTACGTGTTTTACGTCACCGCGTTCAGAATGATCGGATTTTCCGACAACTTTGTGTGACCGTGTGTATGTAAGACAAATTTGAGCCAACATCTGTCGGAAAAAATCCTAGGATTTTGTTGTTGGAATGTCCGAACAAAGTCCGACCGTATGTACAGGGCATTAGTGTGTAGGGTTCAATATTGACTTGGCCCACCCTTTGCAGCTATAACAGCTTCAACTCTTCTGGGAAGGCCGTCCACACGGTTTAGGAGTGTGTCTATGGGAATGTTTGACCATTCTTCCAGAAGCGCATTTGTGTGGTCAGGCACTGATGTTAGACGAGAAGGCCTGGCTCGCAGTCTTCTTCACTCTAATTCATCCCAAAGGTGTTCTATGGGGTGGAGGTCAGGCCAGTCAAGTTCCTCCACCCGAAACTCGCTCATCCATGTCTTTATGGACCTTGCTCTGTGCACTGGTGCGCAGTCATGATGAAACAGGAAGGGGCCATCCCCAAACTGTTCCCACAAAATTGGGATCATGAAATTGTCCAAAATGTGTTGGTATGCTGACGCCTTAAGAGTTCCCTTCACTGGAACTAAGGGGCCAAGCCCAACCCCTGAAAAACAACCCCACACCATAATCCCCCCTCCACCAAATGGTTTGGACCAGTGCGCAGTGCTTTACAATGTTAGGGCAGACAATACAGTTACAATATAATTCGGTAGTACAGGAGGAATCGGAGGACCTTGCTCGTTAGAGCTTACAATCTAAGAGGGAGGGTCAAGTGATACAAAATATAATAACTGTGGGGGATGAGCTGATTTAGAAAATAAAAGTACGGTTATCAGGTGTGGGTAGAATGAGCTTCTCTGAAGAGGAAGGTTTATGGCTGAAGCTATCAACCATAACCCCCGGTATTATTATTTTTTTTTCAGCCGGTAGCTGGCTTTCTCATTAAAGCAGTCCACGCAGTTAATTAGCTACTGGATCGCTTTCAGGAGCTCGCCAGTGTTTCTTGGGCTTACCGTTTTTACCAGCGCGCCTGAGAACGTTCCGACTGGTTGCCATGGCTGGCCATAGAGGTTCCCAGAGACCAGATTGTCTCAGTTCGACCTCTATGGTCTTGGAGGACCAGAGCGACGTCATGACATCACGGCCAGTCTAGGGCCCAAATTAACATATATTTTTTTTTATCTTAAAGCAAAAGATCTTTTTTTTTTTTTTTTTTTTTTATCTTTTGCTTTTAAAGGTAGAGGAGAGATTTGGGGTCCTATTGACCGCAGATCTCTCTATAAAGAGGACCTGTCATCCCTTATTTCTATTACAAGGGATGTTTATAATCCTTGCAATAAGAATAAAAGTGATAAAAAAATAAATAAAGGGACAGTATAAAAAAAAATATACATATAAGAAAAGAAAAAAATGTAAAGTGCCCCCATCCCTCTGTACCTGTGCACAGAAGCAAACGCAAAATTAAGTCGCGTACGCATATGTAAATGGTGTTCGCACTACACAAGTGAGGTATCACCATAAACGTTAGAGCGAGAGCAATAATTCTAGTACTAGACCTCCTCTGTAACTCTAAACAGATAACCTGTAAAAAATTGTAAAGCATCGCCTATGGAGTTTTTTTAAGTATCGAAGTTTGTCAACATTCCATGAGCGTGCGAAATTTTAAAGCGTAACATGTTAGGTATATTTTTACTCAGAATAACATCAAATGGGTTATGTATTGTGTTTTTTTTGCATTAAAATAAAAAAAAAGTGTATTTAAAAAAATTGCATTTGAAAAACTGCTGTGCGTGTGACATAAAAAAATTGCAACAATTGCCATTGTATTCTCCAGGGTCTCTGCTTAAAAAAGATATAATGTCTGGGGGGTTCGAAATAATTTTCTAGTGAAAAATGCTGATTTAACCACTTTCTTACCGGGCACTTAAACCCCCTTCCTGCCCAGACCAATTTTCAGCTTTCAGCGCTGTCACACTTTGACTGACAAATGCGCGGTCATACAACACTGTACCCATATGACATTTTTATCATTTATTTCCAACAAATAGAGTTTTCTTTTAGTGGTATTTAATCACCGCTGGGTTTTTATTTATTGTTAAAAAAAAAAAAGAAAAAAGACTGAAAATTTGGAAAAACAAAAACAAAACAGTTTTATATTTTGTTATAAAGTTTTGCTAACAGGTAATTTTTCTCCATCATTGATTTGCGCTGATGAGGCTGCACTGATGGGCACTGATAGGTGGCACTGGTGGGCACTGACAGGTGATACTGATGGGTGGCACTGATGGGCGGCACTGATAGGTGGCACTGAAGGGCACTGATAGATGGCACTGATGGGTGGCAGGGATGGGCACTGGTAGGTGACACTGATAAGCAGCACTGATGATGAGGCACTGATGGGCACTGATTGACACCACTATTGGGCATTGATTGGTGGCACTGGTGGGCACTGATAGGTGGCACTGGTGGGAACTGACAGGTGACACTAATGGGTGGCACTGATGGACACTGATAGGTGGCACTGATGGCCACTGATGGGTTGCAGGGATGGGCATTGGTAGGTGACACTGATAGGCAGCACTGCTAGGTGGCACTGATGATGAGGCACTGATGGGCGCTGATTGGCACCACTGGTGGGCATTGATTGGTGGCACTGGTGGGCACATATGAGGTGACTGTGGCTCTTCCTCTTCGGGATCGATGTCCCTTTCACAGAAACCAGTGATCTGCTTTTTTTTTTCTCCTCACGCTGTCAGCGTGAGAAGAAAAAAAAAACGATTACCGATCTTCTGTTTAGATCACGTGATCAGCTGTCATTGGCATTTTTTTATTAATATTATTATTATATAAAAATTATAATATTATTAATATATTAATATATAAATACTAAATATTGAACTTTAGGTCAGCGTGCGATTCTTCGCACATTAGGTCAGCGTGCAATTCTTCGCACATTCCCAACATGCAGTGGGTGTGAACCCAACCTACTGCAAATAAGAAAAGTCTATGGCCTCCCTTGAAGGTTGATGGTCGCTTTATCTGGGATAACAGATGTATCCGATCGCTGTCATTGAAATTAAACAATGAAATTCTGGGAGAGATTCCTCGCCAGATCGGGGGAATTGAACGTGGAGCTGCAAATAATACATAATATCTGCAATAAGAATAATCTCATTTTTCAGCTGTAGGTTTTTTTTGTTTTTCTTTTCCTTATTTCGGATTTCGGAAACTTGAGGCGGAAAAGTGATAAAGTAGAAAGTGAACTGCGTGATTTATTTTGCCTATTTCGGCAGAGTGTTTATCTATCAATACATCATGGGGCTGACGGATAAACCTGAAGAGGATTCACGTTTGAGCCGCTATCAATTTGTCAATTGTCTCTTACGAGCGCGCTCGCCGCCGCAATGAATACTTGTAAAATGGAGATAAAATAGTAATTGACGAAGCGCTCTGTTTATTTCCTGTCTGCGACTGACATTTTGGCTTTTACGTTGAATAATAATGTATTTATTAACATACAATACAAACACAAGCTGAGCAGGAGGATCAAGAAGTTGTCAGCAGGAAGATCCAGAAATGGCAGCCGGGCGGATCGCATCACCTATTAGAGGACTGAAGGGTCCGTTCCCACGATGGCCGCTCCACTGCGTTTGGCTGCGCTGTAACACTCACATAGAAACATAGAAGAGATAAAGACCTGAGGCCTCAGCATTCGCACAGCTGACGCAAATAATACCCAAAATGTGTCTAGTATGTGTAGTTCCTACGATATTCACCTCCATCTAGTGGCCATAAGGTGGTACGCAGGCTCCGTGGTGATCTACGCCATGTCCGGCCCCTCCTCCGTCCCCCACCCCCCGCTGTCTTCTGGGAGACACACAGATCCCAGAAGACAGCAGGGACCAGTGAGGACGTGCAGCGTGACTCGCGCATGTGCAGTAGGGAACCAGGCTGTGAAGCCGCAAGGCTTCACTTCCTGATTCCCTTACTGAAGATGGCGGCGCCTCCACCCGAGAGCCGAGGGACAGATCGGCTTCGGGTGAGGACATTGTGGGCGCCCTGGACAGATAAGTGTCCTTATTTTATCCCTTTTATGGCTAAGCCTATTTCTGACACTTGGTGTTTACAAGTTAAAATCTGTATTTTTTGCTAGAAAATTACTTAAAACCCCCAAACATTCTATGTATTTTTTCAATATTTTATGTCACACGGTATTTGTGCAGCGGGGTTTTAAACGTAACTTTTTGGGAAACATGAATTAAAAAAAAAAAAAGAAACAGTAAAGTTAGCCAAATTTTTTTGTATAATGTGGAAGATGATGTTACACCGAGTAAATAGATACCAAACATGTCACGCTTTATAATTGCACGCACTTGTGGAATGGCGACAAACTAGGGTACCTAAAAATCTCCATAGGCGACGCTTTAAAAAAGTTTTACCGTTACCAGGTTAAAGTTATGGGGCGTACACACGGTCGGACTTTTCGACCGGACTGGTCTGACGGACGCCGACGGACCAAATCTGGCAGACAATCCGATCGTGTGTGGGCCTCACCGGACCTTCAACTTTTCCAGTCGCAAATCTGACAGACTTTAGATTTGGAACATGCTTCAAATCTTTACGTCGTAACTCCGCTGGACCCAGAAATCCGCTCGTCTGTATGCTAGTCCGACGTACAAAAACCGACGTTAGAACAGCTGTTGGCTACTGGCTATCAACTTCCTTATTTTAGTCCGGTGTACGTCATCATGTACAAATCCGTCAGACTTTGGTGTGATCGTGTGTAGGCAAGTCCGTTCGTTAGAAAGTCCGTCGGAAGTCCGTCAAAAGTCCGTCGAAAGTCTGCCGGAAAGTCTGTCGGACCAGTCCGGTCGAAAAGTCCGCCCGTGTGTACGCGGCATTACAGAGGAGGTCTAGTGCTAGAATAATTGCTCTCGCTCTCTCCGATCGCGGCGATACCTCACATGTGTGATTTGAACACAGTTTACATATGCAGGCGCGTTTTCTTTGCTGCGTGAGCTCGCGGGGACGGAGGTGCTTTAATTTTTTTTTTTTGCTTATTTATTTTATTTATTTTTATATAATTAAATTGTGTTTTCAAAAAAAAAAAAAAAAAAAACATTTGATAATTTTTATTGCTGTCACAAGGGATGTTTACATCCCTTGTGACAGCAATAAAAATTATCAATTGTTTTGTTTTTTTTGAAAACACAATTTAATGATATAAAAAAAAATAAAAAAAAAAAAGACCCCAAATCCCTCCTTTGCACTTCAAAGTATTCAAATCGCCGAAAACAGCGAATCTGAATACTGTATTTTTTTTTTAAATCTGGCGCCATTGGCAGCCGAGTAAACAGGAAGTGACGTCGTGTTTACATTCAGGAGACGTTCCAGTCTGTCTCTAGACACCCATAGCTCCCAACCGTCCCTGATTTGGAGGGACTGTCCCTGATTTAGAACAATGTCCCTCTGTCCCTCAATCCTCCTCATTTGTCCCTTATTTTGGTTTGATCTATATAGATGTATATAAAATGCACATTTTATCTATCAAAAAGGGTTTCCAAGCGCTAAACCTTTCATTTGATTTTTAAATTGCTGCATTTGTAAATTCCAAAAGCCAAAATAAAGGAATAGTAGTGGTAAAAAAAAACACTTGTGGGTTTAACTAATCTTGTTTTTTGTGTACAATTCTCCTTTAAGGGGGCGTGGCAAGGGGTGTGTCCTATGCCTGCATACTTTTGCTGATAGGTGTCCCTCATTCCCATCTCAAAAAGTTGAGAGGTATGGACACCGGAAGTGGATCAGGACCCCCATTGGGACGGGAACCCCCGGTAAGAGCGGCGGGAGGCGGCGGGAGGGGGGGATGACCCCTCCCGCTCCTCCGGTATAACAGCCGAGCGGCTTTTAGCTGCATCGGCTGTTATTCCTGGAAAGCCGATCGCCGGCTCTAAAAACCGGTACCGGGATGATGCCTGCAGCTGCGGGAATCATCCCGGTATAACCCCTGAAAGCCGAGGCCGCACATCTGCGTACGCTCGGCGGGAAGGGGTTAAAAGTCATCAGCTGCAGTATTAGTAGCTGCTGACTTTAAAAAAAAATAAATAAATTCGGCGGAACTCCGCTTTAAGTTGACTCTCAATTTCATGGGATTTTGATTTTAAAGATACTGTAGCAAACGCAACTTGACATAAATAAGGTATATATATATATTATATAAAAACAAACACAATATACAAACATATGTATGTAGTATATAAGATGTTATAAGAATATAAAATCTTTTAAAAGGACTTTTTTACTTTTATTTACCATCGCATTTATTTCACAGCACGGTTGGATTGTCACGTGTGTGTGTTATATTGCAGTAGTATATATGATTTATTGTCACATTATTTTTGAATAAGCGCACCATTCTTCCAGTCTGTTTTTATTGTAGTGTAAAGATCACTTTTTAATGGTGCAGCTGTTCTGGATGTTTATAACACAGTTTAATAAGCACACATAGCTGCACTTTAGTAACCCCTAAAAAATGACAATATAATACCTGTTGTTGTTCAGTCATTTAGTCGTGTCCGACTCTTCGTGACCTCATGGACCATGGCGTTTTCCACTCTTCCACTGCCTCCCGGAGCTTGCTTAAAGTGGAGTTCCACCCACTTTTACAACTCTTCAGCAACCCGCACTAAACTGCGCACTGTAAACAACTTGGATATTTTTTTTTTTTTCTCAGCACCTACTGTATATGTATTCACTTTTCACTTCCTCCTCCCTGGCTGCGGCCCATCGCATCATTTCCTGTTTGCAATGCCTTCTGGGAAGGGACGGCAACTTCCTCTGACACTGCCGTTGCTATGGAAACCTGACCTGAAACCTTTTACACTGCTTGTGCTGCACTGAGCATGTGCGAGATCTGCAAGGATGAGCTCCAGGAAGAAATACAGTCTGGCTTCAGATGCCCACACTTAAGATGGCCACGGCCTGCTGTAAGTTTATAAAATAACAAACTACTGCTATAAACTAACAAAACAGACCTTAGTTTACAGAGTACATTTACTAGAATACATTAAGCTTGTGTATTATAGGGGTATTTTTATTTAAAAAGTATAATTTCGGCCACACCACTAAACACCACTTTAACTTCATGTTCATTGTTTCCATGATGCTCTCTATCCATCTTGTTTTCTGTCCTCCTCTTCTCCTTTTTCCTTCAATGTTTCCCAGCACATGTGAGAAACTTCTTCATAGTGAAAAACTTCCAGTGATAAGTGACACCACCTCCACTACCAAGGGAATTGCCCGCTCACCTTAGGGGGGGCGACACCACTGGGTCTAATCGTGCCTTTAAGATATTATATCTCAGATGTTCCTGGCGGGGATGTGCTGCTGTATTGGGTCTCTCCAAGCCTTTCTTAATAGGAAACACCAGCTACTCTCTAGAGTGACTCAGAGCAGAAGAAAAAAAAAAACTTTCATCGCACAACATTGCATTGCAAGTGGATTTATTTAAAGGTAACAGCAGCCCACTCACAAAATAATCATCTTGTGTAGTGCAAGTAAAACAAATTGTAGACAAAAGAAAATGTGAGTCTCTCCTCCTCACCGCTACTGCAGAGTACCAGCGATGCTGGAAGTGACGTCACTGACTCTTCCCGACGCGTTGCGTCACAGATCACGTGTCTTCGTCAAGAGATATGATCCCTTATCCCTTGAAGAAGTCACATGATCTGTGACGCAACACGTCGGGAGGAGCCAGGAACATTGTGCCTTTAAGATATTATATCTGAGATGTTCCTGGCGGGGATGTGCTGCTGTATTGGGTCTCTCCAAGCCTTTCTTAATGGGAAACACCAGCTACTCTCTAGAGTGACTCAGAGCAGAATTTTTTTTTTTGTCGCGCAACATTGCATTGCAAGTGGATTTATTTAAAGGTAACAGTAGCCCACTCACAAAATAATCGTCTTGTGTAGAGTAAGTAAAACAAATTGTAGACAAAAGAAAATGTGAGGCTCTCCTCCTCACCGCTACTGCCGAGTACCAGCAATACCGGCAGTGACGCCGCTGACTCTTTCCGATGTGTTGTGTCACAGATCACGTGTCTTCGTCAAGGGATATGATCCCTTATCCCTTGAAAAGTCACATGATCTGTGACGCAACACGTCAGGAGGAGCCAGAAACATCGTGCCTTAAGATATTATATCTGAGATGTTCCTGGTGGGGATGTGCTGCTGTATTGGGTCTCTCCAAGCCTTTCTTAATGGAAAACACCAGCTACTCTCTAGAGTGACTCAGAGCAGATTTTTTTTTCTTTTTGTCGTGCAACATTGCATTGCAAGTGGATTTATTTAAAGGTAACAGTAGCCCACTCACAAAATAATCGTCTTGTGTATAGCAAGTAAAACAAATTGTAGACAAAAGAAAATGTGAGGCTCTCCTCCTCACTGCTACTGCCGAGTATCAGCGATGCCGGAAGTGACGTCACTGACTCTTCCGGACGAGTTGCGTCACAGATCACAAGACTTCTTCAAGGGATATGATCAACGCGTCGGGAGGAGCCAGGAACATCTAAGACATAATATCTTAAAGGCACGATTAGACCCAGTAGGGTTGCCCCCTAAGGTGAGCGGGCAATTTACTTGGTGGTGGAGGTGGTGTCACGTTTTCACTGGAAGTTTTTCACTGTGAAGAAGCACTTTAAGAAGGTATAAGAATATATAGTCTTTAAAAAGGACTTTTATATGGGACTTTTTTACTTTTATATACCTTAACATTTATTTCATAGCATGGTTAGATTGTCACATGTGTGTGTTATAATGCAATTGTATATATGATTTATTGTCACATTATTTTTGAATAAGCGCACCATTCTTCAAATCAGGTATTATATTGTGTTTGTGTGCACTAAAATGTACTTAAGTGTATCTTTTCCTGAAAGTTTGTCTTTGATACAAGGCTGCGCAAATGTCACCCAACATAAAAAATTGCAACAGCCACCATTTTATTCTACAGGGCCTCTGATTTTAGAAAATATATAATGTTTGGGGGTTGTAAGTAATTTTCTAGCAAAAATGCTAACTTTAACATATATGTGTAAACTGTCAACATTGTATAGATTGTGTAATGGGGTATGGCGCTCCCTTTAGGATAATGGGGTATTAGAGTGTTGGGGGAAAGGTTTTTCTGTTGCAGGGTTCCTTGTGACTGGAACCAATTATTTACTCCAGCTATACCCCTATTAGTGGTACGGAGTACCATCAACCCAATAAAGTGAAGAACCTAATGTGCAACGATGCAGTCTTCAGATGAAGCAATACATAATTCATACATGTGACAAAAAAATAAAAAAAATAAAAAATAAATAAATAAATAATATATATATTCCCAATTTCAAGTGTGCTAAATCAGTAATTTTCCCTTATATCACATGGACTTCCAAGTGCATTCTTACTCAGATAAGTGCAAGTGTGTGCAATGACAATTTAGTGGTAGATAATGTGTACAACAATGATTTGGTAATAAGTAATAAATAATAAATAATTATAGTCCATGTGGTGATCAAAATCTTCAAATCCGATATTCAAATGATTTCCAAACGAACTGTGACAACGGTGCTTTCAGATGATAATGGTGACTTATTGTGCTCCCCCTCTCGGGTCCCCACTCACCGAATCCTGCAGCCCCTGCAGGGGCAAAACAGCTTAGGGTATCACGGCCACAAACTCCTCTCCTCCGCGATCATCTGAGGTGTCCAGTTTTGGTCTCCACTCCCCGTGTTTTTCTCAAATGGCTTCCTCATGTAAAAAGGAATAAAGTGCTCCCATAGTGTAATAAAGTAAAACCGTTTTTATTCCACAACTTTTCCAATTAATTACATCATCAGGTAAAAATAGTTAAAATTAAAAAATATATATAAACTAAAAAGTATATATCTAAAAAATATATAGAGAGAATCCAGTGCTGGTAGGTCAAAAAATACCATCCAGCGTGCATAAACTAGTGGAACGTGCCTAATTAGCGTGGAGGCGACAGCGTGGGCTATGGCCGAGATGTTTGCGCTCCACCTGCGTTCCAACAGAGTCCGCACCCGGAAGTGACGTAGCTGACTGATTTAGCACACTTGAAATTGGGAATATATATATTATTTATTTATTTATTTATTTTTTTGTCACATGTATGAATTATGTATTGCTTCATCTGAAGACTGCATCGTAGCACATTAGGTTCTTCACTTTATTGGGTTGATGGTACTCCGTACCACTAATAGGGGTATAGCTGGAGTAAATAATTGATTCCAGTCACAAGGAACCCTGCAACAGAAAAACCTTTCCCCCAACTCTCTAATACCCCATTATCCTAAAGGGAGCGCCATACCACATTACACAATCTATACATTTTGCGGAGTCTCCTTAGGGAAGCTCCTTTAGGGGGGCTGCATACCTTACACTTTATCCTAAGCGCAGCACTTTTTTATATATACTAAACTGTCAACATTGCCCCAGACAGCAAGTGGTTGATAAACTGTACGGATTTATTGCCCAGTTTTCATCACATGTGACCAATTTCTGGTAGTCAATCGAACCCATGGGTGGTAGATTGCTTAGTTTCTGCCGAATACTCGCCTTGTATGTGCAATTCCTGGTGGATGAAAATAAAAATTGACAAGTGTGTGGTAACTGGAGCCAAGGACATCTTAGAGCAGGTAAACTGACGCATTTAATAACTTCGGCCCGGCAGGTGGATGGCTCACCAGAGCTCCCCACCGCCTTCACAGTAGAGACCTCTGCGAGCTCCGATAGAATTCACTCGTGAAACGATTCATTCAAATGACAAAAGGTGTTTCGCTAATCAGAAAAAAAAAATTAGAAAAAAAAATTGACCGCCACATCAAAGCCAACTCTATGGAATTCTCAAACGTTGAGGCGGGATTGGCGGCCGGGATTAGCATCTTGACGTCTCTGACAGTTTACATTATTCAAGGCCGTCCTCTACGGGAGGGAGATCAGGCCAGACGTGGCGCAGAGGAAAAATACCTTGACGCTGCCAAAAGCCTTGTATGTGTGCAAATGAGGGATAACGGCATTAATAAACAGCCCAGCTGAGCCCGGACCGCGTCTTGTCCTCCTCCACATTTACAAGGATAGTCAGGAGGGCTGATAAACCAGCTGTGCGCTGCCTTGTTTCCTCGTGTTACATTCACGTTAAGGCATATTTAACACTGAACAGTCGGCCTCGCCGCTGTCACTTAGCTCCAATTCATTATGACAAGTTTCCTGCTTCTCCACATTTTTTTTGTATTTGCATCATTGATTTTGCTACAGTTGCCCATATTTGTGCCAATCTGCTTATAAGTGGTCTGATCATCAGGCGGTTCGGCAGGTGGGGGTTGGGCTGAGCTTTCATGCACGGCATATAGATTGCCCTCTGGGCTTTATTTATCCCAAAGCTTATCATTTATATTATGTTATCCATTAACATTATAAGAGATAAGGAAGTGTGATTCTGTTCAGCTAATCATAAGACCCAGGTTAGTCACCGACCCACCACCCAGGCTGCTGATTGGACAGTGAAGGAGCATCAGCACACTGATGAGGTCATCACTCTGCTCACTCTAGTCCAGGCAAACAACCTGTAAACTAATATCTGTATATGTGAACTGTTCTAAAAGGAGGTGTGATTCTGTTCAGCTAATTAAAAGATCCAGGAACCCTCCACTAGAGAACACAGCGGGTCCCTGACCTTCTCTCCACTACAATTAAGGGCTGCCATTTAGTCACTGGCATGCCACTAGGCTGCTGGTTGGACAGCGAAGGAGCATCAGCACACTGATGAGGTCATCTCTCTGTTCACTCTAGTCCAGGCAAACAACCTGTACACAACTAAAATCTATATATGTGAACCGATCTAAAAAGGGTGTGATTCTGTTCAGCTAATCATAAGACCCAGGGTTATCAGCGTTAGAGCGTTTTTACAGCTGAAAAACGTCTCTCAGAACCCTCTAGTTTGGGGTTTTTTTTACTGCTCAAAAACGCCACTGCCCAAAACTGCTGATAACATCCTGTGTGTGTGCATGGACACATAGAATAACATGATGGAGAGTTTAATGACTGTATAAAAAAAAATCTACTGCCAAAAACAGCTGCTGTCAAAAAAACATCCAAAAATGTCCAGTGTGCATGAGGCCTAACTGGCCATCACAGCAAGGAGCACATGGAAGGGTGACGCATGTCAAACAAAATCAAAGAAAATTCCTAGCTCAACTCACCAGCCAGCCTGCAACCAACCGAATTCTCCTGTCTAATTTATGTTAAAAAAACAGGGGTTTCGTTAGCACACATTTGCAAATACATGCTTAAGCTGCAGAGCCTCTTCACGCCACCCCAGTATTATCTGCAGTCCTAAGTCTGTAAATTTATAAGACAGGAAAATTCGGTTAGTTGCAGGCTGGCTGGTGAGTTTAGTTGGGAATTTTCTTTGGTTTTGTTTGAGATTCTGTTCAGCTAATCATAAGACTCAGGAAGACAACAGGTCCCTAACCTCACTGCAAATAAGCAATTAAGCGCTTAACAGGCTGCCGATTAGACAGTGAAGAAACATCACCACACTGATGAGGTCATCTCTATGTTCACTCTAGTCCAGGCAAACAACATGTAAACTAAAATCTGTATATGTGAACCAATCTAAAAGGAGGTGTGCTTCTGTTCAGTTAATCAAAAGATCCAGGAACCCTCCACTACAGAACACAGCGGGTCCCTTACCTTCTCTCCACTGCAATTAAGGGCTGCCATTTAGTCACTGGCATGCCACTAGACTGCTGGTAGGACAGTGAAGGAGCAGCAGCACACTGATGAGGTCATCACTCTGTTCACTCTAGTCCAGGCAAACAACCTGTAAACTAAAATCTGTATACGAGAACCGATCTAAAAAGGGTGTGGTTCTGTTCAGCTAATCATAAGACACAGGAACACAATGGGTCCCTGACCTCACTGCAATTACGCATCAGACTGCCGATTGGACACTGAAGGAACATCAGCACACTGATGATGTCATCTCTATGTTCACTCCAGGCAAAGAACCTGTAGAATAAAATCTGTATATGTGAGCCAATCTAAAAGAAGGTATAATTCCGTTCAGGATCCAGGAACCCTCCACTAGACAACACAGCGGGTCCCTAACCTTACTTCTCTCCACTGCAATTAGGGATTGCCGCTTAGTCACTGGCATGCCACTAGGCTGCAGGTTGGACAGTGAAGGTATCATCAGCACACTGATGAGGTCATTACTCCATTTTAATCCAGGCAAACAACCCCCAGAGGAGAACACAGTGGGTCACCTCTCTTCTCTCCAATGCAAATAAGCAATGCCACTTACAGTAGTTGCCAACCCGCCCCCAGACTTTTGATTGGACAGTGAAGAATTATCAGCACACTGATGCGGTCATCACTGTGCTTACTCTACTCCAGACAAAACGACCTGTACACAACTAAAATGTATATGTGTGAACCACCCTTATAGGGGTGATTCTGTTCAGCTATCATGAAATCTAGGAACCTCCCACCAGACAACACAGCGGGTCCTTGACCTCACTTCTCTCCACTGCAATTAAGCAATTGGCACCTAGTCACTTACCCACTCTTAGGCTGCTGACTGGATAGTGAAAGAGCATCCGCACACTGATAAAGGTTGTCACACTGTACACTCTAGTCCAGGCAAACAGATTGTTTTCAAATAAAATCCATATATGTGAACTGATCTAAAATGAGGTGTGATTCTGTTCAGCTAATCCAGGAAACCTCCACTAGATAACACAGCAGAATGAGGTGTGATTCTGTTCAGCTAATCCAGGAAACCTCCACTAGATAGCACAGCAGGTCTCTGACCTCATTTCTCTCCATTGCAATGAGTCCCTGAACCCCTCAGGCTGCTGATTGGACAGTGAAGGATCATCAGCACACTGATGATGTCATCACTCCATTCTTGTCCAGGCAAACAACCCCCCCCCCCCCCCCCACCAGACAACACAGCACATCCCTGACCTCACTTTTCTCCACTCCAATTAAGTAATGCTACTTAGTCATTGACCCTCCCCCTGGCTGAAAACTGGACAGTGAAGAATTATCAGAACACTGATGAGCTCTACGCCAAGCAAATATTCTCTACACAATAGTAATCCATAAACGTGAACCATTCTAAAAGGAGGTTCGATTCCGTTCAGCTAGTGATGTGCTCCAGCAGTACCCCACCAGGCACTTTTACAAGGTAATATCTGAATTTGGGAAGACATTTGGTGCACACAACGTTGATTTATATCCTTTGTGGCTACTGAGGAACTAATTAAAAGAAAGTTTTAGCGCCCAGACTTCCCCTTTAAAGAATTTGCAGCACATGAATGCGGCCTCCGAGTTTCCTGTAAAAAGTGACAAACTTGGCAGGACTTGGAGATCAGAAGAGGAAAGTAGGACACACAATTTAGATTTTGGCTGTTCCCTGTAGGAAAACATTGTGCTTTGACTCGCCTTTCCAGGCTGATATCGCCCCGAGTAAAAGAAGACAGAAACTGCCCACTGTTCTGGAGGAGTACAAACACCAAGCTGTATCCGACTGTACTGTCTGTGATCACACCAAGAGGAGGAGATGTAGCAATTCAAAGAGACAACTAGAGAATATATATATATATATATATATATATATATATATATATATATATATATATATATATATATATATATATATAAAATTTATTCTTTTTTTTTTTTTTAATTAAATTTCTACATTTTTTAATGCTTACATTTTAATTAATTGTATTAATTGTAAAATGTTGAATTTTGTCATTCTTTCTTTAATTGGAGGAATACAAACGCCCCTCAGTATCCTACTGTACTGTCTGTTATGATACCAAGAGGAGCAAAAGTAGCAATTCAAAGAGACGCATATACAATATACAGTACCTACAATGTAAAGTAGTGAGTGTACAGCTTGTATAACAGTGTAAATTTGCTGTCCCCTCAAAATAACTCAACACACAGCCATTAATGTCTAAACTGCTGGCAACAAAAGTGAGTACACCCCTAAGTGAAAATGTCCAAATTGACCCCAAAGTGTCAATATTTTGTGTGGCCACCATTATTTTCCAGCACTGCCTTAACCCTCTTAGGCATGGAGTTCGCCAGAGCTTCACAGGAATTACAGCTCTTAAAAATAGCCACCCCCCCCTTTTTCAAGAGACCAAAAGTAATTGGACAATTGAATCAAAAGTTGTTTCATGGCCAGGAGTGGGCTACTCCTTCGTTATTTCTTCATCAGTTAAGCAGGTAAAAGATCTGGAGTTGATTTGATTCTAAGTGTGGTATTTGCATTTGGAATGTATTGCTGTGAACCCACATCATGTGTTCAAAGGAGCTCTCCATGCAAGTGAAACAGGCCATTGTAAGGCTTCAAAAAGGTTTGGTACATTCTGAGAAAAGAAGAACGCGATCAGCAACATAAAAAGGCCTGGGTGTCCATGGAAGACAGCAGTGGTGGATGATCGCAGGATCCTCTCTGTGGTAAAGAAAAACCCATTCACAACATCCAGACAAGTGAAGGACACTCTCCAGGAGGTGGGGGTATCATTGTCAAAGTCTACAATCAAGACAAGACTTTACGAGAGAAAACACAGAGGGTTCACCACAAGGTGCAAACCATTCATAAGCCAGAAGAATAGAAAAACATCTAAAAAGCCAGACCAGTTCTGGAAAAGCAATCTTTGGATGAATGAAACTAAGATTAATCTGTACCAGAATGATGGGAAGAAAAAAAGTGTGGAAAAGGCTTGGAACAGCTCATGATCCCAAGCACACAACTTCATCTATGGTCACATGGTGGAGCTGGCAGTGTGATGGCATGGACATGCATGGCTTCCAGTGGCACTGGGTCATTGGTGGTTATAGATGATGTGACAGAAGACAGAAGCAGCCGGATGAATTCTGCAGTGTTTAGAGATATACTGTCAGCCCAGATTCAGCCAAATGCAGCAAAGTTGATTGGATGGCGCTTCACTGTACAGATGGACAATGATCCAAAACACACTGCAAAAGCAACCCAGGACCTTCTGAAGGAAAAGAAGTGGAATATTCTGCAATGGCCGAGTCAGTGACCTGATTTCAACCCAATTGAACATGCATTTTACTTGCTGAAGGCAAAACTAAAGGCAGAAAGACCCACAAACAAAGAACGACTGAAGACAGCTGCAGTTAGAGCCTGGCAAAGCATCAAGAAGGAGGAAGTCCAGTCTTTGGTGATGTCCATGGGTTCCAGACTTCAGGAAATCATTGCCAGTAAAGGATTCTTATCAAAATGTTAAAAATGAACATTTTATTTATGATTATATTCATTTGTCCAATTACATTTGAGCCCCTACCAATGGCGGGACTGTGCATAAAAATGGTTGCAGTTCCTAAAATTTTACTTGATATTTATGTTCAACCCCTTGAATTAAAGCTGAAAGTCTGCACTTCAAATTCATTTGGATTGTTTCATTTTAATTGTATTCTGGTGGCATACAGAGCCAAAAGTATGAAAATTGTGCTTGTGTCCAAATATATATGGACCTAACTGTATATAGACACACACACACACTTTTTGTATTGAATTTTTTAAAATTTAATCAATTAATTTATTTTATTGGAGGAATATGAACACCCTACTGTATCCTATTGTACTGTCTGTGAACATACCACGAGGAGGAAATTTAACAATTCAAAGAAACAAATATCTATCTATCTATATATACAGTATCTCACAAAAGTGAGTACACCCCTCACATTTTTGTAAATATTTTATTATACCTTTTCATGTGACAACACTGAAGAAATGGAAAAATATAGAATCGCACTACATATGAATATAATATATGAAATGAATGCACACTCACATACTAACCTGATATTAAAATTGTGATAACATGCTCATATATGTATGACCATAAATGGTGTGGACAAGAAAAAATGTCATATCATGACACCAAAACAAAAATTGAATAATAATCGATTCAATAAACAATTAACTGAATAAAGACGTGTAAGAAGAGTGTCCAAAAAGCACCTAGGATGACGATATCACCCGTGAACTATAAAAATAGAATTAAAGTGATGATCAAGTCCATCCATATAGTGTGGAATCTTCGATGTTATGTGGAGAGCTTGTGTATAATCCACCACCAATAGAGGGTTGCTGCTTACCAGAAGCTCGTGATCCCCCACTACAGAGGATCAATGGAAGCCTGTGTTAGGAAATGCCCTCCAGGGCATGTCAGATGCAGCCAAAGACCTGGATTCGTTGGTGGTGATAATGTGGTCTCCAAGGACGCCAAGCGGAGATCATTATACTTCAAATATCATCATACCATTTCCCAGCTTGTAGGTGGATATGCATGGCATGTAAAGATATAAAAGCCTCCGATAGTGTAAAACCTTCAAATTTTATTAGGATATTAAAAACACAATATTGCACTCACATTTGTAAATGTAGAAAAAGCGCCTGTATGTCTGGTGCGCCGGCCGGTGAGCACTCAGACAAGCCTGTCCTACTGGAATCATCAACAACGATACGAGGTGAAGCAAGTGTGTCGCTCACACTGAAGAAATGACACTTTGCTACAATGTAAAGTAGTGAGTGTACAGCTTGTATAACAGTGTAAATTTGTTGTCCCCTCAAAATAACTCAACACACAGCCATTAATGTCTAAACCGCTGGCAACAAAAGTGAGTACACCCCTAAGTGAAAATGTCCAAATTGGGCCCAAAGTGTCAATATTTTGTGTGGCCACCATTATTTTCCAGCACTGCCTTAACCCTCTTGGGCATGGAGTTCACCAGAGCTTCACAGGTTGCCAAGGGAGTCCTCTTCCACTCCTCCATGATGACATCACGGAGCTGGTGGATGTTAGAGACCTTGCGCTCCTCCGCCTTCCGTTTGAGGATGCCCCACAGATGATCAATAGGGTTTAGGTCTGGAGACATGCTTGGCCAGTGCATCACCCTTACCCTCAGCTTCTTTAGGCAGTGGTCATCTTGGAGGTGTGTTTGGGGTGGTTATCATGTTGGAATACTGCCCTGTGGCCCAGTCTCCGAATGGAGGGGATCATGCTCTGCTTCAGTATGTCACAGTACATGTTGGCATTCATGGTTCCCTCAATGAACTGTAGCTCCCCAGTGCCGGCAGCACTCATGCAGCCCCAGACCATGACACTCCCATCACCATGCTTGACTGTAGACAAGACACACTTGTCTTTGTACTCCTCACCTGGTTGCCGCCACACACGCTTGTCACCATCTGAATCAAATACGTTTATCTTGGTCTCATCAGACCACAGGACATGGTTCCAGTAATGCATGTCCTTAGTCTGCTTGTCTTCAGCAAACTGTTTGCAGGCTTTCTTGTGCATCATCTTTAGAGGAGGCTTCCTTCCCTTCTGGGACGACAGCCATGCAGACCAATTTGATGCAGTGTGCGACGTATGGGCTGAGCACTGACAGGCTGACCCCCCACCCCTTCAACCTCTGCAGCAATGCTGGCAGCACTCATACGTCTATTTCCCAAAGACAACCTCTGAATATGATGCTGAGCACGTGACCTCAACTTCTTTGGTTGACCATGGCGAGGCCTGTTCTGAGTGGAACCTGTCCTGTTAAACCGCTGTATGGTCTTGGCCACCATGCTGCAGCTCAGTTTCAGGGTCTTGCCAGTCTCCTTATAGCCTAGGCCATCTTTATGTAGAGCAACAATGATTTTTTTCAGATCCTGAGAGAGTTCTTTGCAAAGGAGGTGTCATGTTGAACTTCCAGTGACCAGTATGAGAGAGAGAGAGAGCAATAACACCAAATTTAACACACCTGCTCCCCATTCACACCTGAGACCTTGTAACACTAACGAGTCACATGACACCGGGGAGGGAAAATGGCTAATTGGGCCAAATTTGGACATTTTCACTTAGGGATGTACTCTTTTTTGTTGCCAGCAGTTTAGACATTAATGGCTGTGTGTTGAGTTATTTTGAGGGGACAGCAAATTTACACTGTTATACAAGCTGTACACTCACTACTTTACATTGTAGCAAAGTGTCATTTCTTCAGTGTTGTCACATGAAAAGATAGAAGAAAATATTTACAAAAATGTGAGGGGTGTACTCACTTTTGTGAGATTATATATATATATATATATATATATATATATATAAATTTTTATTCTTTATTTTTTATCAAGTGACCTTGCTGGAGAGATTTTGTTCTGCTTGTCCAGGTTACTATTGTCACTGGGACAGAAAGTCAGACAGTGATGGGAATTTTTTTTTTTCCGTTTACAGGAAGTGATAAGAAATCTTCTAATGGGAACACCTGTTTTAATGACTAAACCTGGCTATACACAATGCAAATGTCCTTCAGTTCCAAAATTCACTACATGGGTGGCCCTGTCAGCCATCTCTAACCTAACATTCTTTGATTAAAAAAATTGAAGGAAATTTTTCAGCGAGACAGCAGCTCCATTCAATCAGATCAGCCACCTGTACAAATTTTCAATCGAACGATGTTAAAGGGGAGGGGTCATCCATGTAGCCAATATTGGGGGTTCATTAAAATTTGGGTTTATTAAAATTAAGAATTGAAAAAAAAACCTCCACAATTGGACACTAAAAATACACATTTTTAAAAATTTACCAGGAGCAAGGAGACCCACCCAGGAGCACAACTGGTCCTTTTCTGGAATCCTAATTGCATGAGTTAGACTACGGTAAACGAATAGAACCTTTTGACTTAAGCATACTTGCAGTGTTTGCTGAATGGCATTAACTGCTCTCCAAGTGGTCGCCTTGAGTACCTTTTTTTAAAGATAAGGCCGGCCGGCTCACAATTTGGCTTCCTCGGTTTGGATTCTACAAGACTTATGTTCCTCGGCAGCGGGAAAGCTTTTCCATCCATAATTTCCCCAGAGCCCCAAAGAGTAAGATTATATTCTGCGCTACACAGATATTGAAAGCCCCTTCAGCGGATTGTGTCACCTACTCCAATTTTTGAAAATAATAATTCAATCCCACCTATAATACTGTATATATTTTTCTAAGACTCTCCTGAAGCTGCTGAAACCAACAAAAAAAAAAGCAGAAGACTAATTATTTAAGAGCAGCAGAAAATTATATATATATATTTTTATATATTTTTTTAATATTTTTCTCTCCTTTCTTGGTAGACTAATGTTTTATGCAACCGCTAAAGGCATCAGTTTATGCACAGGCTTTATCTCAGGAGAGCTCCTGCCTTGTACACAGTCAACTTAAAAGGAGCCAAACATGAATACAGTAAGTCCTTATAAAGCCATTAACATTTATTAATTTAGCATTCTTGCTCAAGTAGCTTTTGAACCAGGCAAAAAAACAAAAACCAAAAAAAAAAAAGAAATGCTTTATGCTTTATGGGCAAAGAGACAGTTAAGCAAATTTAATTAATTAAAAAGACATTATATTAGGCACTTATTTGCAAAATAGCTTTTTGTGGAGCTCTTGTGGCTGAATGAACCCAGAGCACAGATGTTTAAATATCATAAGGAAGCTAACAAGCATTTCCATTTGGATTTGGCTGGTGGGACGCTTCAGTAGACACTAAAACCGTGCCACCAAAAGTTAAACATATTACAAGAGAGAGAGAGCAGTATGGTGTGTAAAGCTGGCCACACATTAGTAGATTTTTGAAGGAAAATTCATTCAGGAATGTTCGTACAAAAAAATAATTCTTGGTACATTCAGTAGCTTGACAAATATCATCCGTAAGTGCTTTAAAATTGTATTTGCTTTTTGTGCTTCTGAGATTCTGTATCCCATATGTTAGGGAACCAGCTAGTTTCCTGATGTCTTGTGTCTTCTTCTACCAGCCTTGACCTTGTCTATCTTTGGACTAAACTCCAACCAGCACTCTTGTCTCATGTGTTCCCTGACTTGCACCTCAGCCCCCGCCTTGTCACTTGTGATACCTGCACAGCACTCCCATCCAACCTTGTCTACTCTGATTCTCAACTAGCATTCCAGTTCCTCTAGACCTCAGCCTTAACTCAAATTCTGCCTTTCCACTTTGATCCTCCACAAGGTTTCCTGTCCTTGCCTGTCTGTTCTGACCCTCAACCAACACCCTAGAATCTGTCCTGTCTTCTGATGTCCTCTGATCTATGACCAGTACTCCTGTCCATGCTTTGTCTCCTCCAATCCCCAACCAACAGTACTGTCCCAGCCTTTTATCCTCTGACCCAAGACTAGTACTCCAGTCCCTGCGTTGTGTCCTCCAATCCCCAACCAGCACTAGAGTCTTGTGGCCTCTGATCCAGAACCAGTATTACAATCCAATCTTTGTGTCCGCTGATCTATAACCAATACTCCTGCCCATGCCCTGCGTCCTCTGATCCATGACCAATACTCCAGTCCATGCCTTGTGTCTTCCAATCCCCAACCAACACTGTAGTCTCTACCTTGTGTCCTCTGATCCGCAACCAGTATTACAGTCTGTGTTTTGCGTCCTCTGTTCTATGACCAATACACCAGTTCATGTCTTGTGTCCTTTGATCTATGACCAATACTGCAGTCCATGCCTTGTGTCTTCCAATCCCCAACCAACACTGTAGTCTCTACCTTGTGTCCTCTGATCCGCAACCAGTATTACAGTCCGTGTTTTGCGTCCTCTGTTCTATGACCAATACACCAGTTCATGTCTTGTGTCCTCTGATTCATGGCCAATACTCCAGTCCATACCTTGTGTCCTTCAAACCCCAATCAGACTTGAAGTCTCTACCTTGTGACCTCTGATCCCTAACTAGTATTACAGTGCATACTTTGTGCTCTCTGATCTATGACCGATACTACAGTCCATGTCTTGTGTCTTCCAATCCCCAACCAGCACTCAAGTCTCTACCTTGTGTTCTTTGATCCATAACTAGTATTAAAGTCGCACTCCAAAGATATTTGCCTTTATTCAATAAGGTGTCGTCCAAAATACAGGTCACAGCAAAGTGGAACAAAGCTTACCTATGACTAAGCACTCCTTGTAGTGCGAAACACATAAGCTTTGTTCCACTTTGCTGTGACCTGTATTTTGGATGACACCTTATTGAATAAAGGCAAATATCTTTGGAGTGCGGCTGTCCAGAATTTCTTTGATGTCTAATTGCCATAGCATTGCCAGCACCTGGACTTCTAGACTGAAGGAGATGCCTTTTACCTTGATCTGACCCACCTGGAGCGGTGATACTCTCTCTCTAGTATTAAAGTCCATGCTTTGTGCCCTTTGATCCATGACTAATACTCCAGTCTGTGCTTTGTGTCCTCTGATCCATGACCAATACTCTAGTCCATGCCTTGTATCTTCCAATCCCCAACCAGCACTAGAGACTCTGCCTTGTGTCATTTGATCCTTTACCAGTATTACAATCCATGCTTTGTGCCCTTTGATTCATGACCAATACTCCAGCCCATGCCCTTTGCCCTCTGATCTATGACTAAAACTCTAGTCCATGCCCTGTGTTCTCTGATTCATACCCAGTACTCCAGTCCATTCCTTGACTCCAATCTCTATTCAATGTTACAGTGCCTGCATTGTCTCCTCTGATCTGACCCCCAGCCAGTAGACCCTGTCTTGTCTCTCTGGACCCTGTGCATCAGGTACTTATGTCTGCCCACCACTTCCTCTGTGCTCCTATTGGCATTTTTTTATTAACTCCAGGGGTCCCCAAAAACACATAACAGCATAAAATAAATAAAAAAATTCTACATCATCTGCATGTTGTAGAATACTTCATCATTGAGGTTGGCTTCATTGGCCTACCAATACACAGGTCATCCCCTATCATGAATGATGCTACCAGACTCATCTACCTTACCAACTGCCCAGTGTGTGCTGCCCCCCTCTGCCGATCCCTCCACTGGATTACAATCACCCAACATATAAAAATCAAAATACTAACAACAACATACAAAGCCCTCTACAACTCCTCCCCAAGCTACATCACCAACCTCATCTCAAAATACCAACCAAACCATTTTCTTAACTCTTCCCAAGACCTCCTGCTCTCTAGTTCCCTTTTCACCTCTTCCCATGCTCACCTCCAGGACTCAGCTCCTGCTTCCCTTATGCTCTGGAACTCCCTACCCCAATCTGTCCAACTATCTCCTACTCTGTCTGCCTTAAAGCAATCCCTGAAAACTCATCTCTTCCGGGAAGTCTATCTCACCTCCACCTAACAAGTGGAAATCAAATTCTTGAACATCTAATCGCCTCACAGTTATGACCTTTTGTTTCACTCCCTTTTAGATTGTAAGCACTTTAGCCGGACGCTCATTACTGCCGACTCTGGGTACCAAGCAATTGGTAGTCCGATCCAGCCTCTGGTGAGTATAGGGCCATACGTTTTGGACCCTCTTGACTAATTGTCACAATACCATGTCTGTGCTGATACTTATTTGGTTCATTATACCCGCTACAGATGTACTACACATGCATCTACCCCTGATGAAGCGAGCATGGTCTTGCGAAACGCGTTGGGCTACTTTTCATGCCTGTGTGCTTTGCGATTTACATTCTATACCATGATACGTGTAATGACATTTTTTACTGTATTTATCATTTCCGTGGCTTGGCTATGATTCATGTTTATGTTTGCATGACAATTTTAATACATTTTGAGACTGCATTTACTCTGTCAATTGTTGGCTAACCGCATTCACCTCATTTAAAGTCCAGGGGCGATTTCCTGTTTTTTTGTTGCTCTTGTAAAAAGGGGCCTCCAAAGCCCTCTTGTCTTGAATTGTATTGTAACCACACTGGGTGCTTTTATTTTGTAACTATTGACGGCGCTCTATGTATCCTGTACAATAACATTAACATGGTGGCCTTTCGCACATAACTCCCAACGGGGTGAATCAATCTGCAGTATATTGCAGCGAAGCCAGCAATCAGATTTCACGTGCCGTAATCCAGGAGACGCGCTGACTTTTTTTTTTTCGGGAACATGCACGTTTAATGTAAATGAGTTTTTCTAATATTCCTATTTTTCCTCTGTAAACTGCGTCAAGGAGTTAAGATCGGAGGTGAAGATAGACTTGAATGATAACTGGCAACCATTCAGCGGATAAATGGAGAATTAACCGTCACATATATTATGCAGATCTCACAAATCTATGGCACTTTGCATCTAAATGAATGTCCTTATTTGGAACTTTTACATTTTACGCGTTCGGAAAAAAAAAAAAAAACGAGAAGTTAAGACTCAGCCGGAGAGATGTATACCATTGATGTCAGTCGTTATGCAGAGGAATGCAATTTAAATTCCATTCTCCTATATTAACCTTGTTTATGGAGGAAGAATTACTTTGGGTAAAAAATGGAGCATATTGAAGAACAGGACACAAGGGGCAATAAATAAGCAGGAAAATGTATTGATATAGTCCAGAGACGCAAGCCAATCTCATTTCATACACGCTGCTGTACCTTTCTGGATTGTCAATTTGTAAGTCATCGAGAGGAACTCTGATAAACGCTATTAGCATCTAAACCAACCTCTATGGAAGGGAGAAACTGAGTTTTCATTTCCCAAAAATGCTGACGAAAATCAAAATATTTTTGAGAAACGCATTACCCTTTTTGATAAGATGCATTTGAGTCAATGGGAAGGATGAAATTAAAGTGCATGAAAACCCCAACAAGCAGCTTCTCTTATTTGTTCCTTTTTGGTCTGCTAAATATACAATTAAAATTGTATCCGATGCACAAAATACCTGTTGATCCTGCCAGAAATCCAGTGAGCTGGGTCTGCTTGTACTACACTTTTATCAGTTGTTAGAATTGTTCCTAGCTCTGTCTGTGGAGTACAGAACATCTCACCTCTGTGTTATGGATGTAGCACCCTTCTAGATTAGGAGTGGTTAAGGTAAAAGATTGAGTCTTTGTGGTCAGTGAAGGAGTGTGTGATTAGTTCTGGCTGCTCTGGGTCTCACGGGCTGCAGGCTCAACTGCTTCTCCCTGCCTTCTAGTAGGTTCTAGAACACGGGTCGGCAACCTTTCAGAGGTTAAGATCTACCTGGACAACATGGAGGAAATCTAAGGTCCTGGGGGGGGGGGTCACCCTTAAAGGGGTCACCCTTTAAAAAATAAATTAAAAAATAAAGCCCCCCCATATAAAGACTGCATGAATAACACATAGAGTGTCACAGTAGTGTCTTCTGCCCCACTTCAAATCACCCCCCCCCCACAGTAGTATCCTCTGCCCCCCTCCCCACAGGGGTATCCTCTGCTCCTTTTCACATTACCCCCTCCCCCCAGTAATGTACTCTGTTCCCCCACTGTAGTGTTCCCTGCTCCTCTGTCTCCCCCACACTATAGTGTCCTCTGCCCCCCCCACATATGGTAGTGTCTCTTGCCCCCCCAAACATGGTATTGTCCCCTTGCCCCCCGCACACAGTAGTGTTCTCTGCCCTCTCACAC
This sequence comes from Aquarana catesbeiana, assembly GCF_042186555.1. Classification (NCBI taxonomy): domain Eukaryota; kingdom Metazoa; phylum Chordata; class Amphibia; order Anura; family Ranidae; genus Aquarana; species Aquarana catesbeiana. The sequence goes on along the minus strand of NC_133330.1, from coordinate 333,014,208 downwards.
GGTAGTGTCCTGTGCCCCTCCAAAGCAGTGTCCTCTGCCCCCCCACAGTATTGTCCTATGCCCCTCCAAAGCAGTGTCCTCTGCCCCCCCACAGTATTGTCCTATGCCCCTCCAAAGCAGTGTCCTTTGCCCCCCTCCGCCTCACTGTAGTGTTCTCTGCCCCCCATAGCAGTGACCTCTACACCCCTCCAACATTAGTGTTTTCTGCCACCCCCTGCAAAAGCACTGTCCTCTGCACCCAACACACATACAGACAAACAGTAGTGTCCTCTGCTCCAATCCCTCCATTGTAGTGCCCTCTGCCCTCCAATAGCAGTGTCCTCTGCCACCCCCCCCACACTAGTGTCCCCTGCCCCCCCAATAGCAGTGTCCTCTGCCACCCCCCCACACTAGTGTCCCCTGCCCCCCCAATAGCAGTGTCCTCTGCCACCCCCCCCCCACACTAGTGTCCCCTGCCCCCCCAATAGCAGTGTCCTCTGCACCCCCCCAGCATTAGTGTCCTCTGCCCCCCCTGCATAGCACTGTCCTCTACACCCCCACAAACACACACACACAGTAGTGTGCTCTGCCCCTCATGTGTAGGTAGCTTTCTCCTACCTTACACTGGCTGTACATCAGAGCGGCGTGAGAGACAGCACAGTGCTGGATAGAGGGCGGGAGCAAGAGCTGCCAGAGTTAACTTTTCATGTTTACAAGCTGGTGATTGGCTGCTAGGACCGCCTGGCAACCAATCACCTGCTAGTTAACTTGAGAAGTTAATTAGAGCAGATGCGGTGCTCCTGCCCTCCACCCAGCACTGTTTTGCCTCTCACTCAGCTCTGCTATTAAGGAAAGTGGTGGAAGCTGGGGGGGGGGGGAGCATCGGCACAGCCCTGATCGTGATCTGCATGTTGATTTCCCGCGATCGACCCCGACCCGGTTCTAGAATGTAGCGGGCTGGAAGAGGCAGAAACGAGCTTGAATATTTATGGAACTCTAGCAAATCCCTGGGGAGGTTTGCCCAGAAGAAGGAAGGAGAGCCCATATATAGTCTGGGGCCTGGAGCAACGGGGCTCTTGTCCTGGATAAGGAGATCCCAGCCTGGAAGGGCTGCTACCCTTCTGGACAAGTCAGCTGAAAGCCTGCAGAGGCTACATCAAGGTCCCAGTTCAGAGGGAGCTGGGGGCCTATTTTTCTAGAAACAGTTCAGAGCCAAGTAAAGGGGGTGCACTGAGGGTCTGGCCTGGAGATCCATGGTACTGTGTTTATCCAATATTGGACAGGAGGTATCCAAGTATCTGGAGACCCAGTGAGTAGAGGCCTGGAAGTGGGATCCTAGTGACTGCTGTTTAACCCTTTGAGTGGCTATGTTAGTGCTGCTAAAGTCTATGCTGTACAGCGTGTGCCATCAGAACCCCCCCCCCCTCGCCTTCTGGAGCTCACAAATGCTGTATAAATTCTGGACTTTGAATGGCTGTGGTGTGGAGAAGACTGCAGATAAACAGGTACAACTTATGTAGGAGGATTTATTTCATCTCTGTATCACCTGAGGCCAGTCTTTTCACTGGGTATATGTAAGGGTTTACAACCACTTTAACCGCTTCAGCCCCGGAAGATTTTACCCCCTTTCTGACCAGAGCACTTTTTGTGATTCAGCACTGCGTCGCTTTAACTGACAATTGCGCGGTCGTGCGACACTGTACCCAAAAAAATTTGACATCCTTTTTTTCCCACAAATAGAGCTTTCTTTTGGTGGTATTTGATCACCTCTACGGTTTTAATTTTTTGCGCTATAAACAAAAAAAGAGCGACAAATTTGAAAGAAATGCATTATTTTTTACTTTTTGCTATAAAAAATATCCCCCAAAAATATATAAAAAAAACTATTTTTTTCCTCAGTTTGGGCCGATACGTATTCTTCTACATATTTTTGGCAAAAAAAAATCGCAATAAGCGTATATAGATTGGTTTTCGCAAAAGTTATAGCGTCTACAAAATAGGGGATAGTTTTATGGCATTTTTTATTTTTTATTAATTTTTTTGCTAGCAATAGCGGCGATCTGTGATTTTTTTCACTACTGCGACATTATGGCGGACACATCAGACACTTTTGACACTATTTTGGGACCATTGTAATTTATACAGCGATCAGTGCTATAAAAATGCACTGATTACTGTGTAAATGACACTGGCAGGGAAGGGGTTAACCACTAGGGGGCAATGAAGGGGTTAAGTGTGTCCTAGGGAGTGATTCCAACAGTGGGGGGGATGGGCTTCAAGTCACATGACAGCGATCACTGCTCCTGGTGACAGGGAGCGGTGATCTCTGTCATGACACAAGCCAGAACAGGGAAATGCCTTGTCTACATAGGCACTTCCCCGCTCTGAGGCTCCATGACACGCCAGACATTGAGTCCGCCGGTCCCGCGGGCACGGTCACGCTGTACTCGTTGGCCGTGTGCCTGCCGTCCCCGGCTCTTAAAGGGTACGTACCGGTACGCCCATTTGCTCACCGCTGCCATTGTGCCGATGTATATCGGTGCGCAGCGGTCGGCAAGTGGTCAAACAGATCATAGCTCTTCCTTTTTCCAGCAGCTATAGAGGCTGTTGGATGTGTTTTGACAGGCGGAGTACCAAAAAAAAGGCGTGTACCAAAAAAAAAAAAATTACAAGCCCAGAAAAAGCAGTCTCACTCTTCTTCCTTTGGCCCTAAAACAAGAAAGGGCTGCACAGAAAAAGAAAAAAGGCAGGCAGCCACAACGGGAACTGCTTGAGCACGCTCTGTTTCCCCCCTTGTGACTGGAGTCGCTTTTTAAATTCACCTTTCCGATCACATCTGCGACTAGTTTATTTAATAATCAACTCCGCGGAAAAGGTGTATTATTTCCTCGGCTCCCCGCAATATGAATGCAAATTTGAATTTAGGAAACAATCACTATGATGAATTAATACGAGCGGAGAGGAGAGATAGCGGACTGGAGTGCCCCTCCGGGGGGGAATATCTTTAATTCTCCTGGAAATTGGAATGTGTGTTTGCTCCTGGAGAACCGCGTCTCGTGATTCACCTTGGGATTATGGAGCCGCGTCTTGAATGGGGAGGTTTGTAATGGCCTGATTCAGGCTGGAATTACATGGCTGGTAGGATGCCGTCCGTTTTGTTGGCCTCAGTTGGATACTAAATTAAAGTGTGTTGGCATTAATGCCGTATCTCCGCATATTCATCCCCCTACAAATGTTTGCATCTCGCCTTTTACTTTCCGGAGAAGAAAGGAGACTTATCAGTGGAGCCGCCGGTTCTGCCCAAGCTTGCCGCTATCATAGAATTCAATTTATTCCTATCTTGTCATTTCTGCTTTCACCTTACAGCTGTATTTCAAGATATAAACTGCTTTATGTGCAATACTTTCCACCGCTATTCATTGGCCAAAATATGTCAGAGCTGGCTCACAAATAAATAAAAGGTCATCGACAGTCTTTAATAAATTGATAGGCTGCAATCAAAGTTATGTGACAGGTTTCTAGTGAATGGATAGGCTGCATTCTCAGTGATGTCACCGGTCTCTAGTGAATGGATAGGTTGCATTCTCTGTGATGTCACCGGTCTCTAGTGAATGGATAGGCTGCATTCTCAGTGATGTCACCGGTCTCTAGTGAATGGATAGGTTGCATTCTCTGTGATGTCACCGGTCTCTAGTGAATGGATAGGCTGCATTCTCAGTGATGTCACCGGTCTCTAGTGAATGGATAGGCTGCATTCTCAGTGATGTCACCAGTCTCTAGTGAATGGATAGGCTGCATTCTCAGTGATGTCACCGGTCTCTAGTGAATGGATAGGCTGCATTCTCTGTGATGTCACCGGTCTCTAGTGAATGGATAGGCTGCATTCCCAGTGATGTCACCGGTCTCTAGTGAATGGATAGGCTGCATTCCCAGTGATGTCACCGGTCTCTAGTGAGTGGATAGGTTGCATTCTCTGTGATGTCACCGGTCTCTAGTGAATGGATAGGTTGCATTCTCTGTGATGTCACCGGTCTCTAGTGAATGGATAGGCTGCATTCCCAGTGATGTCACCAGTCTCTAGTGAATGGATAGGCTGCATTCTCAGTGATGTCACCAATCTCTAGTGAATGGATAGGCTGCATTCCCAGTGATGTCACTGGTCTCTAGTGAATGGATAGGCTGCATTCTCAGTGTAGTCACTGGTCTCTAGTGAATGGATAGGCTGCATTGTCAGTGATGTCACCGGTCTCTAGTGAATGGATAGGCTGCATTCTTAGTGATGTCACCGGTCTCTAGTGAATGGATAGGCTGCATTCTTAGTGATGTCCCTGGTCTCTAGATAATGGATAGGCTGCATTCTCTCATGTCCAAAAGCTAACACTCCTAATGTTATTCTCTGTCCACGTACACATTCTGAGGTTAAAGAACAATATATATATATATATAAATAAAATGGTGCTTACTTATTTTTCTATTGGTTCTTGCCCTTTTCCAGCATGGAGTGCTATAGAACCAGATCACATTGCAGGAATCTGGTGGATGTTTTTTTCTAAAGCGCAGCGCAGTTAACACGCTCTTAAGGCATTTCTCCTGGAATAAAACCGTGCAGCCAATAACCCGCCCTTTTGTTCCAGGGTTTAGTATAATTACAGCTCTTAATATTTGTGTGTTGAACAATATGATTATTTTAGACGTGTGTTTTCAAACAAGGGTTTTTGGGCAAACACGATTTTCATAGGAATGTAGAGAAGTCTCTTTATTGCATTTTTATTCACAATGTATCCATTACCTCTGTATTTAAACCATTATATTCACAGTATGTCGTGTTATTACAGACGCCAGCTGAGGTTCACAATTAGATAAGCAACAAATACAGCAGATTTTTGTATATTTTACAATGAAAGATTAATGTGCTGGCTATGACCAGTACTAATTACACAGTGCTTTATACTGCAGTAGAGGTTATTAAAGCCGAACACCGGCCAATAAACAATATAAAAATGAATAGCTCATTCAAAACCGGCTTTTACTGCAAATATTCACCTTCAATCCGGAGATTTCCCCTGCAGTACTTTATTTCTGCCACTAGATGTCCTCATTCTGTTGTCCAGCATCATTCAACCCACTTCCATTGAGCTGACTCCACTTCCACCAACAGGTTGTCCCGGACGAGCCCCCAGTCTGTGAATGGACAGTGAAAAGAGAAGCAGCACAGTGATGAGATTATCTCTCTGTCACTCTGCTTTCTCCTACTATCAGCATGCTTCTTGCCACATGAACAGATTGGCTTATTGTGCTGCTTCTTCCTCTCTACAGCCTTGCTGTACAGGGATTGCAAGAGACAGAAATCAGGCCATATTCAGGAACATACACTGCTGGCATATAAAACATACATGTGCAGACAAGAGGCATAATGATAGGAGGAGAGAGCAGACAGCCTGCATATGGATCCATGTACCAGAACCACATGTACTGTATGTACACTCCAGGATGCAGTTGGAAAAACATGCTGGTCTGTGCAGCCAATAGCCTGCTCGAGCTGCACAGACAACCTGTGCATGCCGCGTTGGTAAGGATGGCTCTTCGCACGGTTCTGTGTATCAGTACGGCCACAGATGATTAGAAAGAGTCCCATATATGCCTATGGGGATGTAATGCATAAACTACAGGCAACCAGGACAGTGAATATTGTTTGTTTACGTCCAGCAGACCAAGTCTTCATTGCCCTCACTGTGCTTGTGTCTTAGTTACATTGTTACATAGTAGGTGAGGTCGAAAAAAAGACACAAGTCCATCAAGTCCAACCTATGTGTGTGATTATATGTCAGTATTACATTGTATATCCCTGTATGTTGCGGTCATTCAGGTGCTTATCTAATAGTTTCTTGAAGCTATCGATGCTCCCCGCTGAGACCACCGCCTGTGGAAGGGAATTCCACATCCTTGCCGCTCTTACAGTAAAGAATCCTCTACGCAGTCTAAGGTTAAACCTCTTTTCTTCTAATTTTAATGAGTGGCCACGTGTCTTGTTAAAACTCCCTTCCGCGAAAAAGTTTTCTCCCTATTGTGGGGTCACCAGTACGGTATTTGTAAATTGAAATCATATCCCCTCTCAAGCGTCTCTTCTCCAGAGAGAATAAGTTCAGTGCTCGCAACCTTTCCTCATAACTAAGATCCTCCAGACCCTTTATTAGCTTTGTTGCCCTTCTTTGTGCTCACTCCATTTCCAGTACATCCTTCCTGAGGACTGGTACCCAGAACTGGACCGCATACTCCAGGTGCGGCCGGACCAGAGTCTTGTAGAGCGGGAGAATTATCGTTTTATCTCTGGAGTTGATCCCCTTTTTAATGCCAATATTCTGTTTGCTTTGTTAGCAGCAGCTTGGCATTGCTGAGCCTATCATCTACTAGGACCCCCAGGTCCTTTTCCATCCTAGATTCCCCCAGAGGTTCTCCCCCCAGTCTATAGATTGCATTCAGATTTTTGCCACCCAAATGCATTATTTTACATTTTTCTACATTAAACTTCATTTGCCATGTTGTTGCCCACCCCATTAATTTGTTCAGATCTTCTTGGAAGGTTTCCACATCCTGCGGAGAAGTTATTGCCCTGCTTAGCTTAGTATCGTCTGCAAATACAGAGATTGAACTGTTTATCCCATCTTCCAGGTCGTTTATGAACAAATTAAGCAGGATTGGTCCCAGCACAGAAGTGCTCTACAGACTTCTATGAGGTTGTGTCTGAAGGCCACAAATGATTAGAGAGGGTCCCATAGATGTTTATGGGGCCGAAATGTATAGAGGCAACAGGACAGGGAAGGCTGTTTGTTTACATCCAGCGGTCCAAGTCTTCACTGCCCTAAATGCATTTGTGCGGTGCCGCATTGACTCCAATGGGGCTGTGTCTAAAGGTCGGAGATGATCAATAAGGGTCCATTTGAACACTATGGGGCTGTAATGTGCAGGGGCAACCAGGACAATTATGCAGCTGTATGTAAACAAACAGCGGTACCGCAGCTATTGGATCAAGTATGCACCTGTAGAAGGGGAGGATGGGTTAGGTTAGGTCAGAGGGGGGAGGGGGGGTTGAGGATAAGTCTATAGACTCTAATGGGGCTATGTCTAAAGGTCGGAGATGATTAGTAAGGGTCCAATTGAAGGCTATGGGGCTGTAATGTGCAGGGGCAACCAGGACAATTATGCAGCTGTATGTAAACAAACAGCGGTATCGCAGCTATTGGATCAAGGAAAGTATGCATCTGTAGAAGGGGAGGATGGGTTAGGTTAGGTCAGAGGAGGGGGGGGGGATTGAGGATAAGTCTATAGACTCTAATGGGGCTGTGTCTAAAGGTCGGAGATGATTATTAAGGGTCCAATTGAAGGCTATGGGGCTGTAATGTGCAGGGGCAACCAGGACAATTATGCCGCTGTATGTAAACAAACAGCGGTATGGCAGCTACTGTATTGGATCAAGGAAAGTATGCGCCTGTAGAAGGGGAGGATGGGTTAGGTTAGGTCAGAGGAAGGTGGTGGTAGTGGGGGGGGGGTTGAGGATAAGTGCACTTTGCTTTAAAGTGAACTTATCCTTTAAATGACTTTTTATTTCTAATTCATCCCTGTGACAAATGACCCATCACAAGGGTTTTCATGGCATACACAGCGCAAAGCACGATGGCGAGCTCTGCCCTAATTTTTCACAAGTCTAGAAACTCATAAACGTAATAGGTAAGGGGATTAATCAATGGCTGTACAGAGTCCAGGAAACTTCCCATCAATACACTCTTTAATACAGACAATCTACGATTAGGCAAATAATTCATGGCGGCGGATCTAGCGAGGATGATGAAAAATAAAGCAAGATTTATGGTGGCTGGTTCTCATTACAGCGTGCGAGACAGAAGGAAAAAAATTACAGGTGACGTGAAATATTCCAGAATTCTTGTCTCACCTTAATTGATGAAATGCTTTACACGATCAGAATATTTAATTCCGGCGATTACTCTTGCCAAGTTTTTTTTTTTTTTGCCGCTGACGGGTAATTCGGAATATATTGAAGGAGCCAAAGTTCTCCCTAGGTGTTGCGATCGTTTGTTTGTGAGCGATAAACCGAGGCCAAGTTCTTATTTTAAAGGGATTGCACTTCAATATTGTATTGGCTTGAAACATTGTATTTAAAAAAAAAAAAATGTATAATGTGTACAGTATGTGAAAGTGATCAGTAGAAGTACCATATCTGAATGACATTTCATTGGCTAAAAAAAACGAGTATCATAAACAATGCCATATATTAACCACTTGCCCTCTGGAAGATTTACCCCCCTTCATGTCCAGGACATTTTTCGTTTTTTGTCACTGTGTTACTTTAAAGCGGAGTTCTGCCTAATTTTATTTATTTTTTTTAAAGTCAGCAGCTACAAATACTGCAGCTGCTGACTTTTAAAATAAGAACACTTACCTGTCCAGGGCGCCCGCGATGTCAGCACCCGAAGCCGACCCGTCCCCCTGCTCTTGGGTGGAGGCGCCGCCATCTTTGGTAAGGGAATCAGGAAGTGAAGCCTTGCGGCTTCACTTCCTGGTTCCCTACTACGTGGGATCTCGCGCTGCGAGATCCCACTGGTCCCTGCTGTCTTTTGGGACCCGTGTGTCTCCCACAAGACAGCGGGGGGCGGAGAAGGCGCCGGAAGTGGCGTAGATATCCGCGGATGGCTCGGCTATCTATGCCCGGAAGTGGGAGCAAAATACCTGTATTAGACAGATATTTGCTCCCCCCTCCCCCCTGAAAGGTGCCAAATGTGACACCAAAGAGGGGGATTCTGAAAAGCGGAAGTTCCATTTTTGGGTGGAACTCCGCTTTAACTGGCAATTGCACGGTCATGCAATGCTGTACATAATAATTATAGTGGAACAGCGCTAAAGGTTGATATTGTGATAAACGAGCCTATCACACAAAATTCTAAGTATATATATATATATATATATATATATATATATATATATATATATATATATATATATATATCCAAATTGGTTGCAACGCACCAAAGTGTAAAACTGATATATAAATAAAAAAATAGTCCATAAATTGAAAAACATCAAATGAACTTTTGTGTTATCTTCAAACCACCACCATGAATCCGTGCACCACCAACACATAAAGTGCGTGCCTACCAGGAAGGCAAGCTGTTATAAGCCTGCGACTAATACCCAGCCAGGGCTTTTATCCAGGGACTATATACCACCAACTCTGAACAATTTGATCGATAGGATGGATTGGTATAGCAAACGACCAGAAAAAAGAGAGGCTCCCATCATATCACATGGAGCATGGTGGTCCCATCCCTGTCAAATAGGGAAAAATGGTAACCCCCTCAATTCGGATTTTGACAGACCACCCACTCAAAAATATGTAAAAAGTACTTTTTAATAATATAAAGTAAAAAACATATAAAATCGACATATGACAAAGATGCACGACGTATGTTACATGGAAAATCAAACAAGTGCTATACACATAATTAGCATACAATGTAAATGCCCAAATGGAAACGCAAAAACGACCAGGGAACTCGATCACTCAATGGTCAAGGTTAATGACCAGATATTACCCAAAATAGAAAGGAGCTCACCATAGTGTAAATCGTTTCATACACTGACGTCGTTCTGGGGCACGTGTGTGACGAAACACGCGGCGGGAGGAGTGGCGTGCTGGCGTCATCGCACTGTTTAGCTGACAGGACGGGTGTTCGCAAGCCGGCCGGCTTTTAACAAACCGTGACATTTTACTTAAAGACCCTATACATTTTTGTATGAAACGATTTACACTATAGTGAGCTCCTTTCTATTTTGGGTAATACCTGGTCATTAACCTTGACCACTGAGTGACTTTCTTCCACCCTGGTAACAACACAGGAGAGGAAAGTGCGGCAAACTAATCCCTGGTGATCCAGGTATGAAGGTTCTTATTCAGGCACTTCCTGTTTTGCGGTGACAACTCTACCAGTTGTGCTCCTGCGTTGTCACCCCATCACATGAGACTACAAGTGACCGTGTTCACACATAGAGGTTGCTTTACTAAACCTGGAGAAAACCCCCTGACCCCAGGCCCACTTCATAGTCCACCTCAGGGTTGCCCAGTGACTGGGCAGTCCTGACCAAACCCTGTTTCACCCAAATCCAATCTCTACTTAAGTGAAGACTGGCCAGTGGCCACTCATGATCCCAGATCACCCTAATGAATGTCCCATTGGGGTACTAGGCATGCACACTTTGTTTTAAAGTGAACTTATCCTCAAAAAACTCAAATAAAGGTGACACTGTGGTCCCGGGACATTGACACTGTGATCCCGGGACACAGCCCGGGACATAACATCATTTGGACTAAGTTCCAAGATGTGGAACTTTCCTGGCAAATCCAATCCATGTGATACACAGTGCTTTGATAAAATGAAAATGTCATCCAGTTGGAGTTCCCATCTAATTCAGGAGAGAACAAGCTCTGGCATGTTCGTTACTGATGGGTTGTCACTGTTGGGTAGAGCAATTCTGAAACAGACAAGACATTGCAGCACGGCGCAGTAAATCATTCACCATCATATGGATGGAATTATCTTCTGAGATGCTCACATACAGTCTCAGCATCCAATTCTCGTCCCTGCACACCCATGTTGTACGTGACGCCATTTGTATTCCTGTTGCTTCTCATTGATCAGGTCACTTTGACAGGCGGCATTATTTGTGCAATGCTACAAACACAAATCACATATTTATGACCTGCATGAGCCATCTGACCCCCGAGCCAGAAACAAAGGAGGAGGAGGAAATGAGGCTGATACGTCGGAAGAAAGGTCAGGACTGCGGGAAAACAATGGAAACGCCAACCTGCTTATTGAAAGTCCTACCATGGGGGACAAAGACAACAATGGATTATTTATATAACACAAAGTTTAAACCACTGGTGCCCAACCTGCGGCCTGAGGGACGCATGTGGCCCTTTGGCAGTTTTTGTGTGGCCCTCTGGGCCCCAGCAGGCTTTAATCTGTGTTTCCCTATTACACTGTTTTAACATTTCTAGCATTTCTATCAGTCTTGTGTGATATGTCTTCATGTCAATGACTGTCTCCTGAAGAGTTTCCTCAGTCTCCAATAACTCCTATAGCATGTGCACAGTCTCCAACCATCTCCTGTTCCATGCCTGCGGTCTCTGAGCATCTTCTATGTTACATCTGCAGTCTCTGACCATCTCCTGTATTATGTCTGCAGTCTCTGACCATCTCTTGTATCATGTCTGCAGTCTCTGACCATCTCTTGTATCATGTCTGCAGTCTCTGACCATCTCTTGTATCATGTCTGCAGTCTCTGACCATCTCCTGTATCATGTCTGCAGTCTCTGACCATCTCTTGTATCATGTCTGCAGTCTCTGACCATCTCTTGTATCATGTCTGCAGTCTCTGACCATCTCTTGTATCATGTCTGCAGTCTCTGACCATCTCTTGTATCATGTCCACAGTCTCTGACCATCTCTTGTATCATGTCCACAGTCTCTGACCATTTCTTGTATCATGTCCACAGTCTCTGACCATCTCCTGTATCATGTCTGCAGTCTCTGACCATCTCTTGTATCATGTCCGCAGTCTCTGACCATCTCTTATATCATGTCCACAGTCTCTGACCATCTCCTGTACTATGTCTGCAGTGTTTACCCATCTCTTGTATCATGTCTGCAGTGTTTACCCACCTCTTGTATCATGTCTGCAGTCTCCAACCATCTCTTGTATCATGTAAACCGTGTCTGACCATCTCTTATATCATGTAAACAGTCTCTAACCATCTCCTGTATTATGTCCACAGTCCTTGGTCATCTCTAGAATCATGTCCACAGTCTCTGACCATCTCTTGTATCATGTAAACAGTCTCTAACCATCTCCTGTATTATGTCCACAGTCCCTGACCATCTCTAGTATCACATCCACAGTCTCCGACCATCTCCTGTACTATGTCTGCAGTCTCTGACCATCTCTTGTATTATGTCTGCAGTCTCTGACCATCTCCTGTACTATGTCTGCAGTCTCTGACCATCTCTTGTATTATGTCTGCAGTCTCCAACCATCTCTTGTATCATGTAAACAGTCTCTGACCATCTCTTGTATCATGTCTGCAGTCTCTGACCATCTCCTGTATCATGTCTGCAGTCTCTGACCATCTCTTGTATTATGTCTGCAGTCTCCAACCATCTCTTATATCATGTAAATAGTCTCTGACCATCTCTTGTATCATGTCTGCAGTCTCTGACCATCTCCTGTACTATGTCTGCAGTCTCTGACCATCTCCTGTATCATGTCTGCAGTCTCTGACCATCTCCTGTATCATGTCTGCAGTCTCCAACCATCTCTTGTATCATGTAAACAGTCTCTGACCATCTCTTACATCACATCCACAGTCTCTGACCATCTCTTGTATCAAGTCCACAGTTTCTGGCTATTTTTTGTATCATGTCCACAGTTTCTGACCATCTCTAGCATCACATCCACAATCTCTGACCATCTCCTATATCATGTCCACAGTCTTTGATTGATTGTTGTGTGTCTGCTGTCTTTGACACGGAGTATTCCCATTTGGTGATGTTGGGGGGGGGGCACACTTGAAGCCCCTCATATCAAGAAAGTTGACCACTGCTAGCATAAGCCACTATATGGTTTTCTTCCAGGGAGACATCATTTACATGGAAGTCAGGGATCTGGCACCATAGAAAATGATGTAATAGATAGATAAGAAGATATGTCACCAGCATACCATGGATCCGTACACAATAGTCCAAGTATTTATTAAAAGTGATCACATCAAAACAATGTCAGTGCAACAATTCAAGGCCACACAGGATCTCTTCATCAGACATGATAAATGGGTCCCACATAGTCTCAAAAAAACTACTACAGCTTCTATGATTAGGCCCTATTACTGTATACGTGATCTGGCGCAGAGGTGCCATCCTGTAGCAGTAAAACTGGGCGGACCTTAAGTGGTTAATATTACATTGGAATAATCCTACCTTAGAAAATTTCAATCCAAGGACATCCGAGCAAAACTTGTATGAATTGTAGCAATATCATGAGTAGTGGATATATACATCTACGAATGGCCCATTGGAAATCCATACAAGAGACGTGAAGCCGCTCAACATTGATTGGCAGATTGCAGTAATTAGTCTATGCACCCAAAGGTAACAATGCCGCATCCACGATCAATATAGATCCAAAAAAATAATGAATCAATATGAATGAAGACCCCGTGCTTGTCTGCAGTAAGTGATTTTATGGGTATTAAACAGTAGTAAACAATGCAGCAAAATCTGTACCAGTAGTAGTGTAACAATATCAATGAAAGTTCTACACCGGCACCAATAATTTGCAACAAAGTAACAATGTTTTCTACTTCAATTTACTACAATCTAAGCGGATTGTGGAGGAAACCAATCTCCTGCATGTGTTTCAGGCTCCATTCATAACATGCAGGTGTGGCGGAGTACATGCCGAGTTCCCGCGAGTAGCGCTCAGGGCTGCCCAGTCATTTCAATTGCACATGAGAAGCATGGAAAAGAAGTCCCTGACCCTTTCCCAAATGCACACACTTTCCCGTCACCCCCACACATCTGCTAACAGTGGTTAAAACAGTGGTTAACTGGTGCTCAAAATTTTTTGGGGGGCGCAAACAAACTGAAAAATTCTGAAAAAAACCCCATCAATCGCAGCCACTGTGCCCATCAATCGCAGCTACTGTACCCATCAATCGCAGCCACTGTGCCATCAAACACAGCCACTGTGCCCCATAAAATGCAGCCACTGTGCCCATCAATTGCCGCCACTGTGCCCATCAATTGCCGCCACTGTGCCATCAAACGCAGCCACTGTGCCATCAAATGCAGCCACTGTGCCCATCAATTTCCCCCACTGTGCCCATCAATTGCCGCCACTGTGCCATCAAACGCAGCCACTGTGCCATCAAATGCAGCCACTGTGCCCATCAATTTCCCCCACTGTGCCCATCAATTTCCGCCACTGTGCCATCAAATGCAGCCACTGTGCTCATCAATTGCCGCCACTGTGCCCATCAATTGCTCCCACTGTGCCCCATCAAATGCCGCCACTGTGCTATATCGAATGCTGCCAGTGTTCCCCCAGCCGGCCCACCGTCTGCACTTACCTGTCTCGGTGGGACAGCTCCTCGATGTCTTCTCCCATCCTCTCTTCCCATCCCCTGCTATGATTGGACGCCTGGCGTTCAATCACATCACCTGTCGTTTCAGCCAATCAGGTGATGGGTAACAGATCCGAGCACCTGATTGGCCGGAGAGGCGGTTTAGTGTTAGGAAAGCGAATATTCATTTGCTTTTATAACACAGCTGAGTGACCTGCAAGCGCCCAGCATGGCGCTCGCAGGTCACCTTTTTTTTTACTTTTTTGACGCCTATGGCTCTAATCAGGTGCTTCAAAAACACCCCCCGCCGCTGTAATTCAGGCGCCCTGCACCCAAAAAGGGTCTGGGCGCCTGAATGCATGAATCTATCTATTGGTGCTAGAGGGGTGTGGCAGGAGAGAGGGGGGTGGCGGGAGAGAGGGGGCGCCGCCCGTGCGCCCTTAATGCACGGGCCGCCACTGTCTGCTAATGTGCGTTTTTTTCTTGTGCCGCAGCACCATGTGGCTCATGTGCAGAACATGTGTGCACGGTGTGAACAGAGCCTTACATACACCAATCAGCCATAACATTATGACCACTGCCAGGTAAAGAGAATACCATTGATTTTCTCATTACAATGGCATCTGAAAGTGGGTGGGATATATTAGGCAGCAAGTGAACGTGTTGACCCTGAAGTTGATGTGTTGAAAGCAGAAGAAAATGGGTTTGTTGTGTATGGGGCTGTGTGGCCACAGATCCTTCAGATTGCCCATGCAGACCCCATACCTCCCAACCATCCCGGATTCACCAGGACTGTCCCTGGATTTCAAGTAAATCCAGGTGTCCCGCAAATCTGGGCTGAATCCCGCAGTGGAGCCCAGTGCCAGAACAAGTTCCAGCTCTTGACTCCGCTAGTCCAGCTTGTGGCACAGCAATGAAAGCATATTTTATAGGCACAAGGAAGCCCAGGTTTTGTTTCGCCACGCCCTTAAACTCCTCCCACTCTCATGTTTGGCCACACCCGCTTGCGCATCGCAGGTCACTGTCTCCCTGAAATGTCCCTCATTCTCAAAAGTTAGGAGGTAAGGGACCCGTGACCACAGCCAAAAGAGTCTGCAATGGGCGCGTGAGCATTAGAACTGGACCACAGAGCAATAGAAGAAGGTGGCCTGGTCTGATGAATCAAGTTTTCTTTTACATCATGTGGATGGCCGGGTATGTGTGCGTTACTTACATGGGGAAGAGGTGGCACCAGGATGCACTATGGGAAGAAAGCAGGTTAGCGGAGGCAGTGTGATGCTTTGGGCAATGTTCTGCTGGAAAACCTTGGCACCTGCCATTCAGGTGGATGTTACTTGACACATATCACCTACCTAAACGTTGTTGCTGACCAAGTATACCCTTTCATGGATACCCTGATGGCAGTGGCCTCCTTCAGCTGGATAATGTGCCCTGCCACACTGCAAAAATGGTTCAAGAATGGTTTGAGGAACCCAAAAACGAGTCTGAAATGTGTTGACTTCCTTAAAAATTCTCCAGATCTCAATCCAATAGAGTATCGATGGGAGGTGCTGGAAAAAACAAGTTCAAACCACGGAGGCCCCACCTCACAACTTACAGGACTTTAGGGATCCGCTTGGTGCCAGATACCACAGCCCACCTTCAGAGGTCTACTGGAGTCCAGGCCTTGATGGGTCAGGGCTGTTTCGGCAAAAGGGGGACCTACTCAATATTAGTTGGGTGATCATAAAGTTATGGCTGATTAGTGTATACGCCAGCATGTATCCAGCTATAGCCACATGATCTACTTTTTGGTCTGCTGTATAGTGGTCGTGGATGCGCCATTCTTACCTCTGGGCACATAAGACTATATACTGCATAATATTATCTGCCAATCAATATTGGACGGCTTCACGTTTCTCATATTGATTTCCAATTGGACATTCATAGATATGCATAGCGGTTCATGTTACTGCTACCACTTATACAAGTGTTGCTTGGATGTCCTTGGATTGGAATGTTTTGAGGTGGGAATATTCCAATGGTTTTCATGTCTCATTGACATACAAGAGCGATACGTGCGAAACTTCATAGAAATCACAGACAACTCAAGAGAAAGTCTATGCATTGATAATCTCCACCGGGGGTCAACGATTTCTTCAATTGGACATTTGAGACAATGTGTAACATGATAAGGTTCCCCCAGGGGGGCTTTAAAACAGCAGTACAAGCAATTCAAAAAGGAATTATATAAAAAAAATATTTTATTTGGAAACACGTGAGGTCAATAGCATGTTGCCGTATCAGAAAGTATACTCTGGTTAGGGGATGACAAAAACATTTCACTTTTACAGAAAGCAAACACAAAGTTACAGCATCACATATTATTGGTCTGTTGTGATGATGCACTGACGCGTTTCGGCCCATGTGGTCTTCTTCAGGAGGTTGGTGTGCTATAAAGAGATCATCCAACGGTTTTAAATTTCTGGTCAGGAGATCTCTCTTTTCACCATTCAGTGGTAACTATACCTTGTATATATGGAATTGAATACATGTTGGAATATCTCCTTCTTTTGAGATACTAAATGTATCTCTTTATAGCAAACCAGCCGCTGAAGAAGACCACATGGGTCGAAACGCGCCGGGGCATCATCACAACAGACCAATGATACGTGATGCTGTAACTTTGTGTTTGCTTTCTGTAAATGTGAAATGTTTTTGTTATCCCCTAACCAGAGTATACTTTCTGATATATCTGAAACCTCACATGTTTCCAACATGTTTTCCATAAAATATTTTTTATTTATAATTCCTTTTTGAATTGCTTGTATTGCTGTTTTAAAGCCCCCCTGGGGGAACCTTCCCACGTTACACAATTTGTTTTGGGCTGTGCAGCTGTTGTACCTCTCCTGTATGTGTCCTCTCTTTGGACATTTGAGATATTTATCTCAATAATTGCTGGGCACATAGTCTATCTAGCATGGTGGGGACAAGGGGCGGGCAATAGGGGCAGTTTCCCTGGGTGCCATAGCCATCTTTAATTGGACCCTGTTCACACATTTTCTTGGCCCCCCCTCCCTGGGCAGTGTGGGCTCAAGGGGCAGCCGCTTTGGGCACCACAAGAATGACTGGGCCTGGGGCAGCTGCCCCTTTTGCCCTGTGTTAAAGACAGCTCTACTGGGTAGAGCAGTAGGTGACCAGTGGGTAGCTACTGCTGTCACACTGTGCTTCATCATGCCCGCTCTCCAACCCCCCCTCCCCCCACAGCTGACACAAAAACCACACCGTACATGCACAACTACCTTCTAGCTGCAAAAAAACGATTGGCCATTTGTGTGCAGTGCACACCCAATGCTAACTATGGACAGTTGGAGCAAGGGGGCAAAGAATGAAGGTAGGATGGTACCCCCATTCTACCTGGATCCATGTGTACACGTGTGTGCCATTTATCTCCTATTATCCCCCTTCTACAGCATGCATTAGCAGCGAGGGAGGGGGGGGACGCAGATCCGCATCCTTGCCCTGAGTGCCGGGCGAGAGTGATGTACCCAGACCCCTTGGGGGGTCACTCTAAGACCCCTTGGGGCATTTCTGCGCACAGTCCTGTGAACTGCCTCCTGAAAGCAGGTCAGCCGCCTGGCTATGCTGTGTGGCAGAGCTGTGTAATTCTCAGGACTGGATGTACAGAATTACAAATCCTTTGGCAAGGTAAACCAGGTCCCTTATATGTATTTCACCCGCGCATTCATCTGGAGTTCATCTTTAATCCTGCAAAATGCATTTTCCAGGACGGAAAAAAAAAATGGCGGAATTTTGGGGAGGGGGGGAGGGTGGGGGACGCACCCAGCACATTTTCTGCAGAATATTCCACCAGCGTAAAAATTCAGACAATCCGCAGCAGGCTGCAACGGGGAATTCTCAAGGCAGCCGAGTAAAATTGGTTGTCAGTCACGGAGACTAGGTCATGCAAACTAATTAGTTCTGAGAGTGAGTTCCTTCCCTCTAAATCCATCTTCCAGCCAGCAAAGCCAAATATTCACATATGGAGAGAACGTTCCTGAAGCGCGCCGAGGCTTTCCGAGGAGTAAATAAAGGCGAGAAGAAGGCGGGGTGACTATAGCGGAATATATGATGGATGTTCTTAGAAGCGCTCGGTGCTTTCAGCTCTCTATATGGAAAGCCCGCGTGAAGATCGGCGCAAGATTCAGCATTCGTTTTTCATAGAAGCTCCACCTTCCGTCATTACAGGTGACTCTGTCTTAGACATGTGCAGAACGAAAAAAATGTGTTTCATTTCGTTTCAATCCGTTATTTACATAAATTCTTTTAGGTAAATTGGTTTTCGGAATTAGTTTCATTTATTCGTTTTCAAATCGATTGAAAAGTGTTTCGAATCAATTTTCGAATAGTTTTCGAAATTCAAAAAGTTTTTCGAATTCAAATCGTTTTCCAATTTCCAAAGAGCATAAAATAAAATAGGAAATAGAGGAATAGAATACAAAAAAAAGGAATAGAATAGAAAAGAATATAACAGAAAATAAAAGAAAATAATATAATAGAGTAAAACAGAACAAAATAGGATAGAAAATAAAAGAACAGATTAAAATGGAATAGAATAGAATAGAAAGGAGTAGAATAGAATAAAAAAAGAATATAAAAAAAAAAAATAGAAAGATTATAACCATCTTCTGAATTTTCGAGTAGAATTGAAAAAAATAGAATTAAAAAAAACAATAGGATAGAATAGAAATAGAATCAATTCGAATTCGATTATAGAATAGAAAAGAATAGAGTAGAATAGAGTAGAAAATAACACAATATTATAGAAAAAAAACATCAGAATAGAATAGAATAAATATAACCATCTTCCTATTCTAATATATTCTTTTCTATTCTATTCAAATTTGAATTGATTCTATTTGGGAAATGGTTATATTCTTTCTGATCTATTCTATTGTTTTTTTTTTTAAATTCTAATCTTTTCTTTTCTATTCTATTCTATTTTTTTGTATTTTATTCCTTTCTATTCTATTTTTTTCTTATGTATACAAATTCAAATTTATTCTATTTAAAATTCGAATTTCAGAAGATGGTTATATTGTTTCTATGGTATTCTATTCTATTTGTTTCTATTATATTCTAGTCTATTCTGTTCTTTTATTTTCCATTCCTTTTTTGTTCTGTTAGGAAATTGGGAAACTATTCGAATTCAAAAACCTTTCGAATTCGAATTTGAAAACTATTTGAATTCGAAAAGTATTCGAAAAGAATGCGAAAACTATTCGAATTTGAATTTTGTGCAATTTTTTTTTTTTTTTAGTTATTTTGGATTAGTTTAAATTCGGTACTATTGTCATTCGGAAATTCGGATACATCCACGTTCAAGAAAATTCATCCGAAATCTAATTTTAATATCTTGTCTAGGTTAAAATAATGTCATCAGTCTGCTGCAGGAGGAAGCCTTTCCTCAGTCTCCTCCTTACCAGTATACACTGCAACTTTGTAGCAAGTCACAAGGCTGCAGTTACAGTATACCAGGAGGAGGGGTGCAGCGGCAGGCATCATCCCGGTGCCTTTCTTTTTAGAGCCAATAGTCGGCTCTCTTGTAAGAGCAATCCAAGCGGCTAATTAGCTGCTGGAATGCTTTTACATGCAATGGGAGGGGACATCGCCTTCCCTCCTCCCACCCTCCTTCTGTAGCCTCACCGGGATCTCTGTCCCACCAGGAGAATTGATCGTCCACCCGGCGCTTCCGCCGGCTGATCACAGAGCCCAACAAAGACCCCATGATATAGTAACCCGGAAGCAATGGCATCACATCACTTCCGGGTTACCCGGTGTAAACGGCACCATTTTTAAAAATCAAAAACATTTGATCTCACGGATCTTGGTGTTTTGAATGCTTTTTATAGTTATAAAGTTAATATAATTAAGTTAATATAGTTAAGTTATTATTAGTTAGTTATTATTTCAGATTTTAAAATTTTTTTAGGTTTTCGTTTTTTTGAATTTCCGAATCTACGAATTTACGAATTTTCGAATATTTGAATTTCCGAATATTCGGAAAAATTTGTTAAATGGGTTTTCGTTAATTCGGAAAACCCGTTTATTTTATTCTTTGGAATGTTTGGATTTTCTTTCTTACGTGCGGATTTTCAAATTTACGAATTTCTGAATTTCCGAATTTACAACTTTACGAATTTTCGAATTGTGATCATAACGAATGACCTGAAAAACAGGGGAAAAAAAAAAAAAGCCAAATGAAACAAAAAATGACGAACACATTTTTCAGCAGTGCACTTGTCTAACTCCCATTGCAAGCCTACTTTCAACTTTCAGGTGGTTTGCAGAATTTTCAACATTCAGACTGATTTCAAGTAATTGCACTAACTGAGGAAGAATAGGGGGGAGAGGGGGGAGGGGGAGAGATGATGCGCCAACAGCATGTAACCGTGATTATCCCGTTACCGCCATCTCTACAGAAAGTTGATACGCTTAAATTCAATGGCTTTTTTATGCCTCTGTGTGTAATTTTGTCATTATGAAAACGGCTTCTATTCTGGGCTGAATAAAAAAAAAAAAAAAACATTCCTCACGGCTCAGAAGCAACCTGCGGAAATCGCAGGGAGACACAATTGCGCGTGATTATGGCGCTCTTGTTGACAACACTTTTCAGGATGGAATCTGCGCGCCGCGTGTCAGTCATCCGTCGAATGTCGAAGCGCCAACAAAGCTTTTAGTTGCTCTAATTGTGAAAGTAATTTCAGCCTCGGCAACGCTCAGGTAGAAGGGCGCCGTGTGATCCTCATTAAAATGCATTGCAGGGGGAATAAAAAAAAAATCAATCCCGGATAGACATCGCATTGTTTAAACGCAGAACTCGCGCTCTCTTTGTCTCCCATTGACGACTGAACTTCCTATTGTGCAACATAATCGTTATGTTTAATTATCAGGGGCTGGTGTGGAAAAATTCAACACGGACGAAATAGTCACAATGTATCTCTTGTAGCGGACCTGAAATACCTAAATATGTTCCGGGTTTATCGAAACAAAAGGGCTGCAAAGTCTTGCCGTTCGTCTTCATTAAACAGCAGCCACAGCCTGAGTAGAAAAGCCAGCCCCATGCCAGCATGCCAGCAAGAGACTTCTTTTGCTGCTCTTGTTAGAGGCACATGGGTGCTATTAATCCTTAATAGCAACCCCAAACGCGTTGCGGCCACAAAGCCGCATGGTAGAGTAGTACCATGTGGTTTGGTGCGGCGTGATTTTAAAAGTCGCGTTTGCCGTACATTTGTAGTATCTACCTGAGTAGATAGGCTCAGTGGCGTCACTAGGGTTGGTGCCACCTGGTGCAGCAAAACATGGTGTCACCCCCCCAATTTTCGGCCTGGAAGTCCTGCTTTGGAGCTCGTTGGTGCACGTTACGTCAGTCAATAAGGCCTAGAGGATAGCAGGTTAGGCACTCCCTAATGGCTCAGTCCTCAGGAGCAGTAATGGATAATGGCCAATAGGCCCCCCTACCAGACCCAGCGAAACTGCAGCAGTGTTCCCTCCGGCTGGACGTTCGCTCTCTCTGGGTTGCCCATGCCGACTCTGCTCAGTAGTGTAGCATGTCTGTACCATGGCTCAGTGGCTCTATCTTTCTTTCTCTGGTTGTGCTGGGCAGTGTGGCTCCCTCTCTGGTAGTGCAGATACAGCGTGGCTCCCTCTCTGGGGGTGCGGGTACAGAGTGGCTCCCTCTCTGGGGGTGCGGGTAAAGAGTGAATCCCTTTGTGGTGGCACGGTTACAGCGTGGCTCCCTCTCTGGGGGTGCGGGTACAGAGTGGCTCCCTCTCTGGGGGTGCGGGTAAAGAGTGAATCCCTTTGTGGTGGCACGGTTACAGCGTGGCTCCCTCCTGGTGATGTGGGTACAGCGTGGCTCACTCTCTGGTGATGTGGGTACAGCGTGGCTCCCGTTCTGGTGATGTGGGTACAGTGTGGCTCCCTCTCTGGTGGTGCCGGGTACAGAGTGGCTCCCTCTCTGGTGGCACAGGTAAAGCATGGCTCCCTCTCTGGTGGTGCGGGTACAGCGTGGCTCCCTCTCTGGTGGCACGTGTATAGCATGGCTCCCTCTCTGGCTTCCCCCAGCACAGTACTCTCTTTTTCCTGTCTCCTGTAGCCCTCACTCCCTAAGCTTCTTTCTCTCTCTCTCTCCCCCAGCAGAGTGCATGCTGGGGGCTGAAGTCTGCTGCCTGTGCACAACAATGGGGCAGTCAATCTTCTGGGACTACATGTCCCATGATGCTCCCCAGACCTTAGTCTCTTCTGAAAAGGTCTGCTGTGGCCAATGGGGAGGGAAACAGACCGGCCAACAAGCTAAGCGGCGTACCAGGTGAGAGCCGCCCTGTCTTCTCCACTGCTGACAGGAGAAAGGAGGGGGTGAGCGGGGGAGATATACTGAGAGCCCACATCTCGCCTCTCTCCCCTGTCACAGCGCTGCCTGTGTTCACTGGGCAAACTGAGCTGGGGAAGAGGCCACTTTACTGGTGGAAGGGGGGGGGCTCGATGGCACCCACTTCAACTGCTTCCTGGTGTCACCTCTCTGGCGGGTGTCACCCGGTGCAGTCCGCCCCCCCAGAGCAATGCCACTGAATAGGCCAATCCCCTGCCAGCGTTCTACAGAGACTTGTTTTAAGGGCCTGTTCATGCCAATTGCAATGCGGGAAACAAATGGAAACATGCTGCTCTTGTTAGATGCACATGGGTGCTATTAATTCTTAATAGTACCCCAAGCGCGTTGTGGCCACAAAGCTGCATGGCAGAGTAGTACCATGTGGTTTGGTGCTGCGTGATTTTAAAAGTTGCGTCTGCCGTACTTTTCTAGCACCCCAAACGCGTTGTGGCCACCAAGCCGCATGGTAGAGTAGTACCATGTGGTTTGGTGCGGTGTGATTTTAAAAGTTGTGTCTGCTGTACTTCTGTAGTATCTACCTGAGAAGATAGGCCAGTTCCCTGCCAGCATCCTTTAGAGACTTGTTTTAAGAGCCTGTTCACACCAATTGCAGTGCGGGGAAAAATATGGGAATGTGCTACTCTTGTTAGATGCACATGAGTACCATTAATTGTTAATGGCACCCCAAACACGTTGCGGCCACCAAGACGCATGATAGAGAAGTACCCTGTGGTTTGGTGCAGCATGATTTTAAAAAGTTGCGTCTGCCGTACTTTTTGTGCGTTTCCACAGGTTTTGCAGTCCATTGAAATGAATGGGCTGTCAAAAGTGTGCAGCTAGGGAAGACGCAAAAACGCGATCGTTCTGGAGTGAACTAGCCCTAAAGGCTTACTCCTACCATTTTGTTTTTCTTTTTAGTTTTGGATAGAGTAAGGATTAGAAAAGCCTGTCCCCTTGTCAGCATGCTAGAGAGAACAATCCTTACTCTCTGTGTGGAAACAGTGGTCTCTCTACATAGGTCAGACATGCTCCCTATTGAGCCCCCCCAATCATCAGGGACCATGAGCTTTGCTGACAGCCCACTGTCAGCCTTATCTGAAACTTCAGCAAGTGTGCAAGGTATGACAAAAATGACACATAAAGTAGGGTAACACTTTTTGGGAACCTCTGGAGAATAAGTTTAGGAATTGCGTCTTCTTATAAAGGAATGCAGCGCGTCTTCTCTGCTCTGTACATTTCACTGAGTATGGCGCGTTCGCTCAGCGACAATGATCTGTTATGTTTATGGAGAAGATTAACATTGGTCGCTGACGCCAGCAGCTGGTCTTGTGTCACTGATGAGTAATGGCGGATGCCGGGACCAAATACGGACCGGAAAGATGAATGGCACACCATGAAACTGGAACATTACCAGGAGACGGCACATTTATCTACGGCCGGGGGCGGTGCACCTGTAATATCTGAGCCGGTCGACTCTGGCCTATTTATACCGGGCTTACCATACACCAGTGATTGTCAACTGATGAGCTAAAGGGGGCCTCAAATGTGACCCAAAGGGCTGTCATCCCTGTGCTGAGTTCTCAGGTCTGTACACCCGCTGTGCCCATTATGAGGGGTTCCCACAATCCCTGTGCTGAGTTCTCGGGTCTGTGCATCTGCTGTGCCCATTATGAGGGGCTCCCACCATCCCTGTGCTGAGTTCCCAGTTCTGAACACCTGCTGTGCCCATTATGAGGGGTTCCCACAATCTCTGTGCTGAGTTCCCAGTCCTTTACACCTGCTGTGCCCATTATGAGGGGTTCCCACCATCCTTGTGCTGAGTTGCCAGTTCTGTACACCTGCTATGCCCATTATGAGGGGTTCCCACCATCCTTGTGCTGAGTTGCCAGTTCTGAACACCTGCTGTGCCCATTATGAGGGGCTCCCACCATCCCTGTGCTGAGTTCCCAGGTCTTAACACCTGCTGTGCCCATTATGAGGGGTTCCCACAATCCCTGTGCTGAGTTCCCAGGTCTGTACATTTGCTGTGCCCATTATGAGGGGTTCCCACCATCCCTGTGCTGGGTTCCCAGGTCTTAACACCTGCTGTGCCCATTATGAGGGGTTCCCAATCCTCCAGACCAACATCCATCCATCAAGGCTCTTTGATATTTACTTAAGAACGCCCAAGAGCCAGCCCATTGCTTGCATCAGGGCTGAGGGCTCTTGAGAGGACTACTTAGGCAGGGTGATGGGATGTTTTTGGGGAGCTATATACAGACCCTTGCTGCCCCCCCCCCCCCCACCAGCCATGATCTGCCTGCAATGCATTGAGAAGCACAACGACCCAGTGATGATTTCATTGGATATTAAAGTTCTGCAATGAAAATGGAAAAGTTTTATTTAAAAATTGAGGGGTGGGGAGAAGAACTAGAGAAGGTGAAATATAATTTTGCCGTAGAGATCCCCTTTACAAATGACATCAGCCAAGTAAAACCGGGAATAAAAGATAAGGCTGAGTGGCGCTGCGGCAATTTACCACGCATGGGGCTCGATTGACGTTTGACGACCCTGACAGCGCTGATGTGTTTAATTATCAAACCTGCGCCGCCGTGGCCAGACGCCAAATCCTGAGACCCTTGGTATTATGTTAATCATGACCCGGGCTGGTGAAGGAAGTCTTCTAGTCGGCCAAACTCCGAGTCCTGACAGCTGTGGCATTTCCCGCACGCTGCGACACCGGGGTGGGAGAGACGGCGGCGGGCTGAGTCCGTAAGCAATATAGGTAGTGAGCTGCCATCATCTCTCATTTGTTCCACACCTGCACAGCCTCACGCTGATGTCTTGTCGCATTTCACATGCTAGACGAGGCGCCCTTTCACCCGCCGCTCATGTCTGCTTCGGCTGGAACACTGATTGGCGGGCGTAAGGTCAGCGCGCAATTTACTTCCTGTTTAATAAACAAGGTTTGTTTTACCCGGATCCTGAATATATTATAAAGTTTATTTATACGGCATCATTACATCTATTTCTGGTGTTCCTTCCAGCAGGACAATGACCCCAAACACACTGCTAAACCAACACTTGAGTGGTTTAAAGGGAAACATGTAAATGTGTTGGATTGGCCTAGTCAAAGCCCAGACCTCAATCCAATAGAAAATCTGTGGTCAGACTTAAAGATTACTGTTCACAAGCGCAAACCATCCAACTTGAAGGAGCTGGAGCAGTTCTGCAAGCAGGAATGGACAAAAATCCCAGTGGTAAGATGTGACAAGCTCATAGAGACTTATCCAAGGCGACTTGGAGCTGTGATATCCGCAAAAGGTGGCATTACAAAGTATTGACTTCAGGGGGGTGAATAGTTATGCACATTGACTTTTTCTGTTATTTTGTCCTATTTGTTGTTTGCTTCACAATAATAATAAAAAAAAAACATCTTCAAAGTTGTGGGCATGTTCTGTAAATTAAATGATGCAAATCCTCAAACAATCCATGTTAATTCCCGGTTGTGAGGCAACAAAACACGAAAAATGCCAAGGGGGGTAAATACCTTTGCAAGGCCATGTGACTAGGGGAGTAACTACAGGTGTCCAGGGGGCCGCTACCCTGTACACCTGGATAGGAGGGGTGGCATATAGTGTAACCAATGCCCTCCATTTTCTTCCTGCAGCCGCTAAAAATCTGCTTCACCTCCTCTCCCTCCTGCGGCTGCAGGAGAACAATGGAGGGCATCTGTGCCTTTATATTCCGCCCCCCACCGCCCTTCCTACCTAGGTCCTGCTCTCCCCTAGATAAAATAACAAAAATAAAAACTACTGACACCAGTGGTGGAACTACCAGGGTCGCAAAGGTTGCACATGTGACCGGGCCCTGGCATTCTGGCACTGTGGGGGGCCATGGGTGTGCGCAGCCCATTGCATTAGGGTGTGCACCCCAAAGATTAAACACACATGCGTGTGTGTATTTATACAGTGTCAGTAGAGCAGAGGACAGTGTCAGTAGAGAAGAGGATGGTGTCAGTAGGGCAGTGGATGGTGTCAGTAGGGCAGTGGATGGTGTCAGTAGGGCAGTGGACGGTGTCAGTAGGGCAGTGGACGGTGTCAGTAGGGCAGTGGAAGGTGTCAGTAGGGCAGTGGATGGTGTCAGTAGGACAATGGACAGTGTCAGTAGGGCAGTGGACGGTGTCAGTAGAGCAGTGGACGGTGTCAGTAGGGCAGTGGATGGTGTCAGTAGGGCAGTGGAAGGTGTCAGTAGGGCAGTGGACGGAGTCAGTAGGGCAGTGGATGGTGTCAGTAGGGCAGTGGAAGGTGTCAGTAGGACAGTGGACGGTGTCAGTAGGGCAGTGGATGGTGTCAGTAGGGCAGAGGACGGTGTCAGGAGGGCAGTGGATGGCGTCAGTAGGGCAGTGGATGGTGTCAGTAGAGCAGAGGACGGTGTCAGTAGAGCAGTGGACGGTGTCAGTAGGACAGTGGACGGTGTCAGTAGGGCAGTGGATGGTGTCAGAAGGGCAGAGGACGGTGTCAGTAGGGCAGTGGATGGTGTCAGTAGGGCAGTGGATGGTGTCAGTAGGGCAGTGAACGGTGTCAGTAGAGCAGAGGACGGTGTCAGTAGGGCAGTGGATGGTGTCAGTAGGACAGTGGACGGTGTCAGTAGGGCAGTGGATTGTGTCAGTAGGGCAGAGGACGGTATCAGTAGGGCAGTGGATGGTGTCAGTAGGGCAGAGGACGGTGTCAGTAGGGCAGTGGATGGTGTCAGTAGGGCAGTGGATGGTGTCAGTAGGACAGTGGACGGTGTCAGTAGGGCAGAGGACGGTGTCAGTAGAGCAGTGGACGGTGTCAGTAGGGCAGTGGATGGTGTCAGTAGGGCAGAGGACGGTGTCAGTAGGGCAGTGGATAGTGTCAGTAGGGCAGTGGATGGTGTCAGTAGAGCAGAGGACGGTGTCAGTAGGGCAGTCGATGGTGTCAGTAGAGCAGTGGACGGTGTCAGTAGGACAGTGGACGGTGTCAGTAGGGCAGTGGACGGTGTCAGTAGAGCAGTGGACGGTGTCAGTAGGGCAGTGGATGGTGTCAGTAGGGCAGAGGACGGTGTCAGTAGGGCAGTGGATAGTGTCAGTAGGGCAGTGGATGGTGTCAGTAGAGCAGAGGACGGTGTCAGTAGGGCAGTGGATGGTGTCAGTAGGGCAGTGAACGGTGTCAGTAGGGCAGTGGACAGTATCAGTAGGGCAGTGGACGGAGTCAGTAGGGCAGTGGATGGTGTCAGTAGGGCAGTGGATGGTATCAGTAGAGAAGAGTACGGAGTCAGTAGGGCAGTGGATGGTGTCAGTAGGGCAGTGGATGGTGTCAGTAATTTTTTATTATTTTTATGTTCCAGGGGATTGGCTACCCATAACCTGCTCATAATTGATGGGTAGATTGTGATCAACAGGTTGTAGAGCCCCAGATTAGGGTGTCAGTAGGGCAGTGGATGGTGTCAGTAGGGCAGTGGATGGTGTCAGTAGGGCAGTGGACGGTGTCAGTAGGGCAGTGGACGGAGTCAGTAGGGCAGTGGATGGTGTCAGTAGGGCAGTGGAAGGTGTCAGTAGGGCAGTGGACGGAGTCAGTAGGGCAGTGGATGGTGTCAGTAGGGCAGTGGAAGGTGTCAGTAGGGCAGTGGATGGTGTCAGTAGGACAGTGGACAGTGTCAGTAGGGCAGTGGATGGTGTCAGTAGGACAGTGGACGGTGTCAGTAGGACAGTGGACGGTGTCAGTAGAGCAGTGGACGGTGTCAGTAGGACAGTGGACGGTGTCAGTAGGGCAGTGGATGGTGTCAGTAGGGCAGAGGACGGTGTCAGTAGGGCAGTGGATGGTGTCAGTAGGGCAGTGGATGGTGTCAGTAGAGCAGAGGACGGTGTCAGTAGGGCAGTGGATGGTGTCAGTAGGGCAGTGAACGGTGTCAGTAGGGCAGTGGAAAGTATCAGTAGGGCAGTGGACGGAGTCAGTAGGGCAGTGGGCGGAGTCAGTAGGGCAGTGGATGGTGTCAGTAGGGCAGTGGATGGTGTCAGTAGAGAAGAGGAAGGAGTCAGTAGGGCAGTGGACGGTGTCAGTAGGGCAGAGGACGGTGCCAGTAGGGCAGTGGACGGTGTCAGTAAGGCAGTGGATGGTGTCAGTAGGGCAGTGGATGGTGTCAGTATGGCAGAGAATGGCGTCAGTAATTTTTTATTATTTTTATGTTCCAGGGGATTGGCTACCCATAACCTGCTCATAATTGATGGGTAGATTGTGATCAACAGGTTGTAGAGCCCCAGATTAGGGTGTGCCCAGGCACACCCGTTACACCCTGTGTGCACGCCTAAAGGGGGGGGCCAAGACGGCAGGAAAGGGGCCCACTGGAGAACATGTGTAAGGGGACTGCCGTGGGACCGTAATAAAGGGCCCTGGGATTGGTGGCAAGGGACCTGGCTAGGGCTCGGGGGGGGGGGGCCCTTTGGTTTCTTGCACTGGGGCCCTGAAGGTTCTAGGTATGCTTCTCACCGTGACACATTGCTAAGCATGCATGGACTAATAATGCGAAAATATATCTGATGACCGGTGCACTTTAACAAGCTCTGATTTTGGTCTAATATCTGCAGCACTTTTAAAAAAACAACTTTAATACCCCGTGGCAGGAAATCACCGATAATTTAGCCAAGGGGAAGCAAAGGGTTCATCAAGACATCCACTCAAGTCAAGATAATAGAAAATGGTCCTGTCCCATCCGTTTTCTGCTTGATGGAAGCGACAGGTTTAATCCTGCGTGGATTCCCCGCGCTCTCCTGCGTACGGCTCCTACCAAGAGGAACTCATCTTTCTTTTATAAACCTGTTGGCGACATGACTTGACAACATGATTATAGTAATTCTCCACGCTGCCCCCGCTCCCCCCCCCCACCCCTCCAGGCCGGCGGTACACCCCCCCTCCCCTCGTCCTGCCCTCCAGAATTTCCAAAAAGCATCTCCTTGCACGCTCAGCAGCCAAACCTGACACTCATTATCGACCACCTATAAACACATTAATGGCAGGGTGCTATTATCCAAGCCGGGACCTGACAGCCGGCATGACGGAGGCTCAATTAGTTCTATTCAGGGGCTTTCATCTTATGCGCAAATATTTTAATG
This sequence comes from Aquarana catesbeiana, assembly GCF_042186555.1. Taxonomy (NCBI): domain Eukaryota; kingdom Metazoa; phylum Chordata; class Amphibia; order Anura; family Ranidae; genus Aquarana; species Aquarana catesbeiana. The sequence continues at coordinate 332,984,517 of NC_133330.1, read as the reverse complement.
TGTAATTCCGCTCAGCCGTTGCGGGTCAAAGAGATTCTCTTCTGTATTATACGTTATAAAAGTATATTCGTTTCTGTAAACATGTCAAATGTTTAACAGAAGATATAGGAAAGGAGTAAATACTCCTGTTTGGCAGACGAGAGGGCCTCCTGCACTGGTGCTCAAGGTAGCGCAATAAAGCAGACCCAGCTCCTGGCTTGTACTCAAAATGGTACAATTTTACTAAATATTTAGGCAAAAAAAAAGACGTGTATAATATATTTATTCATTTATTTATATTTATTTAAATATATGTTTATATATATATTTATTTAAAAAATGTTTAAAGAGTGTGCAAGGTTGATGAATGCTCCTTACTAACTCTAGTTTTGGTTGTAATGTACATATTTTTGGACCCATGGCGGTCCATCTCAGGCAATATTGGAATATATATATATATATATATATATATATATATATACACACACAGTATGTATATATATATATATATATATATATATATATATATATATATATATATATATTGTGTTTATATACAGTATATTTATAAATATATATTAAAATATAAATAAATAAGTATTTAAAAATACACAGAAATATATATATATATATATATATATATATATATATATATATATATATATTTCTGTGTATTTTTAAATATTTATTTATATTTTAATATATGTTCATATACAGTATATTTATATACATATCTATCTATATAATTTATGAATATACTGTATATAAACATATATTTAAATATAAATAAATAAATATTTTAAAAATACACTGAATTATTTTTTTAGTAAAGTAATGAATCAGAATATCAATTCCGATCGTGTGTACACAAATCCGACGGACAAGTGCCACGCATGCTCAGAATAAATAAAGAGTTGAAAACTATTGGCCACTGCCCTGTTTATAGTCCCGACGTACGTGTTTTACGTCACCGCGTTTAGAACGATCGGATTTTCCGACAACTTTGTGCGACCGTGTGTAGACAAAACAAGTTTGAGCCAACATCCGTCGGATTTTGTTGTCGGAATGTCCGAACAAAGTCCGACCGTGTGTACGCCCTATAAGACTGGGAGGCCATTAAATGACAATATAGTGTATTTAAAGTTTTTGTGCCTAGAGTTCACCTTTATATTGGCTCCTATATGTAGGCGTGCATCTGTGTATCTCTACAAATGTAAACAATGGTAAATTGTAAGAGATCTTCCATAGGGCAGAGAGTGAGGTGAAGGGTTTTGATATTCTGTAAACTGCTGCGGAATATGTCAGCACTCTATAATAAGAATATACATTGAGCAGCAATAGAAACCATTGAGATCCTGACTGCCTCATCACCGTCATCATTATTCCCTCTATAGCAAAGAAATATAATTAGAGAGTTTTTATTTTCCTTTGAACTGACGACTGCGAAAGTTAAATAATCTCCAGCGGTGACGGAATCTACAGGTGTGACAGATTTGCATTTGTAGGTCACCTTTAAGATTTTTACGCGCGGGACTCGGGAGCCTTTAGGGCAAGTGTTTAACACTCTTCAATTTACATTTTATTGGGAGGATGGAGCCGTCGGTGGGAATGTGAAAACAAAGCGATTAACTTTTATGGTGATTGGAGCTCTGTGAGATTAACAAGTTGTTTTATATACAGAACTGTGCCACAAAGAACGCTAGATTAAAAAAAATAAAAAATAAAAAATACTTCATACGCTTCAATTTGTCACACTTTGTGCATTTTCAGCATTGCAGTGCCACCATAGTAGCCTAGACAGCTAACGATGACCCAGAAGCGGGCTTGCAACTGCTAAAATTATGCCGAATCTTTTTCTTTCTCTACAAAAAGTTTTAACTGGAAAGTCCCTTGATCTCTACAAAAGTCAGATAAGTTGCACTGGCTGGTTCTTGGTTTTGCCTGTTGGTACAGTGGTAGCCATTGGGACTTTTCTGGCTCCACGTTTGTTCTGGGCTGGTGAATGGGTTGAAATGAGAGACAGCCAGGAAACTAGCATTTTCAGAAAGAAGTTTGCTATGGCAGCCCCTATTCATTGAGGAACGAGGGAGAATACTCCTTACACTGGTGGTCAGTGGAAACAGTGCCATCCTTTTACAGATAACTAACATGGTCATTAGTTGCAATAGTTCGTTACCTGAAAAAGGGGAGGAGAAGCTCCTCTCATTCCATGGTGTTTGCTCTGGCAAGCCTCATATCTCTTTACAGGTTTCCTGTATCTAAATATAGACCAGTATGTACACCAGCCTTTTTTTTAACTTTTTTAGTACAGGGGAACTGTTGAAATAATGTTCAGTTCTTGGGAAATATTAGCCATATTACATTTGTGGCCATCAATGATAGACGGTGGCCTTACGTTTGTGGTCAGTTGAAAGAATGCCCTGTTATGCTCGTGGTATTTGGACAAAAATGACCATTGCAATGGTGGTTAGTGTAGTGCCCTCATGTAATGAGGGATAGTGGGCAGTGAATAGAATGACCAGTGAACAGACTGACCCTCTTTTATGGACAGCCAACATGATCATCGGTTTTCAGTGGTTTAGTGGTTCAATGGTTCCTCACTGTTTTGGTTTTGGCAAGTCTTATTATATCTCTTTACAAGTTTCCTGTATATAGATCTTTAAATAAACCAGCTTTTCACAACTGTTTTACCACAGAGGAACTCTTGAAATCTTGCTTAGGTCTTGGAGAAAATCGATTTTGTATACAAATTATGGTATGTTAGCTATACCACTAAGTGGTCATTGAGAGATGCTCCCCTTATGCCGGGGTTTTTGGAAAGAATGCTTGTTACAATGGGGGTCCGTGTAATGCCTCCATGCGTTGAGGGACAGTGAGTAGAGTGCTCCTTACATTGGTGGTTAGTAAATAGACTGCCCCTCTTTTACAGGCAGTCAACATGATCATTGGTTTCAGAGGTTACAGGTACCTGAGAAAAGAGAGGAGAAGCTCTGCTGGCTCCATGCCACTGGCTCTGGCAAGTGGCATTGGTGCCAGAACTATGCAGGCACCATCAAGTGGAGGTTTATTCCACCAGTGCTCAAGGAGTTCATAAGAACTTCTAGAGGATCCCTAATGCCGCGTACACACGAGCGGATTTTCCGTCAGAAAAATCTTGGATGGTTTTTCCGACGGGATTCCTTTCAAGCTTGGCTTGCATACACACAGTCCCACAAAAGTTTGCTAAACTTTCGACCGTCAAGAACGCGGTGCCGTACAACACTACAACGAGCCAAGAAAATGAAGTTCAATGCTTCCGAGCATGCGTCCAATTGTTTCCGAGCATGCGTAGAAATTTTGCGCATCAGAATTGCTACAGACGACCAGAATTTCCGATCGGAACTTTTTCCGACCGAAAAATTGAGAACATGCTCTCAATCTTTTGCTGGCTGGAATTCGGCCAGCAAAAGCCTGATGGAGCACACACACGGTCGCATTTTCCGACCAAAAGCTCTCATCAGTGTTTTGCTGGCCGAACTTCCGATCGTGTCTACGTGGCATAAGAATAGACTGTCACTCTTTTACAGACAGTCAACATGATCATTGGTTTCAAAAGTTACATACCTGAGAAAAGAGAGGAGAAGCTCCACTGGCTCCATTCCACTGGCTCTGGCAAGTGGCATTGGTGCCAGAACTATGCAGGCACTGTCAGATGGTGGTTTATTCCATCAGTGCTCCAGAAATTCCTAAGAACTTCTAGAGGAACCCTAAGAATAGACTGCCACTCTTTTTACAGACAGTCAACATGACCATTGGTTTCAGAAGTTACATACCGGAGAATAGATTGGAGAAGGTCCAATGGTTTCATGCCACTGTCTCTGGCAAGTGGCATTGGTGCCAAAACTTTGCAGGCACCATGAAGTGGAGATTTATTCCGACAGTGCTAAGGAATTTCTAGGAACATTTGGAGGAACCCTAAGAATAGACTGCCCCTTTTTACAGAGAGATAACATGATCACTGGTTACAAAAGTTATGTACCTGGGAAAAGAGAGGAGAAGGTCCACTGGTCTCATGCCACTGGCTCCGGCAATGGCATTGGTGCCAGAACTATGCAGGCATCATCAGCTGGAAGTTTTATCCACCAGTGTTCAAGGAACTCCTAGGAACCTCTGGAGGAACCCTAAGGTTTCATAGAACCGTGGTTGAGAAAGGCTGATATAGGCTAACAAACAGATCATCAGAGATTAGCAAGCAATCCACCACACCCCACCAATGGAAGAAGCACCACAGAGGGCCATGGGACTGCAGATTCAGGCAAGTAATGGTGGGGCTCACAGTACAATACTTTAGATAGTGGTGTTCACCTTAAAAAGCAACATGAAGTCCCAAAGATGTGATACGACCATCCAGAAGACCCCATGCAAGAAGGTATAAATGAAAGGATTGTTAAAAAACAGGTGTAAAAACCAGCCCGGGGGAATATCCAAGGTCATAGAAGAAAGTTTTGAGGTGAGGGAAGTTTTTTTTTTTTTTTAAGAAAATCAAGTTGTCCTTTACAACTATTAAATTGCACATTGGGCATCAGTAGTACCTCTTAATGTGTGTCTCTTTCTCTTAGTTTTGGATAGAAATGTCAAGTTTTTATTGCTGTCTACATTACCATTGGGGACATTCACCTTTTCTATTTGGATCGGTGAGTTGTCCCCAGATTAAAAGGTAAGGGGAAATCTTCCAATGGGACAGCAGTTTCAGGGTCAACTAACGGAGGACTTCCCTTCACTTTAAGAGATTTCCTCTAATTTTCTTTTGCATCTCCAGCACAAGAAAATTAAGGGAAATCTCTCAAATGGCATGCAGATAACAAAAAAAAATAACCTGTCAGGTTTTTTCACTCGTCCCTACGCTATTCAAATTTACAAAAAAGTGATGGATATACACAGGGCCGGGCTGGGCCAGGGCGGGACAGGCCGGGACAAGGGTTGGGCAGGAGGGGAAGCTGCCCTGGGCACAGTTGGGGATTTGGAGAGTTGCTAGAAGAGGTGATTTGTAAGCGGATTTGTACTAGGAAGGTAGATTTGTGTTAGGAAGAGGGATTGTGTGTGTGTGGGGGGGGGATTTGTGCTAGTAGGGATGATTGGGGGGGTTGTGCTAGGAGGAGAAATTGGGAAAAGGAAAAGGAAAATGGTAGGAGGGGTGATTTTGGGGGGGGGGGGGGATTTATGTTCAGAGAGGAAATTTGAAGGGTAGAGGATTTGTGCTAGGATGGGGGATATGGGGAGGGAGCAGACCTGAGCTGGGAGGGGGGATCTGTACCAGTAGCGGCTGTTTTTTTTTTTTTGGGGGGGGATCGGCAGGTACATCGGGCGGGGGACAGGCTGAGGCGGGCAGCTGGCAGCGTCTCCTGTGTCCTCTTCCCTCTGCACTCTGAGTCCACCCTATTTTGAAGCCTATTAGAGCCTCTGGCTCTAATCAGGTGCTTAAAAAAAAACACCCCCCCGCCGATGTAATTCACATGCCCGGCATCCTGAAAGGAGCAGGACGCCTGAATAGGGGGTGGTCGTGGCGTCATGAATCTATCCATTACCATATGGGGGGGTGGCGTGGATAGAGGGAGCGGTGCCTGTGCGCCCTTAATGGACGGCCAACCACTGATCCGTACTGAAATTTTGACTTAGAGAGTAAGTGTAGGGGTGGGGGGGGCAGGGAGGCAATTTTTTTGTTACACTGGTTTAGATCCTCTATGTAACCTTCATGTTAACAAAACTGGGCACAATAAATCCTATGTTATTTTGTGGTGCTGTCCAGGGCCGTGCGGTGAGGTCAGTGGCTGGTGAGGCACTGGCTAGGATCAGAGCCAGATACACACAGGTTCCATATGCTGCGATCGTTAGAGCGAGAGCAATAATTCTAGCTTTAGACCTCCTCCGTAACTCTAAACAGGTAACCTGTAAAATTTTTTAAAGCGTCTCCTATGGAGATTTATAAGTACTGAAGTTTGACGCCATTCCAAAAGTGTGCGCAATTTTAAAGTGTGACATGTTAGGTATCTATTTACTCGACGTAACATCATCTTTCACATTATACAAAAAAATCGGGCTAATGTTAGTGTTTTTTTTTTATTCGTTTTTTTTCCCCAAAAAACACGATTAAGAAAATTGCTGCGCAAATACTGTGTGACATAAAAAGTTGCAACGACCACCATTTTATTCCATTTTATTTCTGCTAAAACAATATATATATATATATATAATGTTTGGGGGGTTCTGAGTAATTTTCTAGCAACAAAATGATGATCTTTACATGTAGGAGAGAAGTGTGAGAACTATCCTGGGTGGCAAGGGGTTAATTATCATAAGCAAGTAATATACAAATAATTATTATATATTGTTTTTAAGGTAATTTACTATATTTTCAAAATCTGTATTCAAGCAGGTGGCTTAACGCACAAATTATTGAAATTTGAAGTTATAACTTCCAACCAGTCATTTCACAGTAAATAGATAAATAATAAATGATTATTTTAATAATTTTAAATTTAATATTATAACATATAGCATAATAATATATGATTTAGCTTGTACCTTTTCAGCAGGCAGCAGATTCTCATTCTCCCTCTTAACTGTGTGAGAAAAACATGGGATTGTGGGTAAATCTTATACCCATAAACACTAACCCCCTTCTATGACACTGTAGTGAGAGGCGTGCCTCCACTGCAGCATTTTTATTGGACAGCTGGGACCAATGGTACTTTACCATTGGTCCAAGGCTCCAAGCTGTCCATTGAGCTCAGTGCCTCTGACAAGAAGTGAGGAGAGGCACTGTGAGCTCATCCTCTCAGTCTGCTGCAAACAGAGTGTGTCAGCTTGTATTTAAAGAGTCCGCTCTATATTTAGTTTCTAACAGGCTGCGCAAGGAGCCCCATATCTCTGGAACCATAGGTCGAAGGAGCCCGTAATACTCACCTCCCAAATTTGGGGTCTCTATGAACCCTGGTTGGTGAGCTACGACCCTCGAAGGTCGATTTTTTTTTTTTTTAATGTTCGTGGCAGGTGAGGCCTCCCCTGACTGCACGTCCCTGGTGCTATATATGTAATTATGTGGAAAAAAAATATTGCTTGTCTTGCAACCCTAATGTAGCAGAAATAAGGATTTAGTCTTTAATGTTTTAAATACAATGCCTAGGCTAATTTAGCAATACCTCCTTAAAATATTAATGGAAAATTGTTATCTTGACTATCTATTTTATTTTTTTTTTTTTTTTTTAAAGAATTGCACAATCCTTTTTAAAATGTTCCCTCTAATTTACTCCTTGTTTCTATGGAAACACGCCTTCTTGATAATCTATCAGCGTTCTCCAGTTAGGGTGTTGGACAGCCTTGCCGGGACCTCATTAAGTATATTCCCACACATTGGAGAGATGGTCAGCGCACTAACGACCACACAATTTACATGACAATCGTGAACAAGGAAGAGTCCGCCAATAATTGATGGACTCCAGTTAGTGTTGCCTGTTTGCTGATTAACCTAATTTTATCTACAAATAGCCCTGGCAATTACTCTTGTTTTTGTTGCCATACGCTTAACCAATGATAGTTTTTTTTTTTCTTTGTTCTTCAAAGGCACTCTGCAAAGTGTCTGCAAGAGGAATTGCATCTGTTGCCTTTAGTAAAGGTTTGACAATTTTGGAAAGAGTATGTCTGGCTATGATGACCTTATGGGCTATTTGTAAGGAGCATAGTTGTCTCTCCTTGTCTCTCCTTGCCCAACCCATGCACAACTGGGCTTGAGAATTCATGCCTTCACCAACACCTGTGTAAACATGCATGAGCTTGTCCAGTATCATAGTTATGGCCTCTCTGCCATTGGTGGTTCACACTTGCATCTGTTGACTTTAGCCAAGGTTTGACCATTTTGGAAAAAGCACAACTAGCTATGATAACCTAATGGGCTAAATGTAAGAAAGGCAGGTGTCTTTCTTTGACTAGCTGTAAGGATATGGATCACCTGCTGGTGGTCAGAGGCGTAAGTAGAACCTTCAGGGCCCCATTGGAAGAAACCATGTAGGGCACCCTGACCCCTGTCCAAGGGCCCTTCCATCTGCTTTCTGTCTGTCTTTTTTAGAACACACCCTGTTCCTTGTTACAGACCCTTGGTTTTTGCTTCTAGTACTTCTTGCCGGTCTTGATGTGTGGGCAGCCTAAATCTGACTTCTTCGTGGTTTGACAATTTCTTAACCTTGTTTGTGTGTTCTTCTGATTCCAGGCTGCTAGCTTGTCTCCAGCCTCATTTCCTGATCTGCCACTTTAGTTCCTGGCACATAAGACCCGGGGCATTTGAGCACCAGTAGCTTTGGAGAGCAAGCCTTTCTCTATTAGCTTTCTTTATAGCTTGAGTTTTAATTCAATTTTGGATAGAATGGGGAAGGGTCAGAGACAGAGAGTCTTTGAAAGGTCTTGTCTTTTTTGTCATCTGTATCCATTTTGCAAAGATTTCTGCAGCACTTACTGTCAGTACAATAAGTAATTCAATCTCTCTTATGGCAAAAGCTAATTTTTAGAAGGCATACTTAGCAACATTATGAGACTGCATCTCAGGACACTATCAATCCCATTCAGTGTCCACATTTGATCCCACCCAAATCATGCCCGCTTGATGTGTTAGCCCTACCCAGACCCCACCTCTAAATATGTGGGGACCACCCATTCCATCTATTTTGTGAGGATGATCCTGCCCAGATCCCATCCTTCTTGCTGCATTGATCCTTGCCAGCCATGCTTTTTTGAATAGCTGTGCATGTACAGTAACTCAAAAAAGATTTATGCTGTAATTCTGGGACAGAAGGCCAATATGTGGGGTTGTCCCAGCAAATCTGGGACAGTTGGCATCTATGGAAAAAGTTATAAATTCAGTCAACATTGTTTTCTGTAGCTTCCTGTTCAGGAGACAACTGCACCCTTTGTTTTTAGTATTGCTGTAACAGGGAAGGGAAGTAAGGGCAGATCTCTCCAACTGGGTCCCATACAAAAATAAAGACCTTAGACTAGTTTTTCTCAAGCTTGGTTCCATAGTTCCCCAGGCTTCCTCCTCAGGTTGCTAGGGGTTCCTTGAGCAATGAGCAATGGTGAGTTGATCCCCAACTTACATTGACCACAAACAATTTGCAAAGGGGCAAATTTCCATTAGCCACCAATGGAAGGTTTCCCTTCTACACTGACCATTAATTTCATAGGACACCACAATGTTTACTGTTTGCATTTCTTTTCTGTTGGTAACAAATTGATCTGCCCAGGGTGTCAAATATGCTGGGTACCCTACATTATTTATTTATTTGAAACTTTTTTCAAATGATTGATCATACTAATGTACCATGAGCTGGAGGCATTATCCTCTTTAGCAGGGGTTCCCCAAGAACCTGAAAATTCATTCAAGGTTTCTTCAGAGGTAAAAAGGTTGAAAAGGGCTGCCTTAGACAATAAATGTAAAATAAAAAGTACATGAAAATGATTGCACAAGCTATGTTTTGCTACTAAGATCCCAGTAACAATTTGAGATCTACGATTATTGGTGCGCTGGTCATTTTGGTCTATGTTTTTTCCAAGGTCTCTCTGTCGGCTGTTAACACAGATGGGCTTCTAGAAGAATGGCCAAACATTCCCATAGACAAACTCCTAAACCTTCTGGACAGCCTTCCCAGAAGAACTGAAGCTGTTATAGCTGCAAAAGGTGGGCCAACTCAATATTGAACCCTACGAACTAAGACTAGGATGCCATTAAAGTTCATGTGCATGTAAAGGCAGACGTCCTGATACTTTTGACAGTATAGTGTAATTATATAATATATATATTTATATACTGTGTGTGTGTGTGTGTGTGTGTGTGTGTGTGTATATATATATATATATATATATATATATATATATATATATTGTATATATACACACATTTCAATTGAATATTTACCTATTTGGCTATTTGGCTGGTAACCCTCTTTAATAACATGAGTGTATTATAAATACATAATCTTCCTCTTAATTTAAATAGTTTGTTAATAAAAATGCTATATTTTATATACAATAATATATTGTCTTCCCCTCGAGCAAGAAAACCACTTCAGCACAAAATTAACTTAAATGCTGTGTCTGGATTTCCTGGTTATTAAATGTATTATTCATTTTGCTTTCATTGTAAACCTCTGCCAGTTCTGCCAGGAGAATTTTCTGGAAATGGGCAATAGAGGAGAACTTCTGTCACACAGATTGTAGCAAGCCCCCCTATAGCTCCAATATCTCCTTTATGGAACCCTTTTTAAAGCTAGCCTTGCTGAGATCTCTTTTCTGTGCTTTTCTCTTTTTTTTGATGGCCAGCTGCGGCCACCAATCTTTCCCATGGGACCAATCTTCCCCAAAAGACTCTAGAATGTTTGATAGATAGATAGATCTATAGATAGCACCCCTGACCCCCAAAGGCATAGGGGGAAGCTCAGAGGCAGGGTGGGCTAGCATTTCACCTTGGGACCCAATCCTCGGCAATAATGGTGTAACGTAAACAGATAGACATCAGTCACTCTTCGATACAAGAAATTGAGTTAATTGACTCTTCCTTAACACTTTTAGGAGAGAGGGTTAGGGTGCGAGACACCCATTGGCTTTGCAGACTCCAGTAGAGGTACAAAGTGCTCACAGCCTTCACAAATAGAGGACTTTTAAGCCAACCAGCTTCTGGCTGGAAAATACCAAATAATTCAGCTACTGACTTCTTGGGGAGAGGCCACCACACTTCGGTTGAGGACCAATCTTCCCCCAGCTTCTCAGGGACCCCAGTTAGGCTGAAGTTCCTCCATTGTGCTTCAATCTCCTTGTTCAACATAGTAGGCCTCAAACTTAAGCCTCTGTCCAGGCACATGGTCACCATCCTCAGTCAGCAGGTCTAAGAAGATCCAACATTCAAGTGCATCTTTCCCCCAGGCCAAGGTCCTTCCTGAATATTTACACCTTCTCCAAACCTGCACCACTGGAAATAAACTTCCTGGTGGTTGGCCAGACAGATATAAATATTCATAACATTGATTAGTGCAGCCTCCCACACTAATGCCAGAGCTCAGGAGAGACTCAGAGTTGAACTATCAGTCCAGCTCTAAATTTAAAAAGACAATCCTGTTTAGAGTAGGGAGGGGATAGATAGATAGATAGATAGATAGATAGATAGATAGATAGATAGATAGATAGATAGATAGATAGATAGATAGATAGATAGACAGACATATAGATAGATAGATAGATAGATAGATAGATAGATAGATAGATAGATAGATAGATAGATAGATAGATAGATAGATAGATAGATAGATAGATAGATAGATATGTGTCCCCCTCTAACCCCCAAAGGCATAGGAGAAACCTCATAAGTAGGGAGGGCTAGCATTATACTTCAGGGTCCACTCCTGAAATGGAGTTGATTGACTCTTATTCAACATTCCTAGGAGAGAGGATTAGGACACTGGACATCCATTGACCTTGCAAAATCCAGTAGAGGGGCAAAGTACTTACAGCCTTCACAGTAAGAGGGCCTTTAAGCTAACCCGGCATTCTGTGAATCAGCTCCTGACTATAAAGTAAAAAATAATTCAGCTACTGACTCCTTGGGAGGGGGACCAAGCTTCCTCTGCTTCTCAGGAACCCCTGTTAGGTTGAAGTTCCTCCATTGTGCTTAGATCTCCCAGTTCAAGATACTAGGCCTCTGTCCAGGCACATGGTCAACCTGTTCAGGCAGCAGGACTAAGATGATTCAACAACCAGCTAGGTCCCTTCCCAAGCATGAGATAGATAGATAGATAGATAGATAGATAGATAGATAGATAGATAGATAGATAGATAGATAGATAGATAGATAGATAGATAGATAGATAGAATATTATAAACTCCAAATTGATCTGCATAAATATTCAGTGTTTAAATTTGCTAAAATAAAATTTTATTGAGGAACAGATGGACCAATGGCTCTGTCTCACAATCTTCCAAACTGTAATGACCCAGATTGTTCCTCCGATACATGGATGACTAGATTCGAGATTTTCAACCTCTATTAAATTGCCCAACAATCACCAGTCTGGTCACATGCCAACTTCCAATGTATCACAGTGGGTTTCAAGATTGACTGTAGAACCTTCTGTATCCCCCTTCCTAGCATCAAGTCAAGGTTTTTTATTTCCTGTTTCTAGGACAGGTCAGGCCAGGTAAAGAACGTATTGACTGGTTAGAGAGAAACAACGGTTTTTCTGATATTTTATTTGTGAGGATTCTTTAAGGCTCCATTAGATGTAGCCTGGGCTTTGCAGCCAGGTGACCTTGGAATATTCAATGAATATGTTTGGATGTCGTGCCATTTGAATCTGAGATAGACAGGAGGTTATAATGGCCTATTGAAGACTTCATCCATAAAAGATTTAAGATGCTTTATTCCATTATACATGGAACAATCATCTGCCATGCTACCTGGTAGGCTCAATCTTTTTAATGTCTATCACTTTTTTTAAAAAACACATCTCAAGAGCCGAAACCACAAGATATCCAATATTACTGTTGTAATATATATAGCCTCTTGTTGGTGACCCTCTATGATTTTGATACTGGGGTTGGACTTTTCCTGACTTTAAGGCTAAACTCCACCCTAGTGGCCAGTAAGGACGCTTCTTGGTCGTTAAAATGTAATTTTTGGAGCATATCCATGTTTTAGGGAAAGTCAGGTTTCCATTACAAAGGGAAATGAAAAAAAGAACCTTGGATTTTGGTCTCATGACAAGCACCTGAAAAGTAGATTTTCTCCATAGAAGGTACTGTAAATATTTCAGCCTCTTACTCTTTGTGTTTCCATCCTAGTAATGGTGTTTAATTAACCACTTGGTATACTTAGGCCACGTATAAATGGCATGACTTTAGGTGACTAAAACAAGCTTGTGACTGCGGCCAGTGCCAGGACAAGGTCATCTAGAACCCAGGGCGAACATGCCAAATTGTGCACCCCAGGAAATGGGCCCAAAGAGGATGACCATTTCATTATGTCCTGCTTCTGTTCATTCATTCCTCAGCTGCTGCATCCAGGGATGCAGTTAATCAAGCATGATCTGTGCTTCATTAGCTGCAGTGGGCACAACAGAGGTCTAAAAGACCCCTGATGTCTCCATTAAAGAACCCATCACCTGCCCTTGTTGGCACATAGAAGGCTTGTTAGCCTCACCCAGGAGAGATCTGCACACATATTTTTAAAAATGGTGGCACAGAAGAGCACCAAGGGGAGGGTAACAACACTTTAACCACTTCAGCCTCTGAGGGATTTGCCCCCTTCCTGACCAGGCCATTTTTTGTGATACAGCACTGCGTCACTTTAACTGACAATTGCGCGGTCGTGTGTTGTGACGCTGTACCCAAACAAAATTTTATTTTTTGCGCTATAAACAAAAAAAGAGCGACAATTTTGAAAAGAACAGAATATTTTGTACTGTTTTTTTTTTTAATCAAAAAAGTTTTTATTGAACATGTGTATAATCATTAACAACATCAAAGGCATAGGTACATAGATAAGTTTTTTTTGTTCATAGGCTTATGTACATATTTGTTACTATCGGCAATACAACTCAGCGCATTCCACCAAACAGCTGTTTTTCACCTCTCGCAGGCTCCAACACCGAAACCTGTTTCATGCATATTGTTTAAACAGTATACTCCCCCCCCCCTCTCCTTTTCTAAAGACAGTGTAAAAGTCGGGACATTATTATTATTATTATACAGGATTTATATAGCGCCGACAGTTTACGCAGCGCTTTACAACAACATTAGGGCAGACAGTACAAGTACAATACAATTCAATACAGGAGGAATCAGAGGGCCCTGCCTGCCATCACTAGTTCTCTTGGACTTAGACCTGGTGTATCCAACCAACGTGACCATATGCGTTCAAACCTGCCCGGGCATCCTCTATGTTGGTATATGTATTTATATTTTTGTACTTTTTGCTATAATAAAATATCCCCCCCTAAAAAAAAAAAAAAAAAAAAAAAAGAATTTCTTCCTCAGTTTAGGCCGATATATTATATACTCTTCTACATATTTTTGGTAAAAAAAAATTGCAATAAGTGTATATTGATTGGTTTGCGCAAAAGTTATAGCGTCTACAAAAAAGGGGATAGCTTTATGGCATTTTTATTATTATTATTTTTTTTTACTAGTAATGGCGACGATCTGCGATTTTTATCGGGACAAGTGTCCAATATTTGGGGTCTCCATACTACGGCCTACGTGTCACATTCGGCCCGCTAGAAGATTTTATCTGGCCCACAGCTAGGGTCAGTGGTGTGTCCTTAATGTGCACAGGTTGAGGATTAATATCAGCGAGGCTGCCTAAGGTCTACTTTTCACCCCCCCCCCCCATGTAATGGGGGACCCTGATGTAAGGGGGACTATGACAGGGATCCTGATATAAGGGGGATTCTAATGAGTACCCTGATGTAAGGAGGACTGTGATGTGCACCTTGATCTAAGGGGGGACTCTGATGGGGACCCTGTCTAAGGGGGACTCTGGTGGGGACCCTGATCTAAGGGGGGACTCTGATGGGGACCCTGATCTAAGGAGGGACTCTGATGAGGACCCTGATCTAAGGAGGGACTCTGATGGGGACCCTGATCTAAGGGGGACTCTGATGGGGACCCTGATCTAAGGGGGGACTCTAATGGAGACCCCGATGTCACTGATGGGGATTTTCTTCCCAAAAATATTTGGAAAATCTACGATGTGGTCCTCATAGTGAAAGGTAAATATTTGGAGACCCCCATACTCTATACGCCTGCCTTTATTTCAGCCTATGAATGAACAGAAGGCTTGGGGGGAAGAATTTCCTGAAATTTCATAAGAAAAGCAGAAACCCCCTTTAAGATGAAGTTGGTTGGGCTTTTGTTCTATGTATCCCATTGACCTTGGGGATTTAAGAAGCCTGCATTAAAAAGAATAGAGTTTGCGCACGCCGCCCTCTTCCAGCAAATCCACGGGAGTCTGTTTTATTACCCATATTTTTGTAGCCTGTAATGAAGCCTTTTTTTTTTTATCATTTGGTTTCAAATGGCGCTGTTAAGTCATCCGTCAGCGTCTCCGAAACGGTTTTCAGTTTGGTGGGCACGCTACTGGCATCATAAGCTCTTGTCAGCCCGGTAGGAGCCGGCCTGTTGGATAAGATTATAATTTTGTTTATATTGTGCTATAGGATGACACGCTGAGTACGGAGCGAGGAAATCTCTATTGTCAGCAGGTTAAATAAATCTTCTCGAAAATGTAAGTGTTGTTCTCTGGCTATGTCATTATTTCCCTCCATACCTCGAGTGTTTGGGGAAGGGAAGCTCGATCACTATAGGAAGAAACTCTAATAATTATATCTGTAGGAACGTGAAGTCTTCTGATGGACCAGTCATTGAGAGCTGCAAGACCTACCATTACTTCTACAGCCGGAGTAAGTGCTGAGTTAAATTTTACTGGTAAAACCTTCCAGAACGGAGCAAAATGAAGACATTCTCAACAATCTTCTTTTCTTGGGTATGAAATACCATGGCGGGAACTTTTGCAATAAATGCCACAAGACTATTTAGACCCAATTTGGAGATTATGCTGCAGCCGCCATTTCAAAAGTATGAAGGCTATACCAAAAGTTGACATAACTTTTTTATTAGCTTAAAAAGGTTGTTCAAATTTCACATGTTGGTAGAGTAGCTCTTCCTCTATAGCAACTCTTCTTCTTCTTTTTCATTGCAGGTGAATAATGGATTCCAAGCAAAGTGCTGTCATTGAATTCTTGATAGGGGAGGAGTGCAGGCTGTCCAACATCCACAGAAGGCTACAGAATGTTTACGGAGATGACACCATTGATGGGCAATGTCTTGTCATTGGTGACTCTGGGTAGTGGTGGCATCTCCGTAAACATTCTGTACTCTTCTGTGGATGTTGGACAACCAGCACCCCTCCTTCATCAAGAACGGTGGCTTGTTGCTTCTTCTTGGAATCCATTATTTACCTGCAATGGAAAAGAAGAATAAGAAGAAGATGAGTTGGGTCCCTTTCAAACAAGCAGACTGATCAGGTCCACCCTTCAGTTTTTCAGGAGGACCCGATCGGACCCCCCCCTATTGCCCCCGATGGAGCAGCAGACATCAATGGACATGCATCCTTTGATACCCGCCAACATCTGATCCTGTCCACTAAAAAGAGATGGATGTGCATCCGTTCCCCATCCGTCTGGAGGATCAGATCATATGACGGTCAGATGGAAACGGACAGGCGGTCAGTTTCCATCCAACTGCTCCATTGAGAACAGCAGGCTGTGTCCGTGTCTACATAAGCGGAGCGAATCTGTCTGGTGATATCCACTGGGCGGGCAGATCTGCTGCCGGAGTCTGCCCCGTGTGAAAGGAGCCTTACTATAGAGCAGGGGTCTCCAAACTTTCTAAACAAAGGGTCAGTTTATTGTCTTTTAAACTCTAGGGGGGCCGGACTGTGGCCAGTGGGAGAAGAAAATGTCCTGGTATCAGTGGGATTAAACAATACCCCATGATTGGTATTTGGGGAAGAATAATGCCCCATCATTGGTATCAATAATGGGAGGAATAGGGTGCCATCGTTGGTGTCAGTGGGAGGAGTAGTGCCCCATCAATGGTATTAAGAGGGAGTAACACTACCCCATCGGTGGTATCGATGGGAGGAATAGTGGCCCATTGTTGGTGTCAGTGGGAGGAATAGTACCCCATCATTGGTAAAAGAGGGAGGAAAAGTGCCCCATCATAGGTATCAGTGAGGTATAGTGCCCCATCCTTGGTATCAATATATCATAGTATCATAGTTGGTGTCAGTGACAGGAACTATGCTGCACTGTTGCTGACAGTGGGTGAAATATTGCCCCAAGGGCCAAATAAAGTAAAGCAAAGGGCCGCATCTGGCCCCCGGCCGTAGTTTGGAGACTACTAGAGGAAGGGTTATTCACCTAAAAATTACATTGGTATGAATGTGAAGTCTTCTGATGGAGCAGTCATTGAGAGCAGCAACGCTGGAGTTTTGTTTTGTTTTTTTGTTGTTTTTTTGTATGTTGAATTTCATTTTTTGCATTTTACTGAATGAAATTGATTCATTCAGTTTGTTTTGTTGTGATTAGCCCTGTCTGTACGATGTGATCACTGTGACCAATCACATTTGTAACAATGAATGGCATGAATCAAAGCCATTCTTTGTATATTCATGTGACCTGCTGTGATTGGTCACGGCGATCACATGGAACGGGCAGCTGGCTGGTACACCGATGAGCCGGTGACGGACCGCACCCACAACGAGGCTTCTCCGGGGAGGACGTCACATGACATTCACCCAGAACAACGAAAGTCTCGCTCGGACATCAAATTGCTATAGGCCGGGCGGGAACTGGTTAAAAACACTATTTAGAGCAGCTTATCACTGCTATCTATTAGCCCCCAATTCACACTTTGCCCAGCAGAAACTTACCTTTCCACTTGAGATTTTTTGTTGCGCGGTTTTCAAGTTCAGATCTCACAATCC
The DNA here is from genome assembly GCF_042186555.1 of Aquarana catesbeiana. Taxonomy (NCBI): domain Eukaryota; kingdom Metazoa; phylum Chordata; class Amphibia; order Anura; family Ranidae; genus Aquarana; species Aquarana catesbeiana. Next base: position 332,966,978 of record NC_133330.1, on the reverse strand, counting down.
TAAAACACGTCAGAACACATGACGCCCATTTGGTGGAAAATCCAAAAATTCTAAATAATAACTAACTATTGAATTATACAGTATCTCACAAAAGTCAGTACACCCCTCACATTTCTGTAAATCTTTTCTTCTATCTTTTCATGTGACAACACTGAAGAAATGACACTTTGCTACAATGTAAAGTAGTGAGTGTACAGCTTGTATAACAGTGTAAATTTGCTGTCCCCTCAAAATAACTCAACACACAGCCATTAATGTCTAAACCGCTGGCAACAAAAGTGAGTACACCCCTAAGTGAAAATGTCCAAATTGGGCCCAGTTAGCCATTTTCCCTCCCCAGTGTCATGTGACTTGTTAGTATTACAAGGTCTCAGGTGTGAATGGGGAGCAGGTGTGTTAAATTTGGTGTTATCGCTCTCACTCTCTCATACTGGTCACTAGAAGTTCAACATGGCACCTCATGGCAAAGAACTGTTGCCCTACATAAAGATGGCCTAGGCTATAAGAAGATTGCCAAGACCCTGAAACTGAGCTGCAGTACGGTGGCCCAGACCATACAGCGGTATAACAGGACAGGTTCCACTCAGAACAGGCCTCACCATGGTCCACCAAAGAAGTTGAGGTCACGTGCTCAGCGTCATATTGTCTTTGGGAAATAGACGTATGAGTGCTGCCAGCATTGCTGCAGAGGTTGAAGGGGTGGGGGGGTCAGTCTGTCAGTGCTCAGACCATACACCACACACTGCAACAAATTGGTCTGCATGGCTGTCGTCCCAGAAGGAAGCCTCTTCTAAAGACAATGCACAAGAAAGCCCACAAACAGTTTGCTGAAGACAAGCACACTAAGGACATGGATTACTGGAACCATGTCCTGTGGTCTGATGAGACCAAGATAAACTTATTTGGTTCAGATGGTGACAAGCGTGTGTGGCGGCAACCAGGTGAGGAGTACAAAGACAAGTGTGTCTTGTCTACAGTCAAGCATGGTGGTGGGAGTGTCATGGTCTGGGGCTGCATGAGTGCTGCCGGCACTGGGGAGCTACAGATCATTGAGGGAACCATGAATGCCAACATGTACTGTGACATACTGAAGCAGAGCATGATCCCCTCCCTTCAGAGACTGGACCGCAGGGCAGTATTCCAACATGATAACGACCCCAAACACACCTCCAAGGTGACCACTGCCTTGCTAAAGAAGCTGAGGGTAAAGGTGATGGACTGGCCAAGCATGTCTCCAGACCTAAACCCTATTGAGCATCTGTGGGACATCCTCAAACGGAAGGTGGAGGAGCGCAAGGTCTCCAACATCCACCAGCTCTGTGATGTCATCATGGAGGAGGGGAAGAGGACTCCAGTGGTAACCTGTGAAGCTCTGGTGAACTCCATGCCCAAGAGGGTTAAGGCAGTGCTGGAAAATAATGGTGGCCACACAAAATATTGACACTTTTGCCCCTATTTGTACATTTTCACTTAGGGGTGTACTCACTTTTGTTGCCAGCGGTTTAGACATTAAAAAAAAAAAACAAATGAAACGAAAATGCATTTTTCAGCAGTGGTCTAACTCCCATTGCAAGCCTACTTTCAACTTTCAGGTGGTTTGCATAATTTCAGCATTCAGCTAAACAAATGGAACGGAAATAACAAATAAAAATAATAAAGAGTTTTTTTTTATTATTATTATTATTATTGTTATTTTTTATTATTATTAATTTGTTACGTTCCATTCGTTTAGATACGGCATTCTTATTTTTGGATAATTCGTAACTTGAGATACATTTGTTACGTTCACTAACAGCCAAATTTGAAAGGAAATTCCAATGCCTATAATTGAATAGTAAGTTACTATTTAATATTTTCTAATTTTCGGATTTTCACATTTCTAATTCCCGATTTTACCTATTTACGAATTTCCTAATTTCCGAATGTATGAATTTACGAACATTCGGAAAAAACTCGAACGGTTTTTTCGTTAATTCGGATAAAAGAAAACAAACTATTAAATTCGAGGTATTGGAATTTCCTTTTCAAATTTGGCTGTTAGCGAAAGTAACGAATACAAATTTATCTGAAGTTACGAATTATCCGAAATAACGAATGCCGCATCTAAACAAACGGAACGGAACAAATTAATAATAATAAATAACAATAATAATAATAAAAACTTTTTATTATTATTATTTATTATTTATTTGTTCCGTTCCATTTGTTTAGATTAATTCGGATAAAGAAACAAATTTGGAACGAAATTCAGTGGTGACTACAAGGGCTCATTACAACATGCTATTATAGTCCACTGTTGTCACCTTCAGAAACACCCCCATAATTCTTTACAGCCACTTCCTGTCTACAGGCACTTCAGCTGCATGGCATTTCTTGTGTTGGGGGGGGGCAACACGAGAAATGCCACGCAGCTGGAGTGCCTGCAGACAGGAAGAGGCTGCAAAGAGGCTGCAGTAAATAAGCAGCGCTGAGATGCAATTAAGGGAATAAACAAAGAATTGTTTATGGAACGCGGTGCACAGAGAAAACGAAATGTCATCCAGTTGGGTTTTATATCTTAAAGCAATAACTGCTGTTTATTGACCTTGTTTTTAAGGTTACCGAGTGCAATTATACGAGGCGTCCGTTCTTTATGATGTAACCCTTCCCATCCCTGACTATTCCAGCCGGTTAATTGGCTGAACTGTCAGATTATCTCAGCAGAGGTGAGGAGGTGATACCCCCGGAAACCCAGAAAAATGAACGTTCCTGGAACAAACAAACGTTTTTATCGTTGATTGATGGTTGGAATGGAAGCCCGGCCGCATATAACGAGCAGCAGATTCCTTAATATCAGAGCAGTTAATTGCACCGAGCATTAGTTACATTTTAATGATCCGGAATATAATGAGAGATCACATGGGCATTCCGCCGATCGATATGGAATTGCCTGGGGCCACTGTATAACCATTAGGATCCGGCTATTAATCAATGGAACTTATCCATCTGTGTGCCGCAAATCCTCCAACTGACCCGGAGGGGCCACAGGGCAACCTTCCTTCTTCCTTGTCCCCAGGTGACTAAAACCCCTCTGCCCCTGTTTTCTGAACCCCCCCCCCCACCCCCTTCTTGGTGGAATTTGATAATCCATTTAAAGTGGTATTACTCCCAAAAGCAACCATTTATTAACCACTTCAGCCCCGGAAGGTTTTACCCCCCTCTCCATTTTTTGCGATACGGCACTGCGATACTTTAATTGACAATTGCGTGGTCGTGCGACGCTGTACCCAAATAAACTGCTGCCAAGTTCTTATATACAGGGATTGCACTTCAATACTGTTTCACTCTCTCTGGCTCAGCTTTTTTTCTCCCTTCTCTTCTCTCCCCCTTCTTTTTTCCCCCCTTTTTGTTTTCCCTCTTTCCCCTCCCCTCCCTCCTTCCCCTCCCCTTTTTCCTTCCCTTTCCCGTTTCTCCCATCCTCCCTTCCCCAACCCCTTTCACCTTTTACCCTCCCCTTTCCCCCTTTTACACCCTCCCCTTCTCCCCCCCTGCCTCCCCCCCTTTTTCCCCTCCCCTCTCTTCTTACTCCCCCCCCTTCTTTCCCATTCCCCCACCCTCCCCTTCTCACCTCCCTCCTATTTTTTTTCCTTTCCCTTCTTCCCTTTTTCCCCTTTCCCTTTTTCCTTCTCTTTCCTCCCCTCCTCCCTTCCCCAACCCCTTTCTCTTTTTACCCTCCCCTTTCCCCCTTTTCCCCCTCCCCTTTCCCGTCCCCTCTCTCCTTAATTTGACTCCCCCTGCCTCCCTTCTCTTCTCTTTTTCCTTTCCTCTCCCCCTTTCCCCCCCCTTTCTTTCCAATTCCCCCGCCTCCCCTTCTCACCTCCCTCCCCCTTCCCCTTCCTCCCCCCCTTCCCTCCCACCTGTTTTTTTTCCTTCCCCTCTTTCTCTTCTTTCCCCTTTCCCTTTTTCCTTCCCTTTCCCATTCCTCCCCTCCTCCCTTCCCCAACACCTTTCGCTTTTTACCCTCCCCTTTCCCCCTTTTCCTCCCTCCCCTTCTTTCCCCTCCCCCCCCTTCTTTCCCCCCCCCTTTTCCCTTCCCTTCCCTTCTTCCCCCCTTTCTTTCACATTCCCTCGCCTCCCCTTCTCACCTCCCTTCCCCTTCCTCTCCCCCTTCCCTCCCACCTGTTTTTTTTCCTTCCCCTCTTTCCCTTCTTTCCCCTTTCCCTTTCTCCTTCCCTTTCCTGTTCCTCCCCTCCTCCCTTCCCCAACCCCTTTCCCTTTTTACCCTCCCCTTTCCCTTCCCCTCCTTCCCTTCTTTCCCCTCCCCCTGCCTTCCCCCACTTTTCTCCCTTCCCCTCTTTCCCTTCTTCCCTTCTCTCCCCTTTCCCTTTCTCCCCCCCCTTTTTTGTTTCCTTGCCCTTCCCCTCCTCCCCTTTCCCCTCCCTTCCTTCCCTTTCTTTTCCCTCCCCCATTTTTCCTCTTCTGTTTCTGCCTCTCCTTTGTCTCTTCAAGTTGTCATCCAATTGCTCTCTCTTTTTCCTTTCTTTTTCTTTTTCTTCCCTCACCTTTTCCACTATTTTCAATTTCCAACCTCACCCCCCCCCCCCCCACACTCCCTCACATGCTATTTTACGTGTTTTCACCATTAATTAAGTTTGGATTCCCACGGTTTACTTTTACAAGTTTATTCACATTTTTTTTTAATCGTTGCCCTTTATTATCCACACCTTCACCCCCCCCCCCCCCCCATCCTATTACTTCACTTGGAACTTTCCATTAATATGTATCACCTCAGTCACATCCTCACCCCCCCCCCCCCCTTAATTCAGAAACATCCGAATTAACGGAAACACGTTTAACGATGTCTCACTTGTCCTCCAATGAACTGTGTATTGTTATATGTCGGGAATTTATTCATGCAGACTTGAATGGTCCCCTTTAAGATGGATGTAGCCAGGTGTTGGTTGGACTACAGAAACATGGAGAAGGAGACATTGTCCTCTTTACAGTCAGTTTTACCTTCACTTTCTACTGCTATGCTGGATGTTGTGTCGCCCTATCCCCTCCAGTCAGCAGGGAGAGAGCTATACCCGGGAAAGCCTATGGACTTCTTATGCAGGACACTGAGGATCATGGGAATTGAAGTTCCGGGAAATCCACCATAAAATGGGACTCGCGGACCCTTACAATACAGTTCCCATAGAACACTGAGGAAGTTGCAGTAAAGAACAGAGTGCCCATCATATCCAGCGACTCCTGTGGGGGTAGCACCACAAAAAAAATTTTTGATTCTTACATCAGCCCGGTTGTGACCGGTTCTCTTTGCATCTTTGGGGTTGACCTCTGTGTGTTTGGTCCCAAAAAAATTAATAAAACAACAAATCTTCAGCGTCCGTACCCAATTCCTCATTAACTCATGCAGCTGCTGAACGTGGAGACCCCCCTCCCCCCCCCCCGGTAGTGAATTATGGGAGCATCAATGCCCGTACACAGGAGTGAACATTTAAATTCCTGCATGCGCAGCGTACCCAGCTGTCTGCCCGGACCCCCCTCCCCCACACAGGTCTTCATGCATGGATCTGATGATGTTGAGAAATATTTGCTGAACTTGGTCAGAGAACTCCTAAATATTGATGTCCTGCTGGAAGACGCGCCGCAATGTGCCGCTCCACCAGGAAACTTTCCTCTCACCATGACATCCACGGGTAGACGGTACAGTGCGGCAGCAAATAATTAATTGAGCGCGGTAAATTATTTATTCGGCCCGCTTCTGTGGAATGGAATATATTTTCTATACCCTGCTTGGGAAGGCGGCATTCACGTCAAATCAGGTTACACCTAAAAGTAGAAAATGCTTGAAGACCGTCGAGGAGTAAAGACGCTTAAAGCCGATCGCTAAAATCTCATATAAGCTTTAACATGCTATTGACGTCTCAAAAGTTTTAATCTATTTAAAGCTGACCTCTGGTTTTCCCCTCAATCTTGCACAGTTGTACCGGCTCCTCTCCTGGACTCAAATGGCTTATTCTGATTTCACCGCACACTGTGAGCTTCTCACAATGTGCATTAGAAGCTGCAACAAGTCAGATAGAGCCCCGCCTCCTTTCCTGGCTGGAGGACGTCCAACATCATCTAGTCCTTTCCTTCCCAGCCTGACTGTCCTTGGCCCGCCCCTTTCATTTATTGGGTTTCAGCTCTTTCAATCATGGAGTCTCAGCGTCACATGAGGGTGTTGCTTGTGCAAATACTGCCTGCCTAGAATGGTATACTGTATTTATTGGCGTATAACACTCACTTTTTCACCATGAAAATCGGGTGCAAATAGTGTGTGCGTGTTATACGCCAATTCTTCAATTTTAGCTGCCTCGGAGGGGACAGGGAGGGGGGGGGCGGGACGAGAGCCGTCAGATTACATTCAGTGAGAATCTCCTGTTTACTTGGCGGCCTCTATAATAGGAAGTCCCGTCTCCTGGGCCTCCATTGGACCACTGTTCTGTCTATTATAGGAGATTCTCACTGTATGTAATCTGTCGGCGCTCGTCCCGCCCCCCTCCCTGTCCCCTCTAGGCTGCAGATGGGCATCCATCAGGCTGCACTGATGGCAATGGTGAGGCTGCTGCACTGATGGCAATGGTGAGGCTGCATTGATATGGACTGAGGAGGCTGCATTGATGGCACTTGTGAGGCTGCAGATTGGCATTGATCAGGCTGCATTGATGGCAATGGTGAGGCTGCAGATGGGCACTGATCCTTATTTTGCTTCAAAGTTCCTTATTTAAAATTTAAGTTTTTTTCCTGAAACTTCCCTCTTAAAATGAATATGCGTGTTATACGCCTGTGCGTGTTATATGCCGATAAATGCGGTACTTAAAAGAAACCACACTTGCTAGAACACACTTCCAGGGGACACTTCTGGTAAAGTGATGACGTCACAGCATTTAGCTCTGGCCTCGATGCGTTTCGTCAAAAACGACAACTTCTGTGCCCAGAAGACATCAAAATAAATGCACATACAAATGTGAAGAATAAAACTGAACTGTTTGCTAAACAGTCTCAATCGGCTAGAACCAGAGCTGATGTGCCCTATACGCTCACTACGCAAGCTGCGTAGGGCCCCGCAGATTACTCGAGGCCCCGCCTCCCCCCTCGTGTCATAGCATGTCAATTAAGGTTTACAACATCCAGTGGCGGAACTTTAGGGGTCGCTGCAATTGCATTTGCGACTGGGTCCTTCTGTTATACCGCTGTGGGGGGGCCCCAAGACCCAGCATTCCCCCCCTGCACCTCTAGCTGGCCGTTTAGAAAGCAGTGGGGAGAGGTGGGAGGAGGTGGAAGGCGGCGATCGGCAGCTCTATGGTGCCTGTGTGGGCGGGGGGATCTCCCTGGGGCTTGTAGCACTCTCTCTCTCGAGTGTCAGTGTATACAGTGGAGAGGAGAAGGGAGGGGCCTCTGACCCAGCAGGTATCAGTTTCACTTTCACTCTGCTTGAACACTGTTGCTGATGCTCGGGTCAGAGGCCCCTCCCCTCTCCGCTGTATACATTCGGAGATAGAACTACAAGCCCCAGGGAGATCCCCCTGCCTGTGGACACCATAGAGCTGCCGATCGCTGCCTCCCACCTCCACCATCCAGGAACAGGGGAACCTCTGCAAGGCGGGGAGTCAGCTGTTTGGGGACCCTGATGTAAGAGGGGGGCCTCTGGGGACACTAATGTAAGGACAGGGCCCTCTGGGGACACTGATGTAAGAGGGGGGCCTCTGGGGACACTAATGTAAGAGGGGTGCCCTCTGGGGACACTAATGTAAGGATGGGGCCTTCTGGGGACACTGATGTAAGAGGGGGCCCTCTGGGGACACTGATGTAAGAGGGGGGGGCTCTTTAGGAACCCTGTGTAAGGAGGGGCTCTCTGGGGACACTAATGTAAGAGGGAAGGCTCTCTGGGGACACTAATGTAAGAGGGAAGGCACTCTGGGGACACTAATGTAAGGGGAGGCTCTCTTGGGACCCTGGTGTAAGGGGGGGCTCTCTGGGGACCCTAGTGTAAGGGGGGCTCTCTGAGGACCCTGAAGGAGGGAGGATTGTATTGGGAGCACTGAAGTGTCAGGTGTGACTGTGTGGCAATGGCAAATGGTTTACATAGCTCACGGCATCACGGGTCAGGTAGAGGGCTCCTTAGCAGAATTTTGCTTAAGGCCCCAAGGAGGTCAGGATCGGCACTGGCTAGAATGCACTTCAGGAGACACTTCCAGGAACGTGATGGCATCACGGCATGTAGCTCCAACCGATGCGTTTTGTCAACAACAACATCTTCTGTGCCCCAGAAGACGTAAAAATAAATGCATTTACAAATGTGAAGAATAAAACTGCGCTGTGTGCTAAACAGTCTCGAGCGGCTAGAATGCACTTTGGGGGACACTTCCACGAACACGATGACGTCAAGGCATGTAGCTCTGCCCGATGTGTTTAATCAAAAATTACATCTTCTGTGTCCCCCGGAAGACATCAAATTAAATGCATTTACAAATGTGAAGGAAAAAACTGTGCTGTGTGCTAAACAGTCTCGAGCAGCTAGAAAACACTTCAGGGGACACTTCCAGAAATGTGATGATGTCACAGCATGTAGCTCCAGCTGACGTGTTCCGTCAAAAAAATACATATTTTCCCCCCGGAAGATGTCAAAATAAATGCATTTACAAATGTGAAGAATAAAACTTTGCTGTGTGCTAAACAGTCTCCAAAAGCTAGAGCGCACTTCGGGGGGACACTTTCAGGAACGTAATGATGTCACGGCATATAGCTCCGCACAACGCGTTTAATGAGAAATTACGTCTTCCATTCCCCATAAGACATCATTATATGACTTCATTATAATCTGAGAAACATATTTTGGTGAGCTTTTTGCTGTGTCTGTATAGTGGTGAAGATCTATTTGGCGTGGGACCCACAATATTATCCTTTGGACTTTTTTGACACACTATAATTTTTTTAAATATTTACGAGTGCGGATTGCTGGAATCACTATTTGGATTCGTTATTGTGTTTATTTTATAGCCTGTCTTGAATTGCCCACTCCTCCAGATTGATGTCCACCCATCAAGGCATTCTGATATTCTCCTCTCTTGCCCCCCTTCCAGGCTCTTCTGTCCCACTGGGAGACAGTGGGAAAGGAGAGAACGTGTCTTCTGGCTGGAACCGGCTTTGATGGGGTCTCCGATATGGTAGCCCGGGAGCAATGATGTGACATCACTTCCAGTTTACCCGGATGTCATCGGCTCCATTTTCAAACAATTAAAAGTATTTAAAAACGCTGACCTTGGTGTTTTGAATGCATGTAAGTGCCCCAGACCCCAGATCTCTCCATAAAGAGTACCTGTCACGTGCCTATTGATGTCACAAGGAT